>NC_046635.1:25676121-26276121 GCF_900324485.2 Mastacembelus armatus
TCAGCGTGAATCCACTGAGTTGCAGAGTCACATATGATGAGTGCTGTGGGAGAAGGGGGAGGATGTGAAAGAAAGTAGAAATTGACTGATATTGTGACTGCTATATTTTTGGCTTTGACTCACTCCTGGCTTGCATTTGTACTGTGAAATATGACATGTGAGTTTATCCTTTATTTCAGGTACAGCCTGTCACGCACTGCAATGTAACAGTACTGAGTATGGACTGTTAAGAGGGAAAAGCAGCCATTTATATATAAACATGTGCTGGAGCTTCAGCTGCTCCTCTATATGGTGCACCTGTAACACTTGCACTGTGTTGAACTCATCACCAGCAAAGAGTTCGTATGTCAGAGAGCAGAGTGGGGAAGCTACAGCTAATATTCACTGCTTACATTTTTATTTGTCTCCCTTAATGCTTTTGCAACACAATAGTGTAAATCAGAGTGTAAACCCCTGACAGTTTGGTGTGGTTAAGTGTTACATATACTGGCTCTCTGCCATCATTCATGAAGAATATTGTATAATTCTGATTTGACAAGCTAGTGTCTGGTAAGATTGCAGGTAAACAGTGTCTTGTGAGACCTGGGTGGTGAGGAAGGGCTGAGCAATCCTCAGGGACGGATTATATCGTCTCTATAGACAATATGAGTTGTTACCATCAGGATGAAGGTACTGAGTACTGCCATCACGGACTGCCTGGCCACAGGTATTCTCCAAACCCTCTAGTATACATCTGTTAAATGCAATAAATAACACTAACTAATTAACACTCAACAACCCATAATGACATGTGAAAACATGTTTTGTAGGGATTTTTGTAAAGAAATAAAAATCACATGTACAAAGAGCGATTAGAGACCCACAGTAAGATACAAAAGCCCCTTTAGCAGCAACTACAGCTTTACAGTCTCTTGCGTAAGTCTCTACAAGCTTTGCACACCTGGATTTGGGCAGTTTATTCCATCCTTCCTGATACTGTAGATGCTCTCAGGTTCTGCCAGATTGGATGGGAAGTGTCTGTGAACTGCTATCTTTAGGTTTTCCCACACAGGTTCTGTAGGGCTTAGATTTGGGCTTTGGCTGGTCCACTCACAGACAGAGACTTGTCCTGAAGCCACTCCAGTGTTGTCTGCCTTGCTGACTATTGGATCCTGTCTCCACAAAACACGGGGCCTGACATCTTCTTGCTAGGTTCACCCTATTTGGCTAAACAGCCAACAAAAGAACAGAGACTCCTAATGCTTCAAAATATCTTCCATTTCCCATTGTTGAGGCCACCATGCTCCTGGGAACACTCAAGACTTTAGAAATGGCCTTAAAGCCTCAGCACATTATTTCACAGGTGTTCCTCGCACCACACAGCTCAGGTTTTATTCTGACAAACAGTATGAATTGTGGGACTATATCAGAGCAAACTGGATGGATGCACCTGCACAAGTTTATTAATTAAAACAATATTACACACATGTTTTCTCATCTTGGGTTATTTGGTGCAGATTCTGGGCATTAATGGCAGTTTTATCCATTAAAAATTAAATATACAACATAATAAATAGTGTGAGAAGTGAAGGGGTCTGAATAGTTTCTGATATGACTGCAGATTGAGGGAGAACCAGCAAGCCAGATTAAAGGGGTTAGACATAAGTGACTTTAAAAACTGCACACTCACAACTATAACTCAGGGTTGGAGGCCCTGGAACAACCAGACACTGGCACTGATTTATTGACTGTCCATTTAGAACAGAGTATCAGCCTACAGCTGAGCTGTGGAGCTGCTGCTATTATCAAGTGGAAACTTATGAATTATGGTTGTGCAAAAATACAGATGAACTTCTACCATTTGCTATCACCCAAAACCTACAAATTAGTTCTTAAAATATGTGAAGCCCAGTGTCATGAATGATTACCCTGGGAATTATGATAATCCCCTTACATATTTTCAAACTCATGAGGACTAAGGACATGTATCATTAGCTTGTATAAAATCCTTCTTACCTTCAATCTAATCTTTAATCTTATCTCTAAATCCATCGTTTAAACATCTTTATCCATTCCTAGTCCTAACACAGTTTCTTACTTTAGATACTCTTTGTAGAAGTAAGACAAGTAAGAAATATTTGGAGGACTTTTTTTCTTTATCCCTATTAAAAGGAATTTCAGCCCTTTTAACAACAGACATACAAACAGATGAAATTCTCCTTCTTTCTGTATTTTCCTCTAATTTCAACAACATGCCACACTGAATCCTTTTCTGAACATCTGCAACCTTTGTCATTTGTACATGATTCATATATGCAGCACATCCCCCGTGGCTAGAATTACAACAATGAGTCCCTGACAGCTTTACATAAATATGCTAGCCAGCCCAGAAATGCACTCTCTTCTGTAATGTATCTAACTTTGTTCTGTCCCTCATTATGCCCAAGTTTGAGAATATCCCATGATCTTCCCATATAATAAAAACAAAATAGCCTCAACGAGCTAGAGAATACAGTGTAACATGAACCCGTTCTCCATCTTACCACTTTCATCTGGAATGTAATTAGCACAGCAGCAAGAAGCTTAGAACTCCACCCTGATCTCAGCCCCAACCGAGGTAACTCTAGGCAGCCCCTAATCCTCAGAGCCTAATGGGATTAGCTCCAGAGGGATGGCAACCCATGTCACATGCACAAATGCATTCAAAATCCCAACCTCTCCTCCTCTGTCTCAGTGTATTTCTCTCTTCTCTCTCTTTCCGTGCTATTCCACTACGTGTCAAATAGGATTAGACTAAGATTGGCCATTTCTTAAATATAGTATATATTGGTCCATTCAGTGTCATCAAGCTGATGATGATAGAATGGAAATAATGAGCTCTGAATTATAATTTATTCAGTACAGAAGTGAAGTTCAATGAACAGTCATCTATAAGAAAGCGCTAAAGCTAATCTGCTTCCAATTTTGCACTTTTATGCTTTTTAATTAGCTTTTATTGTTTCAACAAAAAGCTCTGGACAATTATCACATTTTTAAAATGATTTTCAATCTTGATGAGAAAACATGGAAACAGTGACAAAATAATAGCAAACAGCACTGTCAAAAAAACTATTTGTATCATCTGATGAAAACTCTATTAGCTCACTGAATAAATAATTTATAAAACCTAAGAAAAACATTTTACACACGCCCATTGAATTCCTAAATAGAATTAATCTTTCTCTAAACTACAGCACAATAAGTGCTAGAGTCTGTTGAAAATCAGAATAGAGAGTTTAATTCAATTAATCAGGACTACTTAGTATAGATCACGCACATCGTGTAAAAAAATTACCAAATATAACAGGGTGAAGAAATGTGGGATGGCAGACTATATGTGATTAGGGGTGTCCTTGGCCAGACTTTGTGGTTTCATAGTTACATAGTATGCAATATGAAGCCTAACATTCCACATCCAACCTGATGACCAGAAAACGACAGACACACACAGATGTGCAAACACAAAAACACACACAGCAGCCACAGTACGGAGCCATTCCAAATCACAGCTCCATCTCTGATCCCATCAGGCTGCTCTTGATTGAAAGCCTGGCCACAGAGACCCCGAGGTGGGTTAGAGCTCTGCCAACAGCTGGGTCTGTTCCAGCACCCCCATGTCTTATTCATGGAGACCCATCGGCTCTCATCACTCATCCACCAGACTCCCTCGCAAACAAGTGCAGATACACATGTATAAATACATGCACACACCAACTAATCAAGGACATCAGGCAAAGAGAAACTTGATCTGCAGAAACAAGCTAATCAGATTTACGTCAGTTCGGTGTGTGCTCTGGAAGTGTCAGTGTGGATGTATGTGTGTACCTAATCCAGGTCATGAGCTCCACCGTGTCTGGATCATAAAACTCCCTCAATTCCAATAACTCCTCCATCAGCTTAGGCCAGAACTAAAGGGAACAACACAGAGACAAGTAATGGAAAACACTGTGTCAGTGTTCATTAAGACTGTAAAGCAGAATGTCAAACATACTGATATATTTTAAACAGTATCTACTCCACTGAATATAACAGTGTATCACACTCATTTAGACTCTTTCAATAGCAAAACACATAAAAGGACTGCAATCATTTCAGCATCCCGTTATGATCCAATAGTTTATTACCATCTCCTTCTGCAACATTTGCCATCTCTAATGTCATCACACATGGTTTGTAGCAATTGGCTTGGCTCCATTATGAGCCAGACAATACAGTGATGACATAAACCACCAAGAAAATGGCATACCTGGTAATACAGCCAGCCAACCATTGCCAACGGAACTGCATATCTTACAAGTCTTAACTGCAAAATGAGAGAAAGAAAACAGTCATAATGAAATGAAAGAATATAATCGTATCAGAGGCAAAGAAAGTATGAGTCATACAGAGATATACCTAAAAATGAAGACAAGCACAGAATGAGATAACACAGAGATAACAAACTGACACAGCAGCATCGCTCTGTATCATTTCTTATCTGAGCCATGCTGTTTTGGCATCTTAGGAACACACTGACACCTAGTGGCCTCACAAGCAATGTCATCACTACTCCACAGTACAGACTAAGGATTTAAATCCAACTAGTAATTAGGCAGCATAATTATTCACTTTCATTTCGAATGAGCAAATCATTAAAAAGATTTGATCCAGACAGGATGTGGTTGACTTACTGGAGAAAACCATCTCAATTCTCACCTTGATCACAAATGTGTTATGAGGCAGTTACAAATAGCACTACATTGTGGTTAAATACCTTTTCCAATAGCCAGTAGTAATATTGTGAACATATTGCGACACTAAGGGTACCTTTCATGTCTACATCTATCCATGGCTCAGAACAGGTTGAAAACACATCGGACATATCACCTTATACACTTTGTATGCTCAATGCATTACGTATTGCAATTCAAACAGTTACCTATTTACACATACAACAGTCAACATTAGCATTCATTTGGAGTTGTGTTTATGCATAACAATACCCAAAACAATTGTTGTGCACTCATACCAGAAGTTTACTGTTGCAGCGGAGAACGGTGAGAAGCAGAGACCACAGCTCTGTCCCACACGCACCATAGGCTGCAACCGCACACATATGGCCAGTCCATATATACTTCATCCTGGGAAGAGAGTCGGAAAGAGAGGGAATAAAAGCAAAGCACAGTAAAGGACATTAAATTCAAATAAGACAACAAAATTGTCTTTACTCCAAGTGGTTAAACTTAATTTCAGTCTCTAAAACACACCATTATTATCCAAGATCTATTCTGATATAAAGTGCATGAATTACATTTCTAAACAAATGAGTAAAAGAGTGAATAGAGTAAACAGAGAGGAATGAACAGCATAAAGAAGCCAGAGAATGAAATGAGCTGAAAAATTGTTGACAGGTACAGTGATGGTGCCATGAGAGCGAGAAGGAGGAGGGATAAAGACGTGCAGCCTCACAGAAATAAATCTCAATGTTTTTCATTGTAAAGTAAATATCTGATAAAAATAAATGGCTTTCTGTAATTTCAGACTTCGATCATTATCAGTGTTTTAAAGAAAGTGGAAAAATCTGATGTGACTGTTTCTGCACTACTACTAGGCTACTTCTGTTAAAACCTTTCTTTTTCTCCTTTGTGTGAATTCAATAAATACTTTAATTCCAGACTGGAACAACAATGCACTGTATTAAATATATTACTTACATGTATATCACATTATTCCAAATCTCACCACATGCAGTACATGCAATTACAATTAGAGAAAGTAACTGAGCTAAAGGCTTTAACATAAAATCATTTTCAAATTAAACTACTGATGTGAACCTTTGAAAACCTGAATCTCCGTGTTGCTATGAATAAACCAGTTTGACTGAATAATTATGGGTTTGCTTTAATACAAGAAAAAGAAGTGATGATTCCAATTGTAATCGCTGTGATTTCCTTGACACGCCTCACAAAGAGTCTAAAGTTAAAGGTAATTAACCTTTCACAATAAGACATCATGGGTGCAAAGCATGGCAGCCTGTGTTTGCAGCTTGAAATGCACTCAGCCTAGAAAATGTACCGATGCTACAATAACATTAAAAGTACAAATACCCCTTGACAGTCACATCTAGGGAGGAGGGGTTGTTATAAATGTGAAACACAAAAATCTGTATTCCACAGGAAGTATTAGTAAAGTTGTGCGAGATAATAAGGCAATGTGCAAATTTAATACTGCTTGCCATTCAGTATAGTATGCTATATTTATAAAGGATATACTATAACTATACAATAAGATCTGGAACTTAAAATATAATGTTAGGAAAAGATTTGTCTTATCCTTGTCTTATCCTGTTTTGCCTCTACAACCACCACTCACTCTCAGCATCACTGATCACGAATGTCTTTTGTTGCACCTGTGACCGCATCCAACAGCAATGTTGCTGTGACGTGGAGAACACCTCTACTTTACTACAGTAACGTCAGAGGTTAAACAGAAATTTCTATGGTGTTACTCTTCAAACACACACACGTTGCATTAACAACAAAACTGGACAATATTAAAACAACTGAAAATAATTACTGATTTACAAAACTTAACTTTGCAGAAGAAAAAGGAAAGTACAGACAGACAGTACTATAGTGAGTGGTAAACTGAGGTAATTATTACAGAGGTTGGAGCCTGTCAGTCAATACTGTTTGAGGGTCATAGGTGTGACGTGGCCAACAAGAGCAAATTTGTCAAGAGTCAGCATGCCACAACATCAGGAACAGCTGCCAGCTCAAACAGCCAAAACAACCAGAAAATTAAGAAGAAGTAGCTGGATATGAAGCTTGGCCACAACATAAATGTTTCTTGTTCAGCCTAGGTCCCAATGTTGGTGTTAAGGCTCTTGACCCACTGCCAGACTCTAGTATCCGTAACTGAAGACAAGTTCAATGTTAAGCTGTTCTACAGTGCAGATCTGCCAATGATGGTGTAATTGGGTGAACCAGAGAAATAGGCCAGAGTGTGTGTGTGTGTGACACCAAGATGAAGCAACATTACCTAGGAGAGGGAAAGCTAATGGGGTTAATTGTTACACAAGATGCCATGCTGCAAGATAACAGATGTTGCCATGCACAGTTTGTACTTTCTACTTCAAATATAGTTAAATAAACAGCAATTTTACAAATTCAAATCAGATGAAACAACTACTGGTCAGGAAAAACAAGTATTTAGTGAATCATATCTTTGTAGCTGGTACAGAAAAAATTAAATCAAAAGCACCACTACATTTACCATGACACGTTTTTTTTCCCCAGTACAAATGCTCAGCATGTCCTGACAACATCTTTCTTATATCCTCAGAACACCTATTTTCTCTTCTGTTTCTTTAGATAAAGATACTTGATTTGGGTTAAAACCTTATCTGACACATGAAGGAGAAAACAATTGGTAATTGCTTTGCTTTTGGTGCGACTCTAAAGTATTTGTACATGTGGCTCACAGTTTCCGCAGTCATGCTCATTCATGTTTTTTGTTAAATGTCCCATCTTTGCATGAGACATGGTGAGACATGGTGTGACATGGCCCCATTTTTTGTGTAAGCTTATAACAGTGTTTAATGTACAGTGTCATAAAAGAAAGTGTAAACAAAAGTGTAACAAACACATTACAGAGTGTATTTATTAATTGTCCCTGTTTAGAAATTTGATAAAGTATTTAATTTACTACTACCTGAACTGAACTGATTCTTTCAAATATAAGGATGAATCTACCTGTCACTGTAAACTGCATATGTACAATCTTGAAAGTTGCAACAACAGAATCCAATAAGAACAGTCAATCGGATTTTGTCTTATTTTGTGAGGAACAAATTACTCTAAGCAGCTTGAAATTTCAGGGTGTCAGCCATAAAGTATAGTTCAGAGAAACAATTATCAGTTGGCCAACTGTGTCCACTCTTTCTGCTCCTGCTGTGAGTAGTGTCACTGTCAGAGATGAATGCATTGTAGGATGGTGCTTGGCATGAGGAGCTGATCAAGACTAAAGTGGTCTATTCAGAAACTTGGTGAAAAGATTTAAGAGGTATCTACTTTGAGCATGCACAAAAACGTTGTTACGAGGAAAGGTACATTCAAAGAGTCCCTGTGTGAGAATTCAACCAATGTGAGTACTTGGGAATGTCTGTGAATCCAGGTGCCTGCACAAACATGATGCTTCAATTACATGAGCTCACCTCATAGTACTAAAAGCCAGGAGACCATAGAACAGTGTATGCAACAGATTATAGGCCACATCTGGACGAAAAGCCTCCATTTCTCCTTCTCCAGATCCTTTCTTCTCCTCAGCTGAACTTCCTTTAGACCTGCTGAGGAACAAAAAAGGCAGCAAGACAAAAGACAACAGTGATACATAAAACATTACTGCCAGACGCTTGAGAAGAGAGGCAGAAGGGTAGGTGGGTGGAATTGATATTATTCAGATTTCATTAGCTGTTCGTGCACAGGCAGACACACAATGATTCACACCCACAACTGTTTCTGTCTGCAGGAGTCAGCATGCAGACAAACAAAGAAAGGCTCAAGGGCACTGATGTCACTCCTACAATTTGGCCTCCTGTGCCGAATCAGACGGACACTGGCTTCCATTTGAATACAAATCCAATCTGTCTCCTTATTCTACGTGAGGTGGGGTAAACTGGATTAAATAATTTGTGAATTGGCAAACAGACCTTTGTTCTATGAGGTTAGTATTCTAGCCCTCCAACATCAGAGCACAAGTTGATATGCTAATGTGATTAGTTCAATGCGACCCCTCATCTGCACCACAGGCAAATGAAGCTTTGAGCAGCCGATACAATATTCTGTTACCTAGAGCATGAAGCAACAATACCATTACTAAATATGCAGTGATGTGAGGCAGAGACATAGGAACACTGAATACAACTGCATCTGAGTTTCTGCTTCCTGATAGGCATCCTGATGTCCTCTTGGAAGAAAGTCCCTTTACTCTTGGTAAGAGCAGAAACTCTCCATTAATGCAGACTTCAACCCATTTTTTGAGAAACATCCAATAATGATGCACACTGACTTGTTCATCACTGCCAAATTTGAGGACTGAATACAAGCTGAAACAATGCCACTGATCTGAACCATCACTTTGTCAGTCACAATTAGTCATTTCCAAATGACAAATCCTTTTATTTTTCCTTTATTTTCTGTTGTATCTAGAAACAATGTTGTTCCTAAAAAGGTAAAGTCGCAAGCCTTAAACAGCAAAACAAAAGGTGAATAGTTTCCCTCCAATTGTGGTGCATAAAACCTAATAAAATAATCTTCTTGGCTAGATGTTAAAACCAGCCAATATCTTACTGGATGACAGACCATATACATGGTGAAGCTATTCAACGACATAAGTGAGCAAAGAGTAGATAAACTTTGCCCTGAAAGGGTTTTAAAAGAAAGGTCAAATAGTCAGCAAAGAAGTAATTGGGTTTATTATAGGTGCAGTATATTACCATATGCTTCTTTTCATGTGACAGCAAGGAGTTTCAGAAGCAGACCCCCTGTCTTCACAGGTTCCCTCCCTCACGTCCTGTTCAGCCATCACTCACCTCAGGTTGTGCAGTGCAGCCACTGCGAACATGCCACTGAGCAGCAGCAGCGTGAGGATGTAGGGGTAGAGCAGCAGGGTACCGGCCAGTCGCTCCAGTGTGTCGAGTGGCAGGAAGCCAAAGGCCTCCTCACACAAATACAGACTGGCATCAAAATCCCTGTAGGAGAGGAGGTGAAATCAATGAGGAGAGCAAGGGAGAGAGTGGAGAAAGGGAGGAAAAACAAAAAATACCAGGGTTTGGTACTCAGCACAGATTGCTGTGGTGACCAATTTTCTATCAATCAGTTTGGCAGAACAATCTTTTGTTGGTTTCTTTTCAGGTTTTTAGAGGTATCTAAAAACTCACTTGTTCATTTATAAGAGGTATCAATAAGAAGTCTTGGGGTGACACAGCTTTTTGCAGGTCCAGCCTGAGGACTTGTTACTCTAAAAATTATAATATTTTCAAACCAGCTTTGAAGCACTGAAAAATCCAGGCTCTGTCTAGTCACACACAACTGATTAAAGGTGAGTAGGAGGTTTAAAAGTAGGAGGTACAGTTCTCCTGAACAAACAATCAAAAAACTTCATGTACCGAGGAGAGGTTGATGAAAATGGATGCAATTTTGAATCATTATTAGTTGGAGGTTTCTATCACAAATTACAAAAGAAGGTGTCTCCATATCGCTTTAGGTAAAGTGTTTTATGTTCACAGTCAAAGGGAAACAAATTTGTACTAGTATATAGCAAATGTTTTCAAAATAAACTGAAATAATTATTTCAATAGCACATCAATGTAAAGTATAAACGTGCTTTTTTATTTGGTTTTCTTTTTGCATGCATTCCGCGCAATAGATTGGCAATACTGCTTCAGATAAACAGCTGTGCTGATACGAGACTGAACTGGGGAACGACATATCACAAAACACAGCATAAAACTCAAGGGACAAAAAAGAAAGAGTTGGAGAGAGTGAGAAACAGAAACGAAGGGAGAGGCAGAGACAGAGTACAGCGTAAGCGCTGCATTTTCTAAAGCCTCCTGAATAATTGAAGGGCCGGTTGTGTGGCAATGGGTTGTGAGCTGTGTTATCTGCCACCCCAGAGCAGCTATCCAGTGACTGAGTTGTTCAGCTCACACATACATGCATGCATGCATGCGCACATGCACGCATACACGCGCACACACACACACAGACACAGAGTATCTATCAATGGGTGGCCTGCTGGTGTGTAACACCATCATCTATTATTCACGTGCACTAACACTCCAGGTGCTACAACACTGGTGCTTAGTGAATAATATTGTCAAGCTGGATCAAGTCAAGAGATGTGCATACTTTGTGTATGCACTAAATGTGTGCAGAATACAGGTGTTATAAGTCGGTGCATGACTGTGCTCAAGAACAGAAACGTGTGATTGTTTATTTTGTGTGTCCACAGGTCTGTGTTCATACCTCGTTGGCCCCAAGGCAAACTTCAACTTGATGAATTTAAAGATGTGTTCATCTGATCTAAGCTGAAGTGCTTTCTGTAAAGACACACAGACACACACACCGGCACACGCACACGCACACATACAGAGAAAGGTCAGCTTGTCAGGGCTAAAGATCAGCATGCTGAGATGTATAAATAAGTAAATAAACCAAGCTGAGATCATGTGGTGAGCTCACACCATACCCAGAATTTTACATACATAACAGAGTAGGAGGAAAGAGAGGCTGCAGTAAAGGAAGGAGAGAAGGGCAGGCTGAGAGAGATGGGAGGTATAAGAACAAACAGAAAAGAAAAGAGCACAGCAGAGAAGCAAGGAGACAGGAGGAGAGCTGGAGGCAGAATAAAGACGAAAGCAGAATGAAGGGAGAAAAAGGAAGTGAACAATGAGGAAATTAGGTATGAGGATTGAAACAGGGAGGAGAGAGCGAGAAGAGAATGACATGAATGAATGAAAAGAAGAAGAGAAAGGGAGCACCTTGGCCAGGTAATTGATGGTGAAGCTGAGAAGGAGAACCATGGTGGTATGGAGAAGCAGTTTGCCCAGACGAACCAGAAGACCTCCCGTTTTTAGACCAGACTGCATGAGCAGACAGCCACAGGAGACAAGTCAATAACAAGTTATTTAACAAGTCATTCATGTCACAAATCATTGGTCTTAAATCTGAACTGCAATCTAAAGTCATCAGGTTCCTAAAGTCAAGTGACTCGAGTCAAAGACACATGACTCAAATCCACACCTCAAAAACACAGGAGAATAGTATATAATGCCTGTTTTCATAACTCCTCTAAACCATCATGAAGTTCATATACACAAATGAATTAAAACCAGAAAATAAATCTTTCTCTCCCCATTTTTGGAATCCCTCCCCCATCTTTCTCTGTATTCCTTTTCAAATCTGTCGCATTAAATGTCTCTGTAATTGTTACCACGATAAGATCCAATACAGCTAAATCATATGTAAATCTAACAGAAGCATGTCTCTAGCATACAAATTGAAATTATCTTCTGCAAAAACCTACTGCAGCACTGGCCTCCTTGCATCACTATTAATCTTCCATTTGGAGCTTTCTGATTTCAACCTCCCTCTTTCATTCTCTGCTAACCTGACAGTGTCTGATGAAGAGTGCAGCTACGATGAAGCTCAGGACTAGTGAGCCCAATATCATGGAGTTACAGAACTGGAGGAGCCACACACTCAGCAGACTGCTCACTTGGACAAGATACAGTGTGGTCACCTAGAGAAACACACATGGTTCTGTGAAACAATTGAAGTAACAGATGACATTATGTGGGTGATAACATATTTCAATAGTGTAGTTAGATGATGCATTTAGGTGACATGTTCAGGTGATGTATTTGCATGACAGATGACATATTTAAACGATGCAGTAAGATGATGCATTTAGATTACTTATTTACCTGACCTATTTTTCATGGTATGACATGTCTAGACAATTCATCTAGATGACATATTTAGAGGAGGTATTATTAATGGTATGACATATTTAAATGACATTTTCAGATGACCTATTTTTTTGTATGACATATTGAGATTATTTTGGAGTTGAATATCCAGTTAATACTACACATCCATGTTAATAACCCCTTAAGTACTTAGCCATACCTGTGTAGTTGTCAAGAGGTCCACACAGTCCAGAGTGTATATGATGAGAGCCTGAACAAGTAGGATGAACTGGTTGAATTGCCATGTCAGACAGAAACAGAAGGTTGTCACATACATCAACCACACCAGCACCTTCTGGGGCGAGAAACACACATGCAAACACACTGTTAGATTAATGTAATGCATACCAATGGCATATACAGTAATTCCTGCTGTACGATTAGCAGCTTTTGGAGATAAAAGATAATTAAGCAGGTGGGTTGGGAGTCACCTAAACAAGACCAATCTATGTGTTGGGAATGATTAATAGTTTTGATTTGTGTTTGTGTACCTGCTGTAAGGCAGTGAGATGCGGCCTGAGGTAACATGTGATAGCAGTAACCTGCAGCGCTAAGAAGGGCAAAGACCAGTTCTCTCTCAGGGAGATAGTGAACTCCACACGGGTGGTATCTACCCTGAAAGAAGGCAGAAAGGGGGCAAATGAAGGATGGAGAGATAACCACATGGTGGAAAAAAGTGATGTGATATTAAAAATACCAAGTACAAAAACCAAGTACAAAACAATGTGAACCAAAACACATAGATTTGTTTTTTTTATTGAAACATCCTGCAGTTTGTGTATTAATGAGGTAAAACAAGCAAAGGAATAAGGTAAGATAAGGTATGAACAGCTGATTCACAGATAGCGCCTGTGGTATCTAGAAAAAGTAATAATGTCATTTATCTTTAACAAAAGCACATTCTAAAATAGAGTGTCCTATTGTGTTTTAATGAATAACTAACATGCTTTGAACTCTGCTGTTTTCTGTTGATCATGGCAGCTCATAGTGTGGGACTTCTGAAGTTGTACAAGTCTCGGACCATTTCTTTTACTCTTCACAGAGTTCACCACAGAAACTTTTCCTGTCTGTTGATCCAAAAGGAGAGCAGAGGAAATGCCAGCAGGGTTTCTGAGCTTATTTCATCTTTTGACACATTTCCAAAAACACTCCAATCAATGCAAAAAACACTCCACACCACCAAATCACACTGAAGACAACTGGAAAGTTCTTCTTGTCCTCTAGAAGTCCAGTGCAACTACAGACACTAAAATAAAGTAGTTCTGGGATGATTCCTTTAGGTAAGAAAAGTGATATGTCCGTTCATGTTAAATATGAATCTGATGTCAGTATACTATGTTGTATGTTAGCATAAAAACTGGAAAAGTAAATAACAAGCTGGGAAAAATAACTGTCCACAATAACAAATTGCATCTACAGAACTGTGAAATGTTCTGTGTTACTACAGAGGAACATAGAAACTTGCTCATTTCCAGCTTGATGGCCTCCGTTCTGTCACTAGCCATCACGTAAACAAGTCACAGACAGCTACAGACAAGCCACAGATTTAACACAAGTAAAACAGAGCAAGCCCTTAATCCATTTAGTATAACAGACTTAATCATTTGTCATTTCTCTCCTACTCCAGTAATATTAATAGGTATTGTTGTTCGTAAGAGTGCCAGCTGGTGAAAGGGCATCCATCTCTTTTGAAACACTTGCTGGTGATGGATGGTACATATTCAAAATCTAAACAGGACACTGGTATCTCACATCTGTGGAGGTCATCAACTGAAGTTACTAAACATATAATGAAAAATACTGCCTTATGTTAAAGAGTCCTTAACCCTGATCACACAACCTAAAACCAAATCAGTAAGGATCCAGTAAAGTTTATCATCTGTTTTATCATTTACTAAGTGTTATCACATAATTATGTGTCCTTATTTACACACTTCAACAACATCCACACCGTTATACTAAAAAAATATATATATATCAAAGTCACAGTTTTTTAAATCAGTATTTTTCCCACATGATGCTGTTTTTGTGCAGTACTTTGCTGGATTTTTATTCTTTAAGCAGTTTGGATTAATTAAAGTTTAGGGGAACTTGCTTTTTTGGATTGATCCAGCTTCTCTTTCCACTGAACCACAGTGGAAAAGAACTCTCAACAAAAACAGATCTTTAAAAAGAATATTCTCACACCTAACATAAAACTATATTAACACTGGCTGATTCATTAAGCTTTGTTGCAGGGGTGGTTCACTGAACTGATTTATTTTACTTGGGAGTAAGAAATCATAGTTACATGTAATCTTTCCTGGATTGCTGTCATAAGAAGCACTTTGTGCATTCTCAGTCTGATCATTTAACTGCTTCTATATACAGTACATTTAAAAAGACACACAGAAAGATATAAATGGATTTAAATTAGTGGCAAATGACAATAGCAGCTGAACGTGCCCACGGATTTAAACAATGGGCTTAAAAGGCATAAGGAAATAGTTCCCCATTTTATGCCGCCAAGTTGACAAATTGCTGCAACATTTACAGAGTCAAGTCCAACTCTGAAGGGGCCATAAACTCTCCCCCTTTCACTGTCTCATTCGCACACATGAATGGACAATTATTACCCACCTGTTGAGGATGTACCAGACCCCAGTGAGTGCACCAGCCAGCCAGGAACCAGAGAGGAGCCATGCTGTGAGGTACAGCGCAATCACATACACTGCTTGGAGCGAGAAGACTGTGTAAATGTAGAAATACACTGGCTCCAGGTAAGACTGGACCAACAAAACGCACACACGCACACGCACACACGCACACACAGAGAAACCATTAGTTCATTACATTCTGTAAATGAACAGACAAAGTTGAATACAGTGACAGCAACTGACTGTGGCATTTTCAAAGTCTGGTCTGATATTTCCACTCCAGACATTCTTGTCACAGAGTGAGATCACTGACAAAGCTAAGTAGCTGTTTCTCAGTTAATGGATATGCCAATACAGAAACCTCTTCCCTCACTGTGACAAGTGGAAGTGTGCCAAGCTGTGTCAGCTAAAGGACCAAATGTAAAATGCCACAGCACCTCAAATGCTTGACAGTCTACCAATATGATTAGCAGAATAACAAGAACCTTGGAGGTTAATAATGAGAAAAGAAAAATATTTTTTTTAATTATTGGAATATCATATTATACATTATTATTTCAAGGGCCTAAATGACAAGAAAATACAGTGAATCATTTTCCAGTAGTCAGTCATTAATCTTGTGTTTTACAAGCCAACAGTACATCACTGACAGCTGAGTGATATGCTACCTGTATGGGCAACAATCTGTAGAGAACACTGAGAAAGACTTCTTGGTAGATATTCATTCTCTGCAGGAGATTAATGGTCCTCCTGGATTCTGTCAAGTTGTCATGGATCAAATCTGAGAGCCCTAGGAACACACACATGCACATATACACACACTTTAAAAAGGCCACAGCGTGATAATAGGCTTTGTGATAACTAGGAAAGGGTATGGCTGTTTCTCAAAGCTCACTTTGCAAATTTACTGAGTATGGTACTATTAAAGAACAATAACACTGTTTGAAATTTCTGTCAAGCACTAAAGCCACAAATTGTTCTGCTTGAGTTTAATTCTTTAATTGCTAAAAGCACAAAGGATGTTTGAGCCCATCAGTGCATTCAACCTTGAAAGCCATCAAATATTCCTTTGCTGAATTTAAAAATATAGTTCTGTTCTACTGTTTTTACTTTATGAAATAAGACATTAACCTTTGGGGTAAAAAAAAAAAAACAGAGGAGGTATTTTACATAGCAAACATGGCAAATGTCACATATTTAACTGAATGTGGCTACTGTTTGGGTCGTCATTTACGAATTCAATTCATCATAAAAGACAAATATCTGGGCGGCTGACAATCTCTGCTAAACAATTTCCCACAGGAATGCTTGTATGAGGATGACAAAAGTAAATTAATAGCACATCATTACTGACTGCTTGTACGTGGCGGGTGTCTGCAGTTCTCCTGAGCTTGAAGAGTGTTTCAGTATCTTTTTGTTTGATGTTTTGCAACTTTACTGATTTTTCAGTCGTACAGTTGCTGCCCAGACCCAAAGACAGGCAGGCAGGAGAAATTAGTGAGTAGCTGCTGAACATAGAGGAGCCTTTAGCAGCTAAAAAGCCATTTAGCATATCATACATATCTTAATTGCTGAGTGTGTCAACAGGCATCTGTTAATAACCATATAAAAATTCAAAACGTGACATAACAATAATAATATTCACAGCTTCTTCCCCCAAATGGACAAAAACAGCAGCTATTGTATGTTTAAAGTGTAATTCAGGTTTCAGGTTTATTTTATATCTTTATCTCTGTCCTCACCAAATTAAAAGCTGAAAGCTGGGAACAGAGAAAGCAATACGAGTGACAGAAACACTGACAGTGTTCACAAGACAGCAGCATTGCCAGATTATTTTACTATGTTAAACTGAAGGTAAACAGCTGTTAATTTCAGGGAACACTGAAAATGACTTCAGTATGTGAAAACCTAAAGCAGCAAGTCAGCGTTTAAACTATGATGGTCATCATTTTATAATTTTCACTTTTATTTTTCTGTTAAATAACTGAGTGGGGGATTTACAACCTGTCTAATCATCAGATTGTTCATTCTTGCGCTGTCTAACTTCTTTTCAGTAATGCTGCTGCATTCCCCTATCTCAGTATTTTGTGGTATTAATACAGATGGGGAGGATGGCAAAAATTATAAGAGCTAGAATTACCCCTTACTAAAGGCCGATACTGACGACAGAGTACCTTAAACACATGCTGGTGTTGTTAAAACAAATTTGAAACTGAATGCAGTATCATTTGTGTGTATCAGGTTTGACTGACAAAATGTGACATTAAACTAGCAGCAGAGGGCTAGGTTTCTGCTGCAGGCTGGGATGTGTCAGTCTGATCAGTGCTGTGTTTTGCAATCAATTTAAGACCATAAGAACTAGCACTATTTTCCCTAAACAAGCTACACATTATCACCCCCACTTCACATTCATTCACTACTTTTTATCCATTTATTTTGAACTCTAGATTTGATTTACTGCTCTTCTTTCCTCCTTTCGTTATTCGCTTCCTCACTTGACTCCTCTTCTATTTTATCTCCTTGTATAGTTTGTCTTTGTCTCGTCTGTCCTTACACATTTCCTCTCAGCTTTGCTTCCTTTCTCTCGCGCCACTTTTTCCCTTTTGAACATTATCTTCTACAACAATTCTTCCATTATGCTATTACTCCACTCTTCCTTCCATTCCCATATTTATTTTTGTATCCCTGCATTAGCCTTAACACCTTACACTCAAACTATTTTACCTTGTTTTCTTCTGTCTGTCACGTTTTCATAAGCATGACAGGAAAAGAAGTAAACACAGTGAGACAGACAGGGAGGTCAACCAGTTCCTGAACTGATTAGCCTACAGCTCAGTTATTTGCCTAAGCAGAAAATTAAGCCAGTCCACAACTAAGTGTTTTACATGATAATAGGAACAGGATAATTAGACTAATTTCCCTCAGACCAATCTGTGCGTCAAGGGAAACTGCAGTGATTTGTTTGGTCTGGCTGAAAACAGAGAAAAGTTTCTTTCTGCCTGTGAGAATATATAGAGACTGCCATCTGTGTCATTCCCTGTAAAAGAAAAATAATAATTCTGTTAACATTTACTGGTTTGAGATATTATAAGAGCAGGTATAGAAGTTAAGAAGATAAGTATAGAAGTTTCACAAAAATGCAACAAAATATCTCAGTATTTAATTACACCTACACTTACAGCTGACTCATTTAAAACAAGAATCTGAGAAATAAACAGCCTTGAATAAAGAGCAGGACAGACCTGCTCACATTGGTCCAACAGCTGAAAATAGTACTTGAACAGTTCATAACAGTAAATATAGTGTATACCTTCCTGTACAGATGGGGCCTGCAACATTTGCTTGTAGTATGAGTAGTACAATCCGCACTCTGTCCGAAAGGAGATCTCCCGTTCCACTTCCTGAAAGCAAAAACGAGAATTTGGCTGTAAATAAGCACTTCTATTCTCTGTAATACAAAAAACACAGATCCTAGCAAGATAGATACTTGGAGTATCGAGTCAAAGCAGCAAAAACACTCTAAATCCAGTAACATTAAGACAACTAACACAGTGAGTGTTCATGTGTTTAAAGGATGTGTTCCCAAGATATTTGCTCGTCATGTATGATTACTGTTCCATATGGAGTTTAAAAGAGAAAGAAAACAGCAAATAACCAGGTGCAGAATAGTGGGACAGTCATTGATATATGATATTCAGTTCATAAATAGTTTTTACAGCTATGAATGACTAAAAAGAAGAAAAAGAAGATTTTTGTGCTATATTGGTTGTGGCTTAACTCAAAGTCAAATGGTTTCACCAGGATTATTATCCATCCAAAGATGAAAGCAGTCATTCTAACAGATCTTGAGCTTATTAAAAACCAAAACATATTTCTAAGGTAATGATTTAAGTTCATTTTTTCTAGTAATACATTATGATTAACAGCTCTCCCTTCACATAAAGACAACTAACTGACAGAACAACCCTCCTGATTTCCATTTGTATTATAAGTTACTGCAGAGCTACTATGCTGAAAAAGACTCAAATCCACCATGGAGTAATATCCAAAAATACTTTGTATGTAAAATATCCAATATTCTTCCCATCTTGCTATGTACCACCACCCCTACATCTCTATGACTTAAGAGGAACTGATGTCTGAATTTTATTAGCCTAGCTACTTAATTCCAGTCCTTGGTGTCCTGCAGATTATCATACCCAGTTGTATTTACCTCACAGCGGGTGGCTATCAGTCAGGATTAAAAACACATAGAACACCAGGCAACTACAGCTGAGTGACTAAACAGGCCAGTGTTTCTCATTCATGTCCCAGACTGATAAAGGTGTTCTCATAGCTAATAATTTCATTCTAATGGCTCAAACCATTTTCTTATTAACTGAGTAAACACCAGCAGGCCTTGGAGTCCTGAGGAGCACGATAGAGAACCACTAATTCATAACCTATAAGATTTCAGTCCAAACATTTTTATTTAACTATTCATTGCTAAGCAGTGAAGACCTCTCTATGACTGATACTGTGAGCCGAGTGGCAGCCCTTAATATAAAACAATGTAAATAGAAAACAGCGACATGATGATCATGGTGCACCCACAAAGGTGTTAAAGTTGCAATGTGAAAGATTTGTGGGATCTAGTGTTGAGGTTACAGAATGAAACCTACTGAGCACGCCCTCATAGCCCACCTCACCCCATTTCCAAGTGCAAAAAAGGAAACACTGGTCATTCATGTCATCTGTCTAGAGTCAGTGTTTGGTTGTCCGCTCTGGGCTACTGTAGAAATAGCACAGCAAAACATGGCTGCCTCTATGTAAGTAGACCTGCTCCCAGTGAAGATTTAAGCACATATTAAAGGCTCATTCTTACACTGAGAAAATGCAAAGGTTTGTTTTTTTTGGCAATTACACATTAACAACAACATATTTATGAATACTAAATTCAATTTCTTCTAACAGATCCCTGTAAATGTAACATGTTGCCCCTTTAACGTGCCTATTTAGACATCTTCCCAGGACATGGGAAGTGGAAATACAGACTGACATCTCCCAGACTCTGATTGATGATTATCTTGGTGCTATCGTGGGAAAATGCAAACCATTTCAGTTTTGTGGTCTCAGTAAACTCACAGCAGAACACCACTTAAATTCCAACACTGTTTGATGCTCTAAATGGCATCATTTAACTCTGAGACTGTTCTGATTTTGCACTTTTCAACAGGCCAGACAAAGCAATATACCACTCATCATCAGTGGCACTAAACCAGCCCATAATTTCAGGTTTGGTGTCTTGTTCAAGTTCACAAAGGGACAAGACAAGCTTGTGGAAACTGGTGATCAAACCCTGCAATTACTGGACAACACAGACTACAACTGATTGACAGATATCAACATATCTATAATATGGTTATAATTGATTCATGTTTTATAAAAAAAAAGAACAGTCATTTCAATTACAGTGTCTTTTTTGGTTTTGCTGATAACTGCCTTGTAAGATACTGCTTACTGAATACCTGCCCTTTCCACAGTATCACTGTAATTGTGGCCGGGGGATGTGACAGTTTTAATTTCACCATTTACCAACTGGACCCTTGAAACTCATCCTTCAAATTGGTACTGAGAGTGAAAGTTTGTCTACAATCTGCTTGCTTTGGTCAAGGTTCAAAATAAAAAGAGTATCAAGAATACGAGTAATAACTCCTACCGTGAGCTGAGAGAACCACAGCAGATTCTCATGTATGGCATTAACACAACAGGCCTGAGTCAGAGCCAGCAGCCCAGCCAGTAGCAGCCCTGCTGCCATGGAAACACACTGTCGCCAAGGCCACCAGGGAAGAATCCATGAACCAGAAAAAGCACCGGATCCTCCAAGCAGACAAACATCCCCTCTGACCCCCTCCTGTTTCGCATTAGATCTTGATGTCCCCTGCATCATGTCACTGACACATCTCCCTTCAGCTGGTGCATCTTGTGAAAAACTGAAGTTATGCTCACTCAGCTTTACTCTCTTACGAAGCTCCATTGCCTGAGAAAAGGGCGATTATCAGTAAGTTCTTGGATCCTCTGATGAGCTGAATCCAGGTAGATAAACAGCACGCTCCTGGGTTGAGCTATAGAACGGTTCCAAATCCATTACAACTTTAAATGTAAAAGCAGTGTGTTTTTCTTTTCTTGAAGTCAGTCCAAATAAATTAGCTTTTTAATCGCTTAAAGTTCCTTGCCAACGGAAATATGCAAAAGCTTTCTCCAAGGGGATGAGCAGCTTGTTTCCTTCTCAAACCTTCTTTTCTGCTTGCCTGAGGCAAAACACATCCTGGCCTTTCACCAAAAACACTGAAGAGATGGCTAATCCTCAGTTTAAATTAAGGTCAAAGAGAACAGGCCTAGTTAACAAGTCCACACACTGCTCATTACCCTGAAAACTAGTTCGCTCCTCGGAAAGCAGTGATCCTCTATTTGTTGTTCCTCACTGTTACATTTCCTCTTTGAGTCTTCAAATAACTCCCATCTTGCAGATGTGGTGTATCAACAATCCATGCAAGGGTCTGGTCCAGCACTGGTTTTGTTTCATCTTCCTGCTGATTTATGCCTTTAAGAGCCTTAACATGAACTAACCTCTACCTAACCTGGTCTCCAACAGAGACTTCAAAATAAAATTCAACATTTCTCCACAAATCAGCTAATAAATATGAGAGAAAAGTAAACAGAGAGACTGAGCACCAATGTGTCTGCAAACACAACGGTGGGCTATGGATAAGTGGAGCAGTCAGAGGGAGAAAAGAAAAGTTGACTACTGGTGACCTCTTGCCTATAAAAACACACATGCACATAGGAAAAGAATAAGATAGGGTGGGGGTGGGAAGCAGCATGGGGAACATGTTGGAACATCAGTCGGAAAATGTGGGGAACATTTGTCAGAGGGCTTGTAGATCTGGAACCGGCATTAAGCTGTGAGCACATGTCTGAAATAAACTTGCTAGGCACTGGGACCGACGTGGACATGACTTCACACCCAATGAATTCAAGGGGCTAGATTAAGCCAGCTGCCTCACTTCATATGTAAGACAGGGACTGGTGATAATAAGCAATTGTAAGGGTGTATGTGAAAAAGGGGAAATAGCAAAGGTGCAAGAAAAACTTAATATAATAAGCTTTGCAGACCCTTTAACCTCAGGCTCACACTGCTACCACATTCCTTCAACAACACATTAGGTGAAGAAAGTAGATGTGCGATTATTAAAAATGGTCCCCTTTTTCCACAGCTTCTCCACAGACTGTCAGCACTGATATTATCAGTCATAAACTGTGGGGTCAAGTCAGGCAGCATCAACCACAAGGTATAAATGCAAAGCAGGCAGGAGTCCCAAAATCACAAATTACTTTCCAGAATATTTCACGCTCCTTTACATTCCACTTGACCTGTAGACACTTAAGAGAGCATGTGTGTTTCTGACACAGTATATTGAAGAGTAAAAGTGTCTTAGGGCAGGAAATTAAATGTATCATCTCAGTTGGCTGACAGAGCAACAGCAAATGGTTTAGGGTAGGGTCAGACTACATCTTCAGCTGACATGGCCAAGTGGTAGCAATTTACAGTGGCTTGGAAGTGGACATGTTTTGGATGGTGTGGCATGTGTTGTATGTGGTGTATGCTTAGAATTTAGAGCATGTACTGTACTAAGTAAATCAGCTAAATATAAAAATTAATCTCTTCCCCTCTATTTTGGCCCCACAGCCCAAAGCGGAAGGATCTGAAACTGATGCCAATGCAGTTCAGTGAGATGATAAAATGCATTTGAGTAGGGGTGGCTGTACGATTACCATGTCAACAGTCACTGCCTTCCATCTGTATAACCACAAGATGAACACGACATATACAGTATTCTATTTGCATCAGAAAACTAAGATAATTGAAACATGTATTTCCACAGATTTGATGGACAAACACAGCTACCTATTGGATGCCAGCAAAGGTTAAGCTAAACTTTACTTTTTTACACCTGATGATCCAGCATGTCCTTTTGTATCGACAGCCTGGTCGAGTCAATGCAGTGGACTCCCTAAAATGACTGAGGGAGCTGTGCTAATGTCTGTGTGAACATAGCCTGAAGGCCAGATTATACAAAAAGAGGTTGCTCATACTGTGTGTTTTCAAACCACAGAGGAAATCAAGAGTGTTACATAGCTGTTCTGAGTGAGTATACAGTTGCCTTAACTGGGCAGCCCGTTCCCCTACTGACCACATGCTGGCTGTGATGCACATTTTTGTAGTTTTCCGACCAAAAGAGTTAGAAAAAGAAGTTTAGCTGTTCTCCCATTATTTGGATGTGAAGTGTTGACTGTTGAATCTGCTGGTGAGGGGATGTAAATATGTAACTAGCGTTTTCAGGTTTAGGAGCCTTTGATAGATTAACAGAGGCAAACACTCCACATGCACACACGTGCAATGTGTGATGATGTGAGTCAAGAGCACTTACGTGGGAACATTTAAGGGGAACATTTGCCAAGCCTGTAAAGTGACCAGCATTTATTATGAATGAAAGCATCTGCCTGCCTCTTTACTTCACATTCACATACACATACACAAACAGAAAAAAAGAGCACAGAACCACAAACCATATCCATGCAGACTCGCCTCAATTAACTGGATGTGCTGCTTTGTCCCTCTGTGAAAAAAACTCAACAAATTACCCTGTGCCGATTGCCTCTATTTGGGTCAAGACGCATTGCACATTTGCATGAGAAACAGATGAAGCAGCTGGTTGGCACAGCAAGTTACTGCCATCATCACATGAGACAAATTCTGATGCAGACCTGTCTTTTTTTTTATTCCTCTCGCTCTTTTTTGTTCTACTCTAAAGGAACATTAATTCTGTGATCAGGATAATGCTTCAAATTCTGAACCAATATGTGCAGATGTGTCTGTGCTACCTGGAATTCCTGTAAGTAGAAAATAGCTCCCAACAAACTGCAAAACATGAACCTTCTGACAGAGCTTTGACAAACCTAGGCACATCGTCCAAAATACAAAACAAAAACAACTGTTACTAAAAATAAACCACAAAATAACTACATAAAAACACTTGAGCTTTCAGTTATTGCCTTCAGGGAGTCCGATCCCTGGCCATGTGTGAACCTTAAGAATCACTTTTATATCAGTTGCATTGCATTGTCACAACATCAAATGAAACCCACACAAGAAAAAAAAACAGTCCACGCCAGTCACCTGTATTCTTGTCCCATTTGACTCATACATTTACCTAAACAAATGACTATTATAGCAGTGCCAAATTCACCCAAACAGGCACCCAGCAGCAGTGTTCTTTTACATTCTGCACCAGTTATGACTGACAGGGCAATCTGTTCTGCCATATCAACCAGCTCAAAATCTGCTATGTATGTCTTAGTCTGAACCGAAGTGCTGGTGAAGCTTTGGAAGGAGGACTTAAAAATGACATCATATCTGGCAGGGCACAATGTTCTGTTACTGTTCAACGCCGAACGCACTCTAAACAGACTATGTAACAACCAGTCATCCTTGCGATCATTTAACAAGCCTGAACATTCATCCTCTTCATGGAAAAACAATCATCCTATTTCAGGATGAAGTGTTTTCAGGCCATTTAAGGAGAAAACTGGAGCTGGAAACTGAAGCCACATTTCCTCCTGAGATAGGCAGAAAATGCAAGAGAAATGTTTTAGCTTTTAAAAGTTCACACTGGGAGACATTTTCTATCTGTAAATATGCACATCTGCAATGTGCAGTTGATGAGTCTTATTGTACACTAGATTTCCAAACCACTCCATCACTGTGTATAGAGAAAGTCACAAAACCCTCTTTAAAAAATCTGTTAATTTAAATGTCCCTTGCTAGTGGCAAACATCAGATAAAGCAGCTTGTACCCAGTCTGAACTGAGAATGTCCTCTACTGAATTTGCTATTTCAATGAATAATGTGAGTTGCAGTTATTCACCTTTAAAATGCAATTTCTGCCATTCCATGAATTTCTAACATTATTACAAAGGCATGAAATGTCTTCCACTCTTGGCATTCTGCAGTTTATTATGGTATGTTTGTTCAATTTTTAATCGTTGACAAGACTTTCTTTAATTAAAACTTCTACACCAAAAAGTAATATGGACTATTCCACATAAAAAAAAAAAAAAAAACATTACATAGAGACATGGCAAATTATAGCCCCTGCAAAACGTGACAATAACTTTACCAGATACAGGATGGACTTTGACATTAGAAAAACAGCATGCAATGCCATCTGTGGCTCGGGTCATTCAGCTCTAATATTTTGTGAGTGGGCAGATTATTACTAATTGTAACTTTTGACTGGCCTTATGCAGTTACCAGCATTTGTTAAATAATCTTCAAAAGCATTTCAAAAGTGCAGGCCTAATCAAGGCCAAACTAATGTCAGCTACCAGAAGAAAACATTTTCTCAATCTTCAATAATTCCCAACTTTCCTGCACAGATTAAACTTTTCAGCCAGCATCACTGGTAAAATGTTTTCTAATTGTTCAGTTCAAAAGATTATGAATGAGAGTATGACTGATATATAATAGCTATGAATAAAGTGGAACAGGCAGCAGCTAAAAGCCATGCAGAATGTGTAGGCCCTACTTTTTCACTTTTCTCACAGCTGAGATTTTGCACCTAGATGTCGTCTGCAGACACAGATCTCAAAACACTCAGAATGTCTCTGTTCGATTCAACTGAGCACACATCAATTATATTTTAAGAAAAAAAATTACCCAACAAACAGTTAAAAACTCTTTACCTTGATGTTGGAGAACCACAGATCATTCTCATGTAGTGTGGCCACGTAAATACAGCACAGCAGGCCAAGACCCACAGATACAGACCAACCAACCGATGTCCAGATTATTGCCCCCCATGACCAATCACCTGCAGAAACATTAATATTTCATGAAATTGGTATCATGCAAAAATGTAAAACAAATCAAATTACTATGGTTAGAAAAAACAGCGGTGTAAATGTGAAAATTCAGTTTCAGGGTCATGATAGGATGCATGCTGGCTCAGTCACATTGCTGCTCAGTCACGACAGTTAGAGCGCAAGAATTAAGCAGCAGAGTTATGAAAATGTGTCATTTCGTTAAAACCCCAGTAAGAACTTGATCCTGAGAGGTCAGGATCAGATTCAGGACACTGACCCTGGAGCTGGGTCTAGCTCTAACTAAACCGGATGTCATTGCAAATTTTGACTGTCAAAAATATATGATGGGGCCACAGACATTACGCATGGATGAATTCAAAGTTAACTTTGTGTAAAGATGGCAGACAAAGAAAACAGACAAAGATATGGAATGAAATCAGGTAAATTGTTAAAGTACATCATTTATTTGATTCTGAAGCTGGGAGTGGGTTTTTTCATTTGCATGGAAACAGCCAGTTTAAAGGAATCATCTAACAACCAGTCAGCGACCATAATGCAGTAGCTGCTTTGATCTCCTTAGCTATATCAGTGTAGTTGTCTGACCAGTCTGGACAGCACATAGTAGGTGACATGAGGCACATTATGACCTGGACGTGTGTCTTTGCTTTCTGCAGCTACCTGCAGGCCATGCTGCGTGTCAGCTGGCTGGGATGTGGCTCTTCCACTCACCATGTAAAATCTTTTCTGGGTGAAGATGATGATGATGATCGGTGCAACAGTTGGGCTGCTGGGAGTGAAACTCTGCACCAAGAGGGGGCTCCTTCCCTTTGCTGCCCTTCCTCTGACGCAGGGCTGTCATGTTGAAACGCTGCAAACACACAGGGGCAGTGTCTGATTAGCACAAACCTGAAGAAGACTCACATATGTACAGACATATATTCTCTACACGCAAACAGCGTGTGCACCGCCGCAATGTCGGCCAAAGCAAACAAAGCCCTGCACCGCTGTTTGCTGAGTCCCCTCAGTGTGAGCCACCGATGGACGGTGCACAGGCCTGTTCACAGCGGCGCTGCGGCCACATTGACGGGCATCATCACATCCGACAGCAGCCGTATCTCCGGTGTTTGAGCCCGGTCACACGCACATACAAGCCTCAGATGGAATAAGGCGCATTGGTAGTGACGCCGATACTGAGGCACAGTACGATGCAGTGTGACGCCAGGCTGAAACTCCACTGTGCAGCATGAATGTGCCCCTACATGCGTCTTATAATGCATTTAGTCGCGCTATGGACGCGAGCTTGGCTTTCTGTGTTGACAGCAACAAAGACGACAGGATTTGAGTCAGCGGTACATGTACGAGCCTCACCCTCCTCCACAGCAGCGGTCGGTAGGATGGTCCGTCAGCGCCTTTCTACCTCCCACTCTTTCTCTGCTTCCTACTATCTCACTCGTTCTTTCATTTTTCTCTCATCTTTTTTTCGCTTCTAGTAAAATTCATCGGTCAGTTTCTCACCGCAATGGCTTTAACCACAGGACGATACCGGAACACATGAACGCCTGCCTTCAAAATAAGAGCGCACGCTTTTCACTTCTGCACAATGCAAGTTTTTGGTTTTATCACTGGAGGAGACTGAAATCATCTCTCTGGTCTCTAGTTTCCATCTACTGCTATTCCAGTTGACTCTGCACATAAAAATGCATGTGTACATGTTTTTATTCTAGTTTATTTATCTTGGACTCTTCTATATTTAGATTTTTATCCAGTTTGTCATTCAAATTGAACATTAGTGAGAGGCCAGTCAGAATTATTCACTTTAAAAAATGGATGTATATTTTTGGGTGTAAATTAACTGTAAACATGCCCTCTAAAGTAATTGAATATATTTTAATATATCAGTGAGATATTTAAAAGGTCAACTTTTGCTTATTTTTGTTGACATCTGACCAATAATCATCCATCTATCATCTTAGCCCACTTATTCCTATTTAGGGTCACAGGGATCTGCTGGAGCCTATCCCAGCTCTCTTTGGATGACAGGCAGGGGTACACCCTGGACAGGTCTCCATGCCATCAGGGCCATAGACCTGTGTTGAACTAATACATGTTTAAATGCCATGCTTAGCTGTGTTAGATGTTAACATAATTATTCCAGTGAAATTCCTACAATTGGTTTTTGACATAGAAAAGACAAATAAATGAGCTATTTAAGACTTTGAAAATGCATTTCCGTTCAATAATTCTCCACAGATAACAATAAAAAGGTTTTCTAACATGTTACAGCCACATACAGAAGAGTTCAAGAGAGTATTGGATCTGAGCTGCTGCCTATTTTCCAATGGCAGAAGGTGGACAGTACCTCGCTGACACCGTGTCCCCTCAACCCACGGCCCTACATTATGATTGTGGACACAGGTCAGATTCAGTGCATTGAGTTGTTGGTGCAGTCATGGAAGGCAAACCTAACTGGGCCGACAGCATTTTATAGTCTGTTTTAATCAATAACTGAGGACATGATCATCTGTTTTAGATCTGTTTTCTCCTGTAGAAATAAGGCTCCATCATTTTGTCATCATGTTGAATTTAGTTGACCCAATCCATTGGTTTTTTATTTGTGTTTGAGGCACAAACTAGGGCACTCACCATAATCTACTGTACCTGTAACACCAGAAATTTAGTTAACACATCGTCTGTGCTGAATATCAAGGCAATGTTCTCTTTCTAACTTTGGTGAGAACTGGTTTGTTTTTCTAAATGACTGAAGTGACTGAATATGGTCCTTCTTTTCTTCACATACATGAGTGCAGCTACATAGACTATCTTCATTATACAACATAAGACTTTCCTTTGGGCACACCCCATCCCTTTTAGATACTCCCAACACTACTGTTAAACTAAATGAGTTTATGTATCATGTTTGACCGTGAATCTTAACAGCTCTTGTGTGAAGGAAATTGCTGAAGTAGGCAGAACTGTTGTGATTAACTGACTATAGTGTAATTGATTTTAGTTAATAAACTGCAGTCAAACTCTTAACAGTGTCTGACCATCATAGAGATGGCAAAACAGAAGAAGGAAAGTGCAGTATTTTCACAAAGAACCTACTAAGTTATTTTATTGAAAATGTAGAGTTTTATTTTGACCCATGATACTGAGTTTGGATGAACAGAAGCACGGAAGAATCCAAATTTATTCCATCCATTACCACTTAATTACCACTTATTACATAAAGACACACTGTCACTGACATCTAGAACTGTGACTTTAACTTAACCTACCTCAAACCTCAACTTTGGAGCAGAAGGACCCAGAAAAAACTCACACAGACTCTGGGAGAACATGCAAAGTCCACACACTAAAGGCCTATGTGTCACACGGGATTCAAATCCAAATCTATATTGCTGTGATTAATGCACCACACCACTGTGCTGCCCCACAATTTCTTCTGTTTCACTATTATTAAAGGTCACTGTGGGCCTGGCTACTGAATGTAGACTGATGAGCGATAGTGGCTTTTCATTTTAAAATTAAATTGACAACACAATAAAGTGTGCAACAAGTGAAGGGGTGTGAATACTTTCTGAAGCCACTGCACATACAGTACATTAAAACTGAGCCTTTACCAAACACACAGAAAGGAATATGGTATATGACCACAGCTAAGATGTTACTCAACAATATGGCCATTTAGCTCTAAATAGGATTTACAATCACATTGTTAGTTTATAGTTGTTCTTAAAATACAGTAGGGATGTAATGTAATTAAAAACAAAACAAACAAAAAAAAACAACATTGGCAGAACCACCAGCATTCTGCTATACAATTTGAAATGAATTACAGGGATGTAATGGTTTCCACTGATCAGCAGATGTGTTTTCATAATATGCATGTTGGCTCTAATGAGAAAAGCTTTCATTAGTTAACATAAAAATGCATCATGGATCCAGAAGGAAAAGCAATCAGCAGGACTGATTACAGTTTTGTGGTAAATAATACCTAAATATGTTAAAAGTAGAGGGATTGTTTTAATACTGAAAATCTTTTATGATAATAGAATTTAGATATTAGATCTTTTATTTTATTAATTTATTTTATAATTTAGATATTACTACATCCTACAAGGAGGTAAGTATTTTTAAGGACCATCATCATTTGACTGACCTGGAACACGCTGTGTGCAAACTATCCTTTCAATGTCCCTTTCCTCTCTTACATCCACATATGTCTAAGAACACAACTCCAGCTCACGAAGAGATCAAGCCAATCAATCAAAAATAGTCACAAGCTCTCTTGAGACAGCAAATGGCACAAGTAGGAGAACATGCAGCGCAGTCAGATGGAAAGGACAGCATGTTTGTGTGCAGTGGCCAACATGAAAGACCTGAAGACTACTAAAGAGATTTAGGAAAATAAATTGGCTGGACCCTTGTGGGAAAGAATCATTACTGAAGAAGAAAACAGATTGTTTTAGCCATACTCTCCCTCTGATCCCTTAGCTCCCGGATCATATTGCACCCAGTCTAAATGTGCCCTTTTTTCCCACCTCCCTCCTATCATGTGTGTAACTCTTCTCATCCGAAGTCAGAGAGTGAGACTGCAGGAAGATGTCCTATTAAAGATAACGCTCCTTGCTTCCAGTGTGCCCAATCGGACCACACACTTTAGCCATCTAGGGATTGGAAATGTGCCTCCTTCTGTATTAGCTGTAACACAAAAAGGTTCATATGGCAAGAAAATCAGAGAATTAACCATTTCACAAGTTGTAAGGCAGATGAGTCATGAGTGTCCCTTGAACTGATTCTAAAATGTCTCCAACTACTTGCCCTGTCTTCAGCCTGGTTTCTTTGGTGCATTTCATTTTTAATTTTTGCTTTGATGACAAGTATGATATGTCTTTGTACTGCCTGACTATCATGGTGGGGCTTAGCCAACCTGATTCTGTAAAGAAGTGAATAGACTTCTTCCCACTTGTGCAGCAGGGTTTCGTGTAAAAGTGAGTGTTCACAAAAAAACATACATTTTCTTTCAAAATGAGAGGATGTGAATGTGTGTGAAGTAATGGGAGGTAGGATACTGGCTTGGTGGACCTTGAGTTATTATACTTCATCATAAATTATTAAGAACTGAATGAATATAAAGATATGAACAGATAATGTATACTGATTTCTAACTAGTTTTCAAGAAGGCTTTAACGGCAAATGTTCTGCCTCAGCTGCTCTTGGATTCTTTTCCTTATATGTCCTACAAACTTAATTAAATGTTAACCTTGCAAACAGCCTTGTGCAACTGTGTAATGAGATGTTCTCTGGATTACTATGAGTTTTCAAGTAAAATGGCAACGCCTTTTAGAAAGACAAAACCTACCCTTGTTCCTGTGGTAACAGCAAGTAAGACAGAAAGAATTGGCTATACTTCTATTAGACAGTTTTATAATAATGTGTGTGCAAATCTTGCAGGTCTGGAACTCCTCAGTGTATCTCTGCCAAGCTGTCTGCATGTCCTCCTCTTTACACAAGAGAGCATCCTCCAAGGGTGGGAGATAACAGGCAAAGAACAAACTGGGCTTGCATGCAAGTAAATAGGCCATGCACAGATGATCAAACAATGGGCCTCTGACCCTTTGGCCCTTTGGGATTGAGCCCAATAGGCTCACTCAGTTATTCATCCATGTCTGTGCTGCAAGGAAAGTTTTGGACTTCTCCTAAAGTAAAATAACAGATGCTTTTCACTATAAAATGTGACAGAACTGCATTGTGCCAATATAGAATGAGGTTTCTCATCTTTCTGGGAACAATATGAAGTACAGTGTGATCCTGATAGTTGGGGCTAGTGAAGAGAAAATTATTGCAGACCCATCATATTTTAGACATAGCTTATTTAAGCTTCTCCAAACTCTTCAAATGCTGTTATAAAACTACTTTTACAGCATTTACATGTCAACTGACAGATTCACTGATTTCTTTTACTTTTTATCTGCAATCAGTGCTTACACTTCAGCCAACACTTCAGCCAGCATTTTCTTTTAAACACCTGAACTGGCACAGAATTTCCACTTTAGCTTAGACTCCCTGCTCCATTTATAACTTCCACTTACTTTTCAATTCCTTTCAGTGCTTTCACTCCAACATGACTGAAGACAAAAAAGAAAAAATATTTCTCAGTCTTTATTACCAAAAATATAATGGGAAAGTAGTGACATAATACTGCCTATGATTTTTCAAAAATAAAGAAAAATAAAGTAAGGCTCACTCTGCTGTCAGACAATTCCACATTGAACATCCATTACAAAACAGAATGAGTAAGAACACACTCACCAGGGCAGACATTTTGTTATCTCTTCTCCATCTCTTTTGGTTTAAAAGCACTTGGCCCATTTTTGCTGCATGTCCCTCGAGTGAATAGCAACAAAGCCAATTTGTTTGTTTGTTTTCATACAAAAAATATTTTATCTTAAAAAAGTCTGTTTTAATGTTCTGCAGAATACAGTAGAATACAGTACCAACTGTTTGAATTCATTACCAGGTAAAATAGCTAGCAATATATTTTAGGGCTTTTTCATATACTTGGCATGTTGTTGTTTCTAGATAGAGCCACCCAATCTGCTAAATATTTGGCTCCAATGTCTGATTCATCAATTGATTATCAAATGAATATAAAATGTGTACCTCTTGGCAGACATGTCGGGAGAGGAAAGTGAGGGAAATGTAACTGTGGTTACTTTCTTTCTTGCAGAGTTTGCTACCTATGTTGACACACATATTACAATTTGTAAGAACAAAGGGGATATTTCCACTGCCTGCAAATTCCAACTTAACCTTTATGCATTTACCACCAGTGGCATGGCACAAGATGCATTTCCAGCTGTTAGCTCCATCTTTAGAGTAATTCCAACACAATTTGATTTCCTCTTCATTTTTTTAGTGGTAGAGCTATTGTTCCAAAAAGCTATTCTTCCAAACGGTATCTACAATTATTGTTTTACTTGAACTAGTTTTAATCACAACTGACAGCCAATGGTACATCACTATTTTTTTTTCCACACACTGCAGTGGATAGTTTGCTGTAGACTCAACTCATTGTTTGTAGACATTGTCAAGTTGTACCTTAAGTTGTTACAGCACAACTTTTGTGTTATTATTTTGACTTTAGCAATCATTTGTATTGCTTATGAAACTGAACACACCAAAATCTGGAGTTAATCTATATTTTCTTACTTTCTACAAATCTTCATAAAACACCAAGATCAACAACAAACTGATGAGCTTAATGTATTTTTGGTTGTGGTCTCTTCATGGGTTGTTTAATAAAAATATATTGCCAGCCTTATTTAATTGTTAAGCTAAATGAACATGGACATATTATCATGTTAAAAGGACAACAGCACAAAAAAAGACAGAAAAATGACATCTCGCTATTAATGTGCTGTGCTTGAGCTAGATTATCAAAAAATGTATTTTTTTCACCAAAGCTAAAATGAAAACATTGCTTATAATCCCTCAGTGCAAAAGAAAACACTAACAAGCATAGTAAGTCAGTTGAAATAGAGAGTTGGGCCATAAACTGATGGTTGTCTACAATCATAACAATTTCATTTTTAATTTTCTTCTCTTCCAAAGTTTGAATGAACTAGAATTATCCTTAAAACAGCAGCATCCATTAATTCATTTTTTAGAGTTGAATAATTCTAAGTTACTGAAGAGAAGATTTGTATATAAAAGAAAGAAGAGGATGGGGTCTGTCGCTGTGTAGTTGTGTCCAGTGTTTAATTCTCAGTGCTCATTTAAATGCATGTCATTACCCTTTTTTCATTTCGATATGTCACCATCTTTCTTAATTCTGTAACACAGAATTGTAAATTAAAAGCCTGACAATAATTATCTGCTATGATAATGAGAATTCCAGGCCAGGTAACAGGTCTCTGAGATAGAGATTTAATTTTGTTTTATCCACCAGGCTACACACACATGCAGACACAATTTCAAGCTGTTATGTAAGGCATGAGGGGCATGAATTATGGATATTCCATTTTGTCTTAATTTCCTCAGCCTCGGTCTGTTTGGATGTAAGCTGAGGATGGCATACTGATGAACTGATGTGACAGTGTTCTGTATGACAGGACTGCATGATACTGCCACCTGTTTGGTTTAAAAGACTAAGCCTCATCTTAAATCTGTGTAGTTTAATGTTCTATTAATTAAGAATTTCTTGACATCTTGATGGGGTTTGGGGCAAAATTGTAGCAAAAACAGGAATATTGTCCTGTAAGGCTGTCGGTGAAAGCATCATCATTTTTAAAAAATGTGTACCCAGAATGAATGGCACACTTACTTTGACATGAATTAAAGTGCAAGATATATTTTGGTTCTTCCTAACCTGCATCTGGGTGACCAGCTGGATTTGTACCGATACTCCCTTCCCTAACATTCTTCCAGGTGTTTTCTGCACACTTTAAGAATCATTTGAAATATCAGGGTTAAATTCCTCTGCTAGAAAAAGCCATTTTTCAGTATGAAAAATAACTTAGCGAGATAATCCATCACAGCAAACACGAAGCCTTTGGTGATCGAAAGTTCAGTTTTTTATTATCATTACGCTGTGCTGAGTTAAGTGTTTTCTTATCACAACTGCAGCAATTATATTACGCTCCTGCTTCTAGTCAGTCATATGAGCGCATGTGAGGATTATTATGAAAACCTCAAAAACATGCCTCCTCCTAAACTTTATTTCAATGTGTATGTCTTATTTCAGGCATGTCTGTTGGGACAGAAGTCATTTCAAGTTGTGTTTGACACTACAAAGTCCATATTTTAAAAACCTAGGCAAAAAAGACTAATAGTTATTAAAAAATGTTATTTTATACATCATAAATTGCATTGGCTATATAAAAAATGACTATACTGTCAATGACAACTAGTAAAGTGAACTTAGCACCACACTCAAGTGAAAGCAGTTGTGTCCGATTTAACACAACACATCCCTGCTTTCAAATGTCCAGGCACCATTCAATGAAATAAAATAACAGCCCTACCTGTGCTAACTTCCCTTTGATCATTCCTTTTATCAACATGCCTTAAACCAACACCTCTGTCGCCCGTAGACTACAATCACCAAAGACCAATTTCTACTTCACAACTTCCTTTCCTCCTTTGAGAACCTTCACTTCTAAAGTAACTAGCTAATCTATAAAACAATCTAACTAGTACAATTACAGTCACTCATACAAACAAAAAAAGTGAAAATACAAAAATAATTGCTTCTTTAAAATGGCATAACGGAAACTAACATGCATAAAAATAAACTGATAAATATTCTAACTAAATCATACTCAAGCTGCGATACATGCCTTTAGGCATTGGTGAGTTTGCACATGTGCCTCCTTAACAAGGCAAAATACATTAAACAGTAGCAATAAAAAAGCTGCCTTATAGTCAATATATGAATTAGACTGGAAAATATTTGAATCTTTTCTCCATTTCTGGCAATGGATTGTGTGGTTTAGTGAGGTATAAACTTGTCCCTGTTTAGTGAAAAAAGGTGAACTTGGATCAGAGCTCAGGCTTGTCCCTTGAAAACAAAATCAATTACCCTACAGACACATTTTTGTGTCCCTTAAATGTCAAATTATTTGACAACTATTAACAGCTTATACCATTTTTCCTTTTTTACATTCCTTTCAAAGGATATGCCACTGAGAAAATCATTCCATCATTTTTCTTTTTCAAGGTCTATATTGGACAATAGTTACTGCGGCCTCAGTTATATCAACACTACAACCAACCTAACCAGTGAACTTTCTTAGAAATAACAATGAACTACTGTACTCTTATACAGTATACCTGAAATGGTTATGCCTCCACCACAACCCTACCTGTGGTAAAGAAATATGATGAAATATGTTCATGGGCAGCAGTTTATTGTAGAAGCAGAGGGTCAGTGTGAATGTAAAGAGAGGTCAGGTCTCACTCTGCTGTTTGGAGGTCTGGCTGTGCTTCTGTTTGCTGATTATCCTTGTTAAGGATGATGCTGATGATGTCTCCTTCATGCTCTTTCATGTGCTCCATCAGCCGCTCTTTGCTGGTGGACTCAAATCCACAGATACAGCAACAGAATAAAAGTACACAGTATTCCATGCCGGGGCCAGGGGCCTGGCCTGTGTGTGCCTGGCTCTGGGACTGGAGTTGTCCAGAGTCTGAACCCCGGGGGCTTGGGAATGCAATGGGCCACTGTGAAATGTCTGTCATGGGTGCGGGGATGCCCACTGAGCTGTGCACAGGCAGGTCAGCTCCTGTTATAGTTGATATGGGTGTTTGCAGTGGTTCCACCAGGCCCTTTACTTTGTCCTTTAAGGGCTGGGCCACTGCAGGGCGTTCTGACACTGACTCCACTACTGCAGATAACTTCTGAGGAGCTCTGAGAGGAGACAGAGCATAAAAATATGAAGAATACAAAAGGAGAGCAAGGTTAGATGACCAAGTTGTAAATCTTTACTTTCTGAAGACTCTATATGTGCACAATAGTTTTGTGCTTTTATGATCTTATGACTTCTATGATCTGTACAGCACTTTGGTCAACCCTGGGTTGTTTTTAAATGTGCCATATAAATAAATACTGAATGATGAATGAGTGAAATACAGGAATAAACCCTGAAAGAAACTCAAAGTAGAGTGTTGTGAGTTCATGTGTTTACCGGCTGCTCTGGGAGATTGCCTCATTAATAGCTTTGTTAACTTGCTCATAGTTGTAGTTCTGGTCTCCCGCGTGCTTCCACATGTGGGATTTCAGCGATGGGGGATGGCTGCATACATAGCCGCAGAGAGAGCACCTGGGGAAAAAACATAAGACATGCAAAAGAGGGAACATGGGCTACACAATGAGAGTGGATCATCATCCAAGTTGATTTAATGTGCGTACTAAGGTGCTACTAATCCTTTGTACCAAGAGGAATCATCCTGACTCAGGATGCCACTGGGGACACTGAGCTTGAAAGACAGAACCCGTGCGTGTGTGTGTGTGAGTGTGTGGAAGGAGTTACACAGCATACTGGTGAAGTCATTTGTGAAAATTTTAATAATTATAGATCATGTCTCTATCAACTATTCAGATGGTTCAAGTATATCATTTGAGACAGAGAACTCAAGCACACTTGTCCCTTGAAAGCTGACTGGACAAGATCTTGTGACAGAAGATTAATTATAAAACAAACCATGTTTGTGTAAAACAGTGAAAATCAAGTTCTTGGCCAGCTGGTGCTGATATGCATATTGAAAATACTGCAGAAGGCTCGTGTGTGGCGCTGCTACAATATTTCCCAAATGTGCACTGAAAATCTCACACTCTGAGCACGCCTCTGAGTACAGACATAAGAGCTGAGCTGAGACTTGAACACAGTAGGGGAAGAAAAAAAAAAAAAACCCAAATCCTGGCAGGTTACTTTTGCCATCTCCAAAAGGAAAACGTGTGCTTTGTTTTCATCACTATCCTTAAGGGGTGATCAGACCTGTTTAGTGTGGTTGGACAAACAGGGGCTGCCTCTTTACAAAACTCAATACAGAAAATGCAGTTTGGGTTAATAATCTCCATAACAGTTGACAAGGTAGATTAACGTCACTTTCAGTAAAGTGCAGCATAACTTTCACAGCTTCAGTTTTCCACTTTCTACCTGAACTCCACCCAAAGACCCAATGTTACAGCGTCCCTTTCATTTTACAGTGATTTAGCTGCGCCTATCACAGGTGAATCAGGTCATATCAGAGTCAGAGACTGATGTGCCTTATAGACAACTTATGTGGCCTACACTTTGCTGTGATAAGTCTTATCTTTTATATGCTGTTACTGGATGCTTGATTTTCCTCCAGGGTCAATAAAGCATATATATCCATCCACCATCTATCCATCTCTCTCTATCACCTGTCATCAGCTGATTTTAACTTAATAACTAGCCACACAGTTTTCAGAAGAATAATGGGCGAGTGTTTCCTCCTTGTTCCCAAAGCGTCAACTATTTTTTTGTCTTTCATTCCTCACACATATCGGGCTAAGTGGACTAACAGCCTGCTGTGCACCCACACCACAGAGGTCACTACACAAAACATGTCGGACTGTTTCAAATGTCATAAGTAAGACTGGCATTTTGGCAAAGTTAACTTAAATGACTGCGTTATTTAAACACTTGACATGATGCTCCTGCAGGTATGCAAATCAGCAATCAGTGCTTATCTAAGGGTTGAGGATATTTAACATTTTAAGAAGGACTGTGTATTCAGAGTCATATTAATTTCTTCATGGCCAAAACCTAACCTTGTAATCAGAAGCTTGTTTCTCAATTCTCCGGACTGGTACCACCATGAGTGTGGTCATACTCAGGTCCAGTTCCACAAGGAGTCAGACAACCCCAGCTTCTTTTGACCAGGTGCATCTCTTCATTCATGGAAGTCCAGTGGTTACTCTTATCATCTCTCTCTGTAGTGGATGCATGTTTGATGTTTCTCACCTGTACTGCTCCAGTAGCTGCACGGCCTGGTGCTCCTGAGGGTGCTTCCTCATGTGGCTCTTTAAACTGTTCATGTTGGTGGTGGCAAAATCACAGCTACAACAGCTGGCAGACAGAAAAAGGAGAGATGAGAGAACATGAAGATATAGCGGCTAGTTTAACAAGTTGTTTTTTCAGGTAATTTTGTTGCTTCTTTACACTTTTAGCCTAAAGGGAGATAAGGGATTTAAAGCAAAACAGAGAGGAAATTGCTACTTAAAAAAAAAAAAAACATCACAAAGTTTTCCACTTTGTTGCACTTTGGATGTTGTAGCTGAAAGATGAAACTGGCTTTTTACTTGCTTAGAGGCAAATACAAGGTCTGCAAACACAGGCTACACTCAACTCACAGTTATTTGCACCACATTCAAATAAAATAATACATAACAAGAGTTGCACTTCATAATATGAGGCTTACTGTGGCCTGGATATTAAAAAGACAGATCTGATCATTTCAAGACAAGAAAGAATAGAAAATACAGAACTTTCAGCCTTAGAGCACATTGTTTCAACAGTGTGTAATTGTTGAGATTCATTTTATTTAAACTAAATAGGATTACACATTACTTTTACAAAAAGAAAACAGAAAGTTAAATTTTATTTTTATTATCGTATTATAACAAATTGCACATTTATCAGAGCAAAGCCATTTATGTGCCTATGCCTTTTGCTGTAGTAGCTGGGAAATAAAGTGGCCTTGCCTAAAGGTAAATCAAGCAAACTCAAGACTTTACTGCTTCCGGCTTTGGATTAGAAGGGACCAATAGCACAGCATGGCAGTGAATTATTTGGTTGTATTCTGTTTAAAAGGGAGTTTTTGAATATGGCATGCATACTAATGTACAGTGGAGAAGTAGACTGCATTACAGGACCACTCAGATGATGTTTTTTTTTTTTTTTTGAGTGTTTGGTCTTTTCTTCACTGTGAAAACTTTTTACCATTGGACTTCACTGTAACTGTTTTAAGTGTGGGGGCACTACAGGCATCATTTTTCCAAGAAGGGTCTTTTTTTTTTTTTTTTTTTTTTTTTTTTTGCAATAGTTGCCAGGAGAGACTCAAGGAAGTTAATGCTTCCTGCCAAGAAATAGTCCAATATTATTATCTGAAGTAAAACAGTTTTAAACAAATAAGACATAACATCAGCCTGGTTAGCTGTTTCCTCATTTCCAATCCTTAAGTTATACACTAACTGGCTGTAGCTTAATATTTATTACACAGACAGTGATTGATCCTACGGCCTAGCTCACACTTTCTGAAAGAGAAATAGAAATAATAAATCATAATTGAGTATTCAGAGACCACAAACACTACTACGCTAAAAATGGTATTTAACAAAAAAAACAAAACTGTCTCTCACACTAACACAAGCATCATTTTTGGCAGAGTATAGCTACACAACAGTACCGTACAGTGAGCACTGTAAATAGGAATATTTCTGCATTTGGTTAGATGGTAGAGAGGAACAAATACCAATGGCGCTTCATTGCCTGTAACATGATCATGATGGAAATTTCTGAGAACTTTTACCAATGACTTTGCTGTTAAAAATTGATGAAGAAATGTCTGCATGGCCTCTTTTGCTAACCAAAATGTGAGTTGCTAACAAACACAATCAGTATTGCCATAAATGGCTGTCTATTGGGCCCTTTTATTCTAATTTTACTAATTATACACTGTAAATCCTAATAAACCACTGAGGACCTTGCTTCTCATACCTCATGGTATGCACAGGCACACATCAGCTCATGTGTTCACAACGATGTCAGCTGAAGAGGAACAGTTCAAACCCCTCGAAATTTGAAAAAGCACAGCACATTAATAGCGAGATGTCATACATCCTAGACTAGAAAGGCAGAGCATGTGCCACAGTACTTTTTTTATAACCTGTGAACACAGCACAGTCTGTAACTCCCTGGACATGACATATTTTTTGTCATGTTGGCTTTGTACTCAAGCATAGTAGACAAAAAAAAAAATCAAAGAAATGAAGGTAAAAGGACTTTCAGCTTTAATTTGAGGGTGTTAGCATCTAATGTCATCTGCCCTCACAAGAATAGAAGCTAAATAAAAATGGCCACAACACCACAAGCTTACTTATTGTGTAAAAGGTATGTAAATACATGTTACATTATTCAGACATAAAAAGCCTTTTTCTCTGATGAGAATTTGAATTTCATATACTTTTTTGTAATCTATTTATGTGTAGTTAATAGAATATTTGGATTATCCAATAAGCTATTTCCCAACTCTGCTTTTGTTCTTATACCACTGGCTACCAGATGGCTGACCTTTCCCAGAGCAGAAAGAAGTCCTGCATGTAATCTGTGCATTTTGAACTTTAACTTCACATCTCTTGGCAGCTTTGAGGTAACACAAAGGCCTAGACCGCGGGAGACGAGCACCGGGAGGATACTGAGTGACAAAGTGCGGCTGTAGCTACACACAGTCAGTCCATCATGCTGGCATAAGCATTATTGAGCATACACTGCCACCTAGTGGGCATTTATAAAATGGACATTTTAAAGTAAAATAAGCTCATTTTCTGGCAGACAGTTTTTTGGCTTTGTCACAAAGAGTGAAGAAATAATATTCGGTGATCAATAACAGCATAAAACAGAAACATGGATGGTATAGGAGATACTCTTCACTTACCACAGGTACCAACAACCTTTTTAAACACAGATCTGATTTAAGTTTTAACTTAACTGGAATACATAAAAACAATAAACGATTGAGGTAAAAGAATTAAGGTTAATTTAAGATTTAAACTGTAAGAGGAGCCATAAAAATGTAACGCATTGCAATGCATATCCACAGTGCACGGAGCACATGTTTGAGGGCATTAAGTAAAATAAATAATCAAAGGTATCTGCAGTAAAGTTGTTTTTGCAATAAAAATTCATTTTATCATGCATGTCATAATGAAAAAAATGCTCACATTTTATATCTGCATCTGTCTCAATGACAAGCAGAAGATCAATTCCTATAACATTTAACTGAAACTACCTGGTGAGACAAATCATAAAAATCTCAGGTGATTTTTAGTTATTTGATGCTTTCAGTAACATCAACTACAAACGTCAAACGTGCATCATATTCCATATAGATATGAAAGAAACATAATTTCAAATCAAATGTCATGCAACTAAGCTTCTGCTACTAAAACATATTCAAAAAGGCTAATGGACCCAAACCTTACACCAGGTGCTCCTAGCATCGAGTTGCTGCATTTTAAGTCCTCAGTCAGTACCTGTGGACACCCTGGTGGTCTGGATTGGCCAGTATGCCGTGTGAAGTGCATTTTTTAAAAAAAAAACTCACCGATAAGGCTTGTCAGAGTTGTGAATCCGCCGATGGTTCCTAACCCCGACATACGTGGAGCTGGTGTAGTCGCACACATCACACTTATAAATCTTCTGTACACCACATTCTATAACGGGGGGTAAATGAAACAGTTCAAATTTCTGAAAATGGCACAGATAAAAATCACATTTCACAAGAGAAGGGCTGGAGCATGGAGGTACAAGACAGGAGAGTGTCAGCTGGAAATTTCAACAACAATATGTCTCCTATCTTAATATAGAAGGTCATAAAAACATGTCATACCTCCATCTGTTGTCCGATCAGCTTCCCCTACTGCGGCAACAGTTTCAGTGACGGGTGTGAGGGCTGCCATGTCACTGCTGAAGCTGTGGTGCTCTCTCTCATGACTTCTCAACTGACTCTGCACGAGGAAAACACACACACCCAGTAAGATTTCCATACAAAGAATTGATAATATATGCAGCTGACATTCAAAACAGCTTGTAGTGCTGATCAGTGATATAGTTTTGCAGGACCTCTTAACTTGGAGCGGATATCATAATGGGCCTGCCTTCAATCTTCACAATTACACACTCTCTTAGCCAAACTCCCAAACCTGCTGAATAATATGATCAACTTTGTAATCTCTGCTGCAGATCAGCACTGGAGCTCAATGATAGCTGTGGAATCAATAGTTTTCTCTTTTGCCTGTCTCTTTAAACCAAGGCAAACTTCCACTGCAGCACTGCACCAGGCTCTTCTGACTTTCATTACTCTTTATGGCAATGTTTATCACTTCACACAGGCATTTCATACAGCTAAGTTGGTCTTTAACTCAACTTCTTTACCATTTGGGTTGCTGAAATTGTGTGGCTAGTGTATTTCCATATACTGTAATTTTATATAGTAATTAAGATACAAGGATACCACAGGTACATAAATTTAAATGAATCAACTAAATGCCTGAAAGGTACTTCAATTAGAAGAAATATCTCTATTTACATAATTCTGCTCATTGATTTTGAACATGGCCCAAAGATCTTAAATCACAAAGATTTAAAAAGATTGAAAGCACAGCAGAAACAGTATAGTGCAGATGAAAGTGCCCATTGCATGGTATATACAGCAGGTAAAAGCAGACAAAAGTAGATGGAAATTGTCTAAAGTTTAGGAGAACTTTATTACGCACTGAGATGAGGATTGTTAAGTGCCAAATGCACGGTTTGATCTGCAACACATGCTAATGCATGAGCAGCTGAACAGAAGATGCTCATAGTTGTTATCAAATCATGTTTCTGATTTTGTTTTTGTGATGAAAAATATTTTTCATCAGGGTTGCGGTTGATATCAACAGCCAAGAAGACATGAAGCTGTAATGTCATCCAAAGGGACAAGAATGTACTGAAATTACAAAGAAGAAATTCAATTAACAACACAAAATGAGCAAAACTGTCTGAATAATTTTTGATGTAAGAGTATGGCCATGTTTCCATACCCTTACACCAATACCATCTTCTTCCATAATCTAGTCATGCACTCACTCTGGTTTCTGTAAAATATGTTTTTATGATAAAGAGACAGAGAAAAATTGAAACAAGGGTCTTGTGAGTTCATCTGTTGATGAGGGGGAAAACTACACAGTAGCACACGAGCCTGAGGAATTAGCACTGCCAGAGTTATATTTGCTTGGAAATACATAAACATTGTCTTTAATATGCAATCTGTGGTTCATCATTGCCTGCTCTTCTACAATGGAACATCTCAAACTGTAATACAAGTCAAAAGTCAAAAAAGAGTAATATAATTCTCTTAATAATATAATACATAACTTTATTGGATGACATATACACATAAAATAACAGGACTGAATGCTGCAGGTGAACGCTGATGTCTCCTTACCTTGTAGTGAAACGTATCTCTGCACTGCTTGCACTGGTACATCCTGGTCTTGCAGTGATGGATCATATGGCTCTCCAGGTCCTTACTGTCCAAGGCGATGTGCTCACAGATGGGACACTGATATGGCTGCCTCTGCCTGTGCACCCGTAGGTGCTGTTTAATGTAGCCCTTATTGCCGCTACTGTAGCGACATAGGCGGCATTGGTATGGCCTTTCACTGCCAGGGATGTAGTCAACCAGATTACCATCAGGAGAGGAAATCAATCTGTCCATTTCTTGGATGCTACACACGTTCCCTGCGACCACTCCAGCCACTGCTCCATTTTGGAACTGTGCGTTATCCTGAAGCTCTCTTAGGATATCCTCATCAGAGGCATTTTGATCTGAGCGCTCTCTGAGTCTTTCAATGACGGTGAGCAATGACAGGCTGATCCCAGCTTTAGTGGCAGGGCCTTCCTCATCTATCTCCATGCCCAAAGACCCTAAATCCTCTCTGTCCTCGCTATGAAGCTCCAGGTCTAATACAGCTCCTGTCCCAATGTCAGAAGCCTTCTCCCCAGCTGTAGGCACTTCTACAGGTTTCTGACCCATGTTCGTACTTGGTAATGTGATGCTCTTTAGGCTTGACTTGGCGCTGGAGTTTGGGAGTTCAGGGGTCCTCATTGGCATAGTTACCAAGGCCTCTGCAGCCAGTGAGTGCAGGCGAAGAGACTCAGAATGTGTCCTTTTGCGACCAGCTGGAGGAATGTTTTCATCCCTTGTAGAGCTACTTAAAGTGACAGAGGATTTAATTTCAGCTCCTAATTGCTGGCTGTCAGAAGTTCTACCTGCACTGCAATCAAGGGCCACCTCATCCTCTTTAACAACTCCCACATGGTCCCGCTCATCCTCTTCTGTATCAAGTAAGCACTTGTCCCTGTCGACATCTGGGCTGAGAAGAAGTGGGTTAGTCGCCATGACTGAATCCTCAGCTGAAGGAAGGCGCTCAACAATCACATTGATATGGCCAGCACTGTTGGGACTGCTGTTGATAATCTTTTGAGCTGAAGACAATAAACTGTCTGTGATACAGGTATTATCATGGTGACTATCTATCTCTACCTCAGTCTCGGCTTCTGTCATCACCTGCACCTCCACCATGGGCTCCTCAGAATTCACATTTTTGACCTCCACACTTTCCTCCTCTTCTGTTTTTGGACTTTCATTGAGATTAGAAATTGAATGATGCAATACATCCTGTTTATTGTCGACAGCCATCGGCACACAGAGCTGGAGCTTGAAAGCATTGGGGAGCTTTTGGAGGCTCTTATCTTGAAGAACTGGGGGAAGAACAACTATTTCCTCTTTGGCTGTGACAGTGTTAGCTGTAGCCTGGGCCTCTTTCCTTGTGGGTGCCCCATATTCATCCTCAAAGATGGGGTAAGAGCAGTCGACCAGTCCAGCGTGCTTCCAGGCATGGGTCTTGAGCATTCGCTGCTGGCTGCACACATAGCTGCAGATCAGGCAGCGGTACAATCCATACTCTTCATAGCTATACCATTTCTTCTTCTGTGGTAGCTCCTTGGTACCGTCCACTGAGTTTTTGATGATGCTGGATCTCATACTGCCATCATTCTCTTTCCAGTCCCCATCCTGCTTTCCTAACAGTTCCCTCGGCTCACTGTAGGTATCAGAGGGAGTGGAATTCCTCTTCAGGTTGTTTAAGTGCAGCCTGACATGTGACTCCAGCTGTCTCTGGTCTCTGGAGGTGAAGTGACATTCAGAGCACATGAGGATGAGGTCACTATGCTGCTCGTTGTGTTGCTTCAGGTGCTCTTTCAGCAGGGCCAGGGTTTGAGAGAGATAGGGGCACATGCTGCACTGATAGCAGGTCACTGTTCGCTTGTGGTCACTGGTGTTGGGGTTGCTGGTTTCCTTTGTTACAGAAGAGGTGATATTGTTATTACTGTCACCTGACACAGGTGAAGGGAGCGTACCATCAGCCAAGTTGCCCTCCATTTGCACCTCCTCTATGCTCTCCTGCTCCTTACAGTTCTTCTTAATTTTCTTATAAGGAGAGCCTCCTCTGCTCCCCTTCCTCCCCTCTTCACCTCCACCTTCCTCTGCAGAAGAGGCCTGTTGAGGGGCTTTTTTCTGTCCCACCAAGGTGCAGCGGCGCTGGGGTCGTTTCTCCACAATTTTGCTGAGCTTCTCGATGACCTGAATGAGAGAGTCAGAAGCTTGTTTCTGTGGAAAACTCTGGGAGGTTTTGTCCTCAACTTGCTGGGGTTGGATTTGCGATAGCGACCCCTGTCCTGACGAGATGTTGGAGGAAGAGGAGGCAGTGGAGGCGTGTGTGATGAGTACAGCAACATTGCTGAGCTCCATGACCTGCCAAAAAACAGAAAAAGAAATTTGTGTGGTTGGTCTATGGTACACTAGACTTAAACAATTCTTATAGAAATAACATGGATACAAGCATTTAAAAACCCACTACATAAAAGAAATGAAATTTATTTTATGCCAAAATTGTCTCTCAGTGTGTGTGGTATGACGTGAGCACAGTAAAAAGACAGAGTGGTCATTTAGAGTTACATATGTGAGATGAAATCTGAATGACATTAACACAGACTTACCCATTAGTAAGCCAGTGGCAAAACTCATGACCACCACTATTTTAAAGCAAAGCTTCTATGACACAATCCTTATCAATACAGATAATCTGGCTATAAAATCTCAACATTTAACTTAGTAATACATTTAAAATTCTACACATTCATAATACACAAAACAACCACAGTGACACCTTCAAATTGCTAGTATTGTGCAGTCCAAGAGTTAAAGCTAAGGAATTTGTTTTTATAAAAGATCAGGCAACCATTCTTGCCATTTGAGAAGTTGGACCTAGTGGGTGTTTGGCATTTTGCTTGATAAATGACTTGAAAAATCCCATATACTTATCATAACAAGTGTTTTTTGTCAATTTGTTGATTAACTCAATAACTTATTCTGCACTAACAATATTACACATTATGACAGTTTGGCCTCCCCAGAGAGCAAAAACTATTGAGGATCTGTTGAAGAAATAAATATTTATGCCTCCCCAAGTGACAGTTTGTACTATGGTAGTTAATGAAGATGGGATTTACCTTTTTTGAAGAAGAAAAGGGAAAGAGCCATAATGCCCATCATAGGTTTAACAGCTTAGCTGATGCATGATAAACCCTGGCACTACTAGTCAACAGATAGCCTTACAAACATGTGCGTCTGTTTACAAACTACACTTGAGGGAAATGAGCACAACTAGTGTGGTTAAATTCTTTTCATCTATGCTAATCCAATACTTTCCTCTTCCTAAGTCTCTGACCACAATTCACCTTCCTCTTTTCTCTACTTCTGCTTCTACATGACTACATCTAAACACTAGGAGACACATTTGGAAAAGGGTGAGCCCACACAAAAATGATCTGAGGTCATTATCCAATCTAATTCTGAATTATTCTACTTCTGGTATGGAGCTACATGGAAACTGCTTGGGGGAACTGCAGTGGATCTTACCCAGACAATGTAAACAATGCGTGGTCAAAGAACTCAAGTCTGTAAGTTCAATAAATAAGTATAAAAGCTGGGTCGTGAGTAATACATGTGATTTACAGCAGGGTGGATGTGAGTGCGGTCAGTGCAGCCTTGTGCTGTAACCACGAGCACGAGCACCTGTTATGTCAGGATCTAAAAATATTTCATCCATTTTCAACCCTGTGCAGCAGGAAGCTGAAGCCTGACTGCAAACTTCGCTGGCTGCTGTTACACTGACACTTTCACATGGAGGAACAAATGTGGTTTGAGTGAAAGGCGGCGGGACACACACTGTTAGCGTCACAGCTTGTTTCCTGCAGCTCGAACCCACACTCAGACACACGAGTCTAACACATTGTTAGCACTTACTCCATGAATGTGCAAGGGCATCTTAATGATCTTTTCGGTTAATGAGTGGCAAAGAAACCCGCGGCGGTATTTTAATGAGAACATACTCACCGACACGCAAAGCCTCGACGCACTTTGTCCTCAACACATAAAACTGCTCTGTTTTATTCGACAGCCATAAAAAGTAGACCCTCTCTCGGTCCCACATTGCAAAATGGCGAGGATGGAATATCGATCACGTGACCCAGAGTTTAGGTCAGGTGACCAGCACCGACCGACATCTGCCTAATGTTGCGTTCACGTGCCGCTCGTAAAAACACTCCGTTCCGTTTTCGTTCGGGTTTCTTCTCAGCATGGAATACAGTGGTAATGGGTTTTGGTTAAAATAAGTCATTCTGTAGTTTTATTCTTGGAGAATCCACAAAAGGAAGTTCAAATGGCACAGAAACCTCAGACTGAATCACTAAACCACAGACCACCATCCCTGAGGCTGAAGTGCACAACTGAGAAAACAAGCAACTATAGAAACATGTAGGCTACAGTAAGCATCAGACTGAACAATTCCATGTATTACCATTATACTTTTACGTCACACTTTCTAATGCTTTCACTTTGTTCCGAGTATTGTGGTGCCCCTATTTTATCTCATAAACCCATAATAAACTGTAACCACACTGTACACAATGCTTGAGATGCACCCAGGTCTATCTATCACCTCAGTGCTAATATGGTGCTATAATAATAATAATGATGATAATAATAATAATGATGATAATAATAATAATAATAATAATAGAATACATGTAGACATCCCAGACTTGGTTTTGAGTTGGAAAAAAATTTGATTAAATTAAAGATACAGCCCCACCAAGATTTTAATCAAAACAATAGCTCTTCCAGGCACCCAGTACTTTCTCAAAACAAACTTGACGTTATCTCAAACAAACAAAACAAAATATTATTAAAAGATCACCTTATTCAAAGAGCTATCATACTAGATACTTGCAACTTACAGCTGAGTACTGCCCTCTAGCAGTGACTTTATGTATAAGCACACCAACTTCCAGACGCAAGTAAATCCAGCAGAGTCAGATTCCTGTATGGGTCGAGAGGTCACAGGGCCCTGGGCAATGTAAATATTTCTTATTTGAAAGTGACAGACCTCTATTTACAGGCACAAAACGACCACAGAGACATGCAAAACAAGCATTAATGAGGCACGAAATGATCACAGGCACAAAAAGCACTACAAAGACAAGTCATAAGACCTGGCCATGTCCATTCATTTCAATGGTGGACATAAGTTACTCTAGATACAAGTTTCATGCTTGTTTTTGGGGAGGAGATTTGATTTATCAGAAGACTTTTATGATCCAGTAGCTGTTTTAGAAGTTTCTGCCCTAAATAAAGACCAGAAAATGAGCTGTACCTGCAAAGGATACAAGCAAAAGAGCAAACTGGCTTTAATTACTTTATGGTGTAAATATAAGTTCAAACAGCAAAGGAAAATACAAAACCAGTGGTAAATGAACTGCCAAGGAAAGGCACAAAGTGGGAAATGTTAGACAACAATGTTTGCAGATCACCACATATTCATTAATAGTCAAACTAATCTTCCCCACCATGTGTCCTACAGTGTGTCATAACTGACTGACTGCATTTGCCAATGACTCATCTCTATATATTGCTGAATCAGACTCACCATTAACTGCATCCATCTGTTGAATGATGATTGTTTTCCCTCGAGTTAATCAAACATCTTGGTGTCACTTGCTCTTCATATCCCAATTCAACACCACACAAGGACAAACTCTAACGAGGAAGGGGAGTCCCCACAATGAAAGTGTGTAAAGAGGTTTCAGTCCACACAATATGAGACACACACACACACACACACACAGAGTAATTCAGACCAAATTGATGTAAAACAAACCTCTGCTGAAAACGACATCTTTCATTGTTGGCTATCTCCATTCATATGTGATTTTTATGAACTGTAATTTCTTCCACCTCCTATTACCCCTGTTGCCTCTCCGTCAAAGGCACATTGAGGCTGTTCTCTAATCTGAAGTGACAGCCCATATACTTTCACTCACACATTACAGTGTAGCCTCAGGCAACTGAGCCTGCTCCTTTCAAAATGTTGAAACCAGGTTATTTCTATTGAAGTATTAAAGTAATACTTCAGTTTAAGCTATTATTTCAGGGTTTGTTATTTTTTCCAACTGCCGGGCTGAGTGGGGACTGACTGAATATAAATAAGGTTAAAAAAAAACAAACTGCATAGTATAGAGACTGAAACAGGGGAAATATACAGAAGGAAAAAGAAAAAGTCTAGGCCTTTTCATGTCTGAGGTTGACTTTATTTGTGCTTACGCCTGTGTTTTGCATTGGACCAATGTGTCACTGATGAGAAGAACAAAAATTAAAATGTAGTTACTTTTTCTGTAGTTTCCAGCAGTATATTGCAGTAGAGTTAGGAGTTCATTGAATCAAAATGTCCTCCAGAGATTTATGTACCTCCACAAAAGGAGCGATATCCTCATTACTCCCCTGCTCCAAAAAACATATCATGAAACAAATTGAGAGAATTAACCTTTACATTTAAATTTGTTAAAAGTTGAGCAGTATATACCAGTAAACGTGCCATGATTTATTGTTGTTTACCTCTGTTGTACTGCTGTTAATTGTGTTATAGGACTCAGAATCCACTGATGCAGTGATGAACTTCAGCCAACCTAATCTATTACTTTTCTTGACTTTTCACAAAACTGTCACAGAAGAAGCACAATAAAATCTGTTTTTGAACATATTTCTAAATGAACACTTCTAAATGAAACACACATGATCTCAAAACAAAAATGACACGTTGTGTTGTCTGGCAGCAGCTCTGCCTGCATGATATGATATGTTATGTGGCTTTTTTATCTTGTTTATTGTATATAGTGTTATTTCTGTGTATAAGTAAATGCTGCTGGACAATCTGAATTTCTCCAATGGGGGATGAATAAAGTATCTATCTACCTTTTTATCTATGAGTTTTACAGCATGTACATTTGTGCTATTTCAAAGACTACCACGGGGTGGCAGTAGTGACCTTCTGGTCAATGGGGGATATACAACTGGATACAACAGGGAAAGATGAGATATACAGAAACAGAGATAACATCAATTTTTCCAAATGTTTATTCAGATTTTCATTTGGTGATTTGGTGAGATACTTTAATTTTAATTACTATCAATAGTCTATTTACAATATTAGCCTCAATAATCACATGAACTTATTTCCTCAACAAAGCAGTGAAAGATAGTTGAATGTGCTGAACTGAGGGAAAAAAAGTAACAGAAAATTTAGAGAATATAAACATGATATGGAAAAACAGAGATAAGAGACTGATGGAGAGACAATTAACAGATGTTATTAAGAATAGTTAAAAAGCAAAATTTGTAGAGATGAGAGAAAATAAGAGAGTAAAAAAACAGTGTAAAGTTAAAGAGAGTAAATGTTATGAAGAAATGATGAGAAGTGTGAGCACCATGTACAGATTTGATGACAAGAGTAGCCAAGGGAGGAAAGGTGAGAAAGAGGATGAAGACAGAGGTCAGGCTTTGAATTTTGTTCCTCTTGTATATTATGCGATGATGGAATGAATGCTCAGAGAAGGGAGAGAAAGAAGGAAGAATATATGAAGGAGGGAGTGAGAAAGAGAGGTGGTGGTGGTAGTGGGGGTATATTGTTTTTGTGGCAAATTGATGTGATCTATCTGAACCATGTGACTCATGCAGCACACTCCCTGAGTGACCAGCGCCACACCACACCCAAGGGCAACTGGAATTGCATTGTGGTTCCCCCTTTTTTCTCCTCTTTTCTTTTTTTTAGCCAATGGGAGACGATGTATGTCCTCCATTTTGAGCAAACAAACGACAGCCTGTAGTTATATGTATTGTAGTCCTTCTTGCCCTAAAAATATATTCCACTAACACACACACATACGTGGGCATGTGGCTTGCTTCCCAGGTCATTTTCTTTGGAGTTGCTGCTTTATTGTGCTCACTGATCCGATTTCCTTTCCTCTCTGGTGTGATTTCTCTTTCTGTTGCCCCGGCCAATCTTACAGCTACGGTTCACCTGGAAAAGAAAAATAGTGTGACCACCACACCAGCACACCAGTAACAACAACAACATGGCATAATAATGATTTCACTTGAGGAATGGGAAATAATGTGTCTTCATGATCTATCTGGGCCATATCAAACATATGAATCATGTTATTACAGAGGAATTGGAGAAGAGTGGACTGTGCATACAGGGCTGCAGCAGAGGTTTTGCAGAGAGAAGTACCAGTGTGTTTGCCAAGTGTCCTGGCAATGAATGTTGGTGTTAGTATATGAATTCAGCAATGTTTCCTATGTGCTCTGAGTTCTCTGCTCAGAACAGATCATCCATCCATCCATCCATCATCCATTCAGGGGGGCTGACATTGGATGAGTGGTGCGGTACACCCTGGACAGGCCTTGTCCAGATCATTTAAAGCTTAAAAATAAACCATATTATCAGTATTCTGTGTTTTTCTTCATTGACAACAACTCCTACTGCATGAAAAGATCAAAGCAAAACCTGATATATCTTATTCCTTTAAGTCCATATAACTCCATTGTTGTCCAAAGTCTATTAAACCACATCAGTGAATCACATTGTTCCACTGGGTGTTCATGTTCCTACATTACAATGAACACGGACAGACACTTTAGTTAATTCTGATTCAATCCTGCATCCTGCGAGTGGAAATACTTACTGAAACATCACATGTTAAAAAAAGGGCAAGAGAATAAGAAAATATTAACAGACAGAATAACATACTTTGATTTTTTTTACCAGAAACAAATTACAGTACATTGGTCAACCTGAAGGTGGCTAAACCTTTGGTGATATTACTGAAGTATAATAAATACCATGAGTTAAACTCAAATTAACAATCGAACATCATATTTTACCCATGGAAGTGTAAAAAGGCAGAGCTAAAATCTGTAATGAATCTGATTTCAAAGGACATGCAATATTTGGTTCCCAAAGACTTCCAAGATAAACCTGAGTGTCCACGAGGATTATGAATTGACTGGTTCTGTGTTCTATAGACGTTCTTTAATTACCTTAGGTGATACTGCATATGACTGACACTGTGGCTTTAGGCTTTTGATTATTTTGGGTCATTTCTGACACTGGGTGAAATAACATGTTTGGATTATAATGCCTGACAATATTCAGCATATAAAGTAATATAATAGAATATATTTACTTTGATCAGTGAGCATGTAATGCTCAGTATTTAATGTAGTGTTCTGTGTTCCATATGTTATCCTATTTTTCTGAATGCAGTTTATTACCTCCTGTATACTAATAAAATGAGTTGATGATCTTGACTCTCTGTGAGTGAGTGTACTCTATGTATTTAGCTTGTGTCATGCCAAATCAAAAACAATGAATCAGGTATTTGCAGTGTAGAGACTGTATGAATATTTTGATCCTTTTTATTTTCTAAATCAGAAAATGACATAAAACTGTAAGTAATATGCAGAATGAGTAAAAACAGTTATCATGGTGTTCCCAGAAAATGTATGGTAGCAGTGAACTAAATTCCTCATCTTTAGTTAGACGTAAATGAGCCATGAGCCTGTGAAAGAAAAGAGAGCGCAGAAAGTGCGTAAAACAAAAAAAGGACTCTACAGTAACTTAACTGTACAGTAACTCAATTCAAAGTTGCTCTCCCACTTCTCTGTCCTTGGATCCCCTCCAACAAAACAAATGCATCATTATCATGAGATGTTGTCCACTATCAGCAAAGAAGAACTGAGCCAAACAAACACTCATCCCCTTCGCAGAGAAATCGAGGCGAGAGACATCTATTTATCGCCTTTTCTCTCTTGCCTGTAATTTAAATTTGAAGTTTTCAAACAAGAAAAGAAAAGTCAGAAGCAGGAGCAACATTAGCAACATTATAGGGCCTGTTTACCCTGAGCCAGGGAAATTAATTACTTATTGATCAAGAGAGTGGGTGAATAAAATGAATTAATAAATAAATGAATAGATAGCAGCGAGTGGGCCATAGGCTGGCTACTTGTTCACATTTGCAAACATCATGGTTGGCAGATTCCATTTGTTTTCCATTTCATTACTAGCAAAACCAAGCTCTCAACATAGAGTTCACTTGTTAAAATATGATACTTTTAAAAAAGAAAAAAGGCCAGGAATTCAAGGACAGCTGCTATATGAAACCCTTCATGCTAATATGTTAATTTTTGCTGGAAAAACCCATAGCACAATACTAAAGTCCACATTTAAAGGAGCAATTTGAAAATGTAATTCCCTCTGTTTAACAATTAGTTGTTTGAATTATACAAAGAGTTAAATAGCAATAACTTTTCTTTTAATAAATGGCCCTGCTGCTGGAAAGTTGTGGGCTGACTGGGACATCCCTTAAAACTTGCTAAGTACATATCATTAGGGCTTAGTACAGGATGGTCCGGCTAATAAACAAATTATTGCCTAATGTATCAAATTAACAACATGCAGCATGTGAGATTTATACACCACGTTTATTACATTTACTTAAAGTATTCAGCGACGCACATTTGGTGTAAAATGCATATTTTTTTTATAGATGGTGCTTTATGGTGGAATATGTGAGATTAACAGTGTGAAGTGTGTTTTTGTTTGGTTGATTTATGGACACTATAAAGTCATGTTTATTAGACCAGTGCAAATAATTAAATGGTGGACTTTTAAGTGCAATATTCACCCTAATGTAAAAAAAGAATGCATGGAAATATTACATCGTAAAATTGGAGTTATCTCCAAAGTCAAGAAGTCAAAATATTTATATCGATAAATCTGTCCTTAACACCTCACAACTAACAGGGGTGGACGGCCCCACCAGTTGGCTTTTGTAGCAGCAGGACTGAGATGAATGTTGGCAGGAGATGCTGCTGTTGTTTTTCACTGCTTCTAATTGCCTTTTTACCCTCCAGCATGGAGAGTTTAGGACAAAGAGGAGGAAAAGTTCCCTAACTACACGCACGCACATAGAAACACACACACACACACACACACACACACACAGTCACACATACATGCAGACTTGCACAAAAATCCAGTTAATTTGTTTCATTCAGAGGAAAACAACACAAGCACACAAACACTATTGCACAATTCCACACACATAATGTATGCACAGAAGCAAGCACACACAGATACTATATATGTGAGACACAAATACACATAGCATTGCACACACAATCAAACAAACATTCATCCAACTAGGTCAAAAGCTGCAAAGACCATACAGAGTTAGATTGATTCCTTAAGATATTCATAGTAATCTTAAAATTCCTGCTTGTTGGGTAATAAGACACTTTATCATCACATACGGTGACAAGGTACATTAGTCTTGACCTGCCACAGGGGGAAAAAAATAGATTTGATCACCATAACAACCAGCTTATTGATTATAACAATGTGTGGCTGGATCAGGTATCCACCACTTACACTGTTCCGGGAGTGAGAATGTGACTTAAAGAGAAAGAAGGGCAGAAGAGCACAGCCAGAGGACAGTTTGAGTTTGTGTGTGCGTGCTTACATGTACAACACTTGTGTGTCTTTGTCTTTTTCTCTCACAGTTGCCGTTCTCAGACTCTTCACTTCCCAGTCCAGACAGAGACTCTCAGAGGAAGATAAATGTCTGCTTTGCAGAAATCCAATATTTAGATGTATTCAACAGCCAAACAAGACAAACTTTTATTGTAACTTTAGAAGTTAAATGATTATAGATAAAGTGTTTGGAGGCCCATTGGTGAACTTGTCACTTAATTGATGAGAACACTATCCCTTGCTAAGTTTGGATAGTAGAGCAGTTCTCCAGAATTTTAGGTGAGAAGCAGAATAGTGAAGTGAAACAAAATGTAATGTCAATCGAACTGCCCTTCAAAGAATTATAGTATTTATTCATTCACTGCAATCTAATTTTTCTCTAATTTCCCAGGAAAATTAGTTTCAAATTTTTTTCATGAATTTTGCTGCTGGAAGAAAATTGAAACTACAAAACCATAAGGTGTTAGGCAATCGTCTTTTACAGTGGGAAAAAATATGCAAAAAAGGTAATAAAATAAAAATATGAATTGCTCCAAGCTTTATTATTATTATTATCATCATTATTATTTTACAATCATTATTGCATGTTTGAAATAAATATTAATAAATGGAAGTATTTTCCATTAAAGTCAATATGAACCATGTACAATCAAAGAAAGCTTAGAATTTGTTCCTCACTCACTAACTGGTGTGTTTCTTAACAGCAATCTGCTAAGAGATACCACTGATGGCAAATGAGACTACAGTTTTAATCATTAATATTGCTGCAATATAACTGGGATCAAGGCTGGGGCGGTGGCCGAGATTGGATGGCCAATATTTTTACAATATCTACACATGACAACTACCATATAGTTAGAGTTATGTAGAGAAAGGTTGTGGAAGAGTTAACAAAAAAGAGAAAATTTATTGCACAGGATCTAACCTTCGTCCAAAGACCAGACATGCTACAAGCTCATCCACCACTCCAGCCACATTCTCCACTATACACGGAAAACACAGTACTTCTTACTTCCGACACCGATGCTGAATGTTAGCACTGGATGCAAAGCATATTTTGAAGAAGCTTCCAATGGATGTAACTCCTGGATACTGATGATACAGTGCAAAAAAGACAGCCAGCACAATTTTGAGCATGCTAATCTATTAATCTAACTAGTCTCACATTACATGAAAAATAAAAAGGCCATACTATAAAAAATGGAAAGTGCAGGATTATTAGGTCTCATCTGATCTGTATATATATTAATTTTATTTAGTTGGTTTCTTGTGATTTGTTGTATTCCTTTGATTCTTTAACTGGCAGAAAGGAAGAAAAGTGGTCAGTGGTTCAGCAGACAGCAAGGTGGAAACTATGGAAGAACTAAATGTGATTTGTATTATTTATAACATATACTGCATTAAAGCTAACTGACCCAACAATAGCAGGCTACTGGCAAAATGAGAATTTCTGTGTGAGAGTATGTGTGTATACACACACAGACACATTCTAATGTACGTGCATCTGTTTGCACACACGCCAGCCTCAATGCCTGAGCTATGGCCTAATAGGATAATGAATTCAGTGTGCAGAGGCAGTGTAAGGACCAATAGTGTGTGATTCTGTGTGTGTGTGTGTGTGTGTGTGCAGGGCAGCAGTGGGGGTTAATACAACATGATAAATATTTGATTTCTGCTGGGGCCAGTCCCCACCTACAGAATGGGAAATGGCTGTAATGCGATTCAGAACAGATTGTCCTCTGGGAGGGCCTCTGTGTGTTTTGCTTGTTGTGTGTGTGTGTGAGTGTGTGTTTGTGAGTATAAAGGTCCTGTGACTGCATGTGTATGGCCAGGGGAAATAAAGGAACAAATCGGCTTACAAATCACCCCAGCACCACAGCACCACAGCGAGCAATGGCCCCTGTCTGACTATCACCACCAGCAATGACCCTGAACACAACGATCAAGTTGATATGGGCTCTGACATGATATTATGAACAGGTTCAGGAGGAAGGAGCTCCATGCTGTTGGCTGGGATGCACTAGTTGCACTAAATGATTTGTATTCATTTAAAGGAAAAAAAAGAATATCACTAATTCAACACTAAAGATTAGTTTGAATCATAAAACTAGTCAGACTTGGATGTGATCTAAATAAGATTGTAGTTAAATGTGTATAACCCAATTTAATCATTTTGAAATTTAGCATAAAACCATTTGACCATATGAACTAGTTGCTGTCATACATTAAATGAAGAAAGGGTTTGGTTTGCTCCAAAAAATTTTGCTTTGTTTGACATTACAACTACTTTGTATTTATTTTAAAATTTTATTTTAATGTGTAGAGCATTTTCCTATGTGCTTCAGTTTAGTTCAGTTGCAAAGTGTATTAAACCAAAAACAATGAGCTATAAAAGATGCTAAAACACTTCCTATAGCTTTCTGGAAGTGTAGAGTTGTGTAAGAAATATTGTGGGTTCATAAAGTGACTGTTTTCACAGACAAGGAGTCAAGTGATCCACTGGTAATATAAATGTATCAATTATGGCACTCTTACCCAAAGCAAATAAACATTGCACTGCAGTTAGATTTTCTCCAAAATGTATTTGGCAAAACCTTAATACTACAATATGTACAAGTAACTCAGTCAGGCAATTTATCTGGAAAAAATATGATGTGAATGTAGAATATGTAAAGCATTCATGCTTGGTGAAGGTTCTGCCCTCAGCGTTCTCCACAAGGAACCAATATCAAGTCAGGAGGGATTGGGAATCCATGGTACTACCTCTTACCATAGGCAGGAGGGTCACCAACCCTGGCCCTCACGATCTAATTCCCTGTTGGTTTTCCAACTATCTCTTCCCTACCCACTGCTAATTACCTGGATCAGGTGTGTTCAGCCACTCAGAAAGTGGACGGGCAGGGATAGATGGAAAACAATCAGAGTCTACAGGTGGATGCTGGTCTGGAGTTGGGGCTTCTTAAATGCTGACAGCAACAATGGCTGCAAGCAGCAGCAATCACATAATCACTGTCCCCCACTGTGAATACTCAATAACAATACTTATTTTTATAAAACATGCTGATACAGAGGTGGTGTATCAGGTCTGTGCACATTTAGAATTCAAACAGGGTCAAAGGTTTGGGTCATCAATGTTTGAAAAAAAGAGTGACCAGAGCACTCATGTCTCTCTGTGCATACACCAACTATTGTTGCTGCTCAGGATTCTGCCATTGTTCCGTATTAAATTGTCATTCTGTGGGTTGAGGGTTAAAGGACAGACAAACTTGTGATTTTGGACTATATAAATGAAACTGGCTTGACTTGAATAGTATTTTATGAAAACTGTGTTGGATATCTGAAGAGCTGGAGGTATTGATCGTTTTGTGTTTATATGATGAACATTCAAAATGTTCTGCTGACCAGCCAAGGTCTTGCTGAATTTGGGTCACTGATCTTTCTCTGGAAGGGTAGAAACAGATGTTTATTCTTTAAAAAAGCCTAGACAAACCCTCCTAACAAACACATTTACACAGAGGTACAGTATACATACACAATCATGTTGTGAAAAAGGGGGAAAAAAACCCCTCAAACTCAATACTGCAGGGTCTCCAGTCTGTCTGATATATTTATAGACAAGTGAGCCACACAATCAAAAAACATTTTGTCCTCAAGTGGAGGAAATATGGTTTTGGTGATATTGGGTGGCACGGGAGTGAGAGTAATGATTGATTATAGCCAGACAGAACTCTTGTTGCTAATTTAATCATTGCTGAAAAATGACAAGAACAGTTCTGCAACAAACGCACACTTACACACACTCAAGCCTAGGCACACTCCCACTCTCTTGTCCTTTCTTTTCTTGTTGTGCAATTGTCAGAGCAAATTAATGCAATTAACGTGGCCTTGGGCAGAAAGTGAGGGGTTTTGAGTTTGTCAGACTGCAATTCTGTTATCTGGAGATGAAAAAAGAAAAAAAAAAACACACACACACACAAAATCTGTTTCTTGAGCTTGGACTATTTTTTCCATCTTTCAGAAGAGCTATCCCTCTCGTGTTGTGTGCACACTGTCATCACGTCCCTTCTCATTTGGGATGAGACAGAGACATTGGCGTCAGCCCCAATGAAATCACTGTTAATGTGTCCTAATGAGTCAGGCACACTGACGCACACACTGGCCACTTGGATTCATGTCTAGACACACTATACAAACAGGAGGAAAATGCAAAAGCACATTCTGCAAACACACACATGCACACAAGATGGAGATACACAAATATACTTGTAAATGCAACAAGCTTGATGACAGAAAGGAAAGAAGGTGTGATATTTCACTGAATGTCATTCCTTTAATATGAAATCTTTACCCAGTTTGATTAACTTTCTAATTTTCCTTTGAAGTTAAGTATTGAATGCATTTGCTTTATCCACTTATTTAGCCTACAGTCTGAACAGCTGGGTATTCAGTGGCAAACTGAACCTTGACCTTGAATGTTATTGCAGTGCGACAGTTGTGAGAAATATCCATGCTTTCTTATAATTGTCCTTGTAAATGCCAATATTTGACATTTACCAGTTGACATACAGTCAATATTTCCTACTTCATAGTTTATATTATACATGATATACGATATGTACATAGCTTAAACCGGGGACGCTAAGTGCATAAGCTGCGAGTTGGGTAAGATTTTATCACACCAAGCTGTGCATCTCCTCCTCGCTCACTCTCACTGATGCTGGCACTGACCCCAGACATGCAGAGCTGACCCTATTAGTGTTGTTTATGACATGTTTAAGACTAGTAAACATAGTAGTAAACACTCCATTAAGCTTCAGGGAAAAAAAACAGAAAAACCTCAGCACCTCTGCAGCCACCCGTATAGGCTTTTCAAACAGAGTTGTGTGTATAAGTCTATATTTCTGGGCAGCCTGCTTGATGAGCATTGAAATGGGTGACAATTTCTTCTACCCAGTCCAGCCCATCCTGGTCAGACCAATTTGTCTGTACAGCCATCTGTGATTTAGTATAAGCAATAACAGCTTCAGATGGCGTGTGTTGCTGCATTTTAGCTGGTCATAGTGCAGAAATGTGAAATATGCATTTGATATTTCAAGGTGCTGTGAAAGCCAGGGATGGAGCCATAGGTGGGCAGGTCAGGGGCCCAGGCTTTTATATTACAGGCCAGATGACAATTTTTGAATGAATGCTCCAATAACACTGTATGATTATATGTCGCAAGTTCAAAAGCTGAGGAAATATAAGACCCATATTCAGACTAGGTTAGGACTGTTTATCAGACCTCACTGACCATTTCCTAGAAACTGTTTTCGCAGTCTCAGAACAAAAATGTAAAAGATTTCCCTGTGGAACAGAAATGTACAATGGTTTTAGCAACACTGTATAATTTAAGGCAATATTTATAAAGGTAAATAAATAAAAGGAAAATATTACAATCTTTAGTCAGTGATGATCATATTTTAGTATGCAATCTGTTGGTAAGGCAATATTAGTCGAATGGTCCAACATTTTGAGCCAATGATAACCTATTCATTCATTCCTATTCTATTCATTACCTAGCAAGTTATGCTAGGTAATGAATAGATTGACATCAAATTCAGAACAGGTATTAATACTGCCCAGGGGATGAAGCCATGGTTGGATTCCTAGGAATACTCGCAATCCCTTGATTTTCCAGACACCAGCATGTTAAAGTTTTCACTTCTGTATCATTAATTCAGTGGATTGTCACCAAAGGTACAAACATAACAGCCACATGTTTGCTTCCAGATGATTTGTCATCATTTAGATGTGCCAACATCAGGTGAAAACTGTAATTTGTGTAATTGTCATTATTCTCTGCTGTGGTTCATGTTTAATGCTAATGTGAAACTTAAATGTGTTAGCATATTCAGTTTCATTGGTTTTAATTTTGTAATCACATCTTTAATGAAAAACATGAACATGAAACATGTTTAGTCTTCAATTGCACCATCCTTTTCATACAAATACTTTAACTATCCAAAGGGACTTTTCCTGGCAAAAACTTTGTTTTTGTTAAACCAACTTCTACCAGTGTACTACTGGATAATGATGATTTCACAGACTTTTTAGCAAATTATAAAATCAGGTAAGCTGTACTACCACAAAAAAAAAAAATGGTAGTCACTGGTAGGGTTATGTGTTTTTAGTTTCCTTCATGATACAGAACCACACCTATCACTGGATTTTACAATAAGATACAAGATCAGTTTGTTCTGTCGCTAAAATCAGTTTGCAGGGAATAAACTCTACAAATATGTAAAGACAGCAGAGCTGAATGTCACCCAGGTAATAATACAGACAAATTGGCTTGAACCAAATCAGTCTGGAGATTCAGCCCTGCTGCTAATTAGAGCTGGGGTTATTGCTGACTGGAAGAACAGTTAGAGAGAGAAAGACAGAGAGAGCGGGTCTTTTAATTCAATCTTTAGCTCTAATAGTAATGTTTAATTTGTCATGAGAAAGGTGATGTTTTATAAAGGGCAGCCAGAGCTCATGTTTAATTGGGGTGAACTTAGAGGCTGGTAATAAGTGGCAGGAACAGCAATGGTGTGGCAAAATCTGATTTTTATTTACAATGCAATTGGAAGGCTTCAGGTGTTATCAACCTAGAAGTAAAAATTTTAGGGCGAAATAATTAAATAAGAAGAAATATAAGGAGACACTGCTTGGGTTTTAATTGATGAGTGATTTTTATGGCCCAAACTATAAACATTGATTTAAGTACTAACAAAAGCTGAATGCAAGTGGTGACTAAAAATGATTGCCTCAGCATCACCAACACTTCTTTAAAGTCTGCAATAAAACACACACGTGCTGGTGGCATAGTTTTGGTACAATGGCACAGCACGACTGAATGTGGCTCTGGATGTTCTGAAATGAAAGAATATCACAAATTCATAAATGTTCCTTTTCTCTGTTTTTCTTCTCTGTTCCACTTCATGATGCTAAAGAAAATAAAAAAACACACATCACCTAAATTTAAATTGATCAAGAAACCTGTTGGTGGACACAAATTGAACTCATAATTTTGGTTCGTTCTTTAAATTCTTTTTAGTTCCATTTTGAGAAACATCAGGCAGGTGTCTTCAGTGAAAAAGCTCTAATAAACCCACTGTAGCCCAGGAGCTGGTAGATCTTAAATCAGAACTATAAGGATATTGAATATTAAACTCACATTTATCAGGTCGCCAGACACGCAACTCCTGATCGATCTTGATGTTGCTCTATTTTTGCCAGACATGTAAATAAGCAACTGTTCTACAAATACATATTAACCTAAATTATAAGCATACTCTGTGCCAGTGTTCTGTTTACAGCTTTTTACTGCTGACCCAAGTGGCCAAAAAACATCGGTTAATGCAGTTTTAACCACTGAGAAACAGGATACAGCTATTCCTAATTCTTATTTTATCAGCTTCAGGTTCTGGCTTAGTAAACCAAGCATACTGAACATGTACACTGAGGGACTCACAACTTATTTGTGTGATTCAGAAGACATGCATGTGTTCCAAACAAACACACAAACATGCCCATAGATATACATGTTAGAGGGACTGGGGTTCTGTGTTTGTGTGTGCTCTGAAGCAGGGGGTTGGCTTGTTGGATGCCTTAGGCTACAGCTCTAACGTGTGTGAAATCAGGGAGTAGCCAACAGTAGGCTCTCGGCTATGAAGCAGCAGTGAAGAGTGTGTGTGTGTGTGTGTTTGTGCTTACAGATAGGTTTGTGTGTGTCACTTACGTATCAGACATACGTCAAATTCACTGACACATCTGCTGATGTGAGTGACACTGAGCCTGCAGGCCCTCTCCATCCATTCCCTCCACCCTGTATTCCCTCTGACATGGAACAGTCCTCCATGTGGTCTGCAGGGTAATGAGGCAAACCGATGAGACAGAGGGGGGTGTTGAGGTTCAGTCAGGTGTCAAACCTACTCGAGGCCTTAAACACAGCAAATGAGATGATAATACAGCAAATACAGCATATCTTCATACAAACAATGATTTGAAGTGGAAGCAAGAAAAGCCTATTGTTCATGTTTTCTTCCTTTGTCTCCTTTATTCCTTTCTTTCATAATAGCTCTTCGCAATTATGTAGATAGTAGATTCTTTTTAATACATTCCTATCTTAGTCTGCAATGACGTTCTTATTTTTGGATTCTTTCATTTCTCAGTTAACTTTCTTTCTTCAGTCCCATCTTAAGTCTTTTCTGGTCTCTGTGTCATTTTCTCCCTTCATCCCTCCCTTCCATAGTCTTATCCCTCCTTACATTTACACTCCTGCTTAGCTTCACTCCCCTGCTAACATCCTCCTTACCGACATTCCTGCACCATTCCCTTCCAGTTTTTTCTTTCCATTTTGACCTCTTGCTTGAATTTTCTGAGTATTTGGTTGAATTTCTTTCATTGCTTCCATCTCACTTTCCTCCTTTTTCTCAAATTGTGCCTCACTTTGTTCATGCATTCCTCTACCTCTCATTCTTATTCTAAATCTCGTTCCTTTATTACATTTTATCTTCCTGTCATGTCTGATCACCTTCCCCGTCTTTCCTTTCTTAATATTTTTTCCTTATTTTCCTTCATCCTCCCATTATCAGAGTCTTCCTCCATGCCTGCCTAATTTCGTTCCTTCATCTGCAATAAGATCTTTTTAATGATCAGAAAGATCAGGTGATTTTAATTCACTTTTTCTTTGTTGCTTCCTCAAACATCCTATAGATGGTGCTGTCACCCATGACTGAAACTCCTTAGGACAATTCCCAGCCTTCCTCCTCTGATGAAGATGAGAAAATTTCTCTTTTATACTCATCTGCTACTGTAAATATGATTGCTGCATGTGCGTCAAACAAGGACTAAACTAATGAGCTAACGCTGATGATGCTTCCTTCTGCCACCCGCAAATTATAAAACTGCCACTCTGATTGTATGAAATGAATAATTTCAAATTTGCTGTGTATCAGCTGTGAACTGTTGACTCAGATACTTTATTCTCTGATGCAAGCTAAGATTTACTATTGTATACAGGAACTCAGGTTAAAGTTCTGTGCTTCAAATCAATGTCTGTCTTCTGCCCTTTGTTTTTTTAAAAGAAGGGTTAATGCGAGGAAACAAGGTAACAATTTAAAGCAGTAATTGAAAATAAAGACAAAATGTACAACAATTCTCAAATAGAACAAAGATTTCTAAACTAAGACATTCTATGCATTTTTTTTACTTTTTAAATTATTTTTCTGCATTGTGGAGTGACAAGTAAAAAGAGCAGAAGATAAAAAGTAGTTCCTAAAAGTTAATCACCATCTGTTGTCTTAATATACTTTAGTCTCAAAGGAAGCACATGCTTCACATATTGTGAAGCATGTGCTTCAAATGTGTGAAGTTTGTTAAGGAGTGTGGCTACATTCAAAAGTCCTGTTAATATGGACCACAAAAAAGAGCACAGGCTGCCATGAGTTAGAGAAGCCAAAAAAGATTTAATAATAATAATTTCATTTTAAAAAGTGCCTAATTTGAGTTATAGGTGCACTCCATAATATTAGAGAATCAGACCAAAAACATGTCTTGAGTCACTGCCCATGCAATAGTGTAAGAATCCATGGACATAAGGTGTTGCTGGACTGCATACGGCGAAATGACGTTATTTCCCTGACTAAACCAAGGCACCATCCAAACCCCAAACACAAAGTCATTTCAATGCAGTGCGTGGAGCCCCGGTAACCATTTTACCTGCTGCTTGGTGAGCGGATAAGAGGTGCTTGCATATTCATAAGTACAGATAAGAGCTCCCCATCCAGCTACCTTTAATTGAGAATGATGGAGAGGGACGAAGGGATGGAGAGATGTCGGAGTGCAGGAGGATGGAGGAGGACAGGGAACGATAACCCGGCGCTTGCCTTGATGCATTAATTGAGGGTATTACAGGGAGGGATGGATGGACTGGGAGGAGGTGGTGGTGGGTGCGTGGTGGCGCCGTACCACGGAAATGCCAGCAGTGCCAATAAATCACTCCCCGCCAGTGATTGACTCTGCAAATGTAGTCTGGAAAAGGCCGGGGAAGTTGGAAGGAATCAATCAAGGCCCAAAACTTTTCAACCCTCTCAGCTCTGAAGCAGTCCAGCGGATAAAAGGTTATCATCATAACTGAGCTGGACAGGCCGCAACCTGGAGACACTTGAACTTAATATAGCTTTTCAAGGACAATTCATTTCCACAGTTAAATGACCAACGGGGTCCACTGTTCGGTTCTGTGAAGACTCATCATCATCATCAAGGAAGCATAAGGAAATAAGTCCAGATTTTTGCAGAGCACAAAAGCTATTGGATTAAACTTCAGTGACCTTAAGGACAAAAGTAGCTCATAGTAGCAGGATGAAATAAATAATGAAAAGCAAATAAGGGTGTTGTGTCTGAATTTCAACACTAGGCTACCATTTTACTCAGATTGTGCACAAAAAAGAACACTTCATTATTTAGCATTACACTTCTATAAATTTAGATTTATGAAAAAATGGTCAAAGTCACAACAGCCAAGCCCACACAACAATGGATCCTGCATTTTCCCATAATGCCCATAATCCTAATATTGTGTTTTATTACAACGTTGCACCACAGGTCACGCAATATACCGTATAGTATTATAAAGACATAGACATGTAGAAAATGAATCATTAATAGGTGCAGCAATATACTCTACACACACTGCATGTCACTTTTCAGCATTTATTTCTTACAACAATGCATTTAAAATGCTGTGACCTAATTGTGTTATTTTTTAATTGAAGAATCTTTCTTAGATTGCAGATAGAGAGCACATCCTGTTTCTGTCTCTACAGAAGGTGTGAGGGCTCCAGCTTGTGTGCAATTATGGGATGTTGGGTTGCTAAGGGAGCTCAGTCTCTTTGACCTGCTTTACCAGAGGTGGCCTCCATGTCTCTGACTCCAGCTCCACCACTGCTTCTCTGCCCTGCCTCACCCAGGAACGCTGAGGGTGTGTATGTGTGAGAGAGGGAGATAGAGGAAGACTGAGTAGAGAATGTGTATATGTGTCTGATGTGTATGTGCTTTTACTGTTACCATACATCCATCTATTGTTGGTACATTATTTTGTGTGTTTGAGTATGTAATGTGAATACGCATGGATGTTTGTGTATTTGTGTATGGACAAATGTGTGTCCATGCCGCAAGGTTTATATTTCCAGTAAGTGTTTGTTTATTAATATAGTAAGTAGCCATTTCTACTCCTGTTTGCCTACAAGTGTGACAATAGTGTGTGTACCTACAGTGCATATAGTGTCTGCTTTTGTGAATGTGCATGACTCTGTGTGTTTGTGCGTGTCAGAGATGCCATTGTTTGGCCTCTGGAGGTTTCATTAAGGCCCAGTGTCCAGAGGTAAAAAGTCATTCATCTCCCCTGTTGTGAAGTGGCAGCTCTGAGCTCCGTCCCCCATTTCCTCTTCCTCTTCTACCTCCACCTCTCCCTCGTTTCTATCCTCCCATCTCCATTTCGTTCTCTTCGCCTTTCTTTTTTCTCCTCATCAGTTCTTCCTCTGTATCAGTTTTCACCTTATTCTTTTCGCTTTTCTTTCCTTCATTTTCTTGCAAATATTCCAGCCTGAATTTAGAGAAAAGACTAAAAAAAGAATCTAGTGGATAGTATAGAGGAGGCAGTGAGAGGAGTGTTTGATGTCTTTCAGACAGATTGGCCTGTCTAATGAATCCTTCACCAGTCTGCTATGAGATCAGCTCGTCCTCTGCTGTTTTATGTGGCGCTTTTTTGCCTGCATGCACATTAATTAGAGCTGTCAAAACTTAAGTCTCTCTCTCTTTCTCTCTCTTTGCTGTTTTATTTTGTTCCTTCAAGTGGCTGAATGGGATACCATTAATTAAAAAGATATCAGATCATGGAGGCCCCCTGAGCACTGGAACCGTCTGGGCCCTTGCTTCTCGACAAGTCAAGGCGTCATGGTTTTTCATGCTTTTTTTTTTTTTGGATCCATACACACTCCAAAGAAATTCTGGTCCCTTTTGTCCACAAGATAGAGCGATGGATTGAAGTTCATAGGGTAGGAGAGCGGATGGTGTGTATGCGTGTATGCGTGTGTGTGTGTGTTGAAGTGCTATGTTGATAAAAGCATCTTTTTTTGTGTTTAATTGTGTCTCAGTATTCTGAAATGTAGACCTCTTCTGATGAGGACTTCAGAAGGTTCACTGTTTTAAGTCTCATATCTTTACTGACAGAGCAAAGTGCTGAATGAAAGACACCGAGAACAGCACTTTCTCCTTTGCGTGTACTGTGTGTGTATGTGCATATGAACCATACAAGAATTGAGTGTTAGTGTGAAATAATGTCCTCCCAGAATAAACAGTCCCATGGGTCACCTGTGCAAGAAGCTTGTAACAGCTCATAGTTATGTTTTATTGTGAACTGACCCCTAATGGCTGTAGTAATTAATGATCAGAGCAAAGGGGAGAAGTGCGACAAGTCCAAAGCAAGAGGACGCAAGGTTAGGATGGATGGGTCAACAATGGACCGAACGTGTGAGAAACCTGTTTGTTTCTGTGTGGAACTGATGCTTGTGACTCATGGGCCTTTAGACAACTGTAAACGTGTTTATTGTTATAATGATGGGAAATGTCCTGTGACCTACATAAAGTTAACCACAACCACAACTTAACCAAGTTGTCTAAAGCCAAGTTCCTTAACATGAACTACAGGTTTTTTATTATTACCACAATGACGAGGGCCTGCTCCACCTGCTAATGGTACATTAAACATTTATATAGATCATATTATATTATATTATATTAAGACATGGAATGCAAGTTTATGTTAATGAGTGGATATACATGTTTGGAAAGATATTGTGGCTGGTAAACTAACATGCTAAGCCTAATAGCATGGGCAGCCACAATGTTCTTTATGTTAAATGGTCTCCACATGAGCACAAAATAACAGTACCCTGCATTCTCAGATTCAGGTTACTCATACTCCATATTCAGGCTTGTTATATTCCATGGTAAAGCCACATATAAAACATCTAAAGTTAGACATTTTTCTGTGAATTAAGTTAACATTTCAAAACTTCCTCTGAACAGAACCGCTCTCTCAGTTCTTTCTGCTCATCTAGCATTCTCGCAGTTACCTTCACTACACAGCATTAATTCAGAAGATGGATTCACTCACTTGCTCACTAAAATACTGTTCACTGTCTCGGTTTAACTTGAGAGGAGAATCTCAGTCTCCAGACGGTTTTAATATAGTGATATTTCTTGAGCAAACATCTAGAGCAGGGGATTCCAACATTCTGCAGCAGCACTAGTTCAGTCCCCATTTCTGAATACCTTACTTAACGATTCAAAGAATACAGCAAGTGCAAACAATGAATACACAGTCCAGACAAAAAACACAACTTCACACAATAAACCTGTTGTAACTGCAGTCCAACTGAATATACAAATTACCTTCCTTCCACTGACACTAAATGAATATTTGCCAGTCACCTGTCGATCAAACAAATTATGCTGCTGTTGTATGTAAGCCCACCTTGCAATGTTAGTTATCCTTTAGATGATGTTTCATTTGAGGTAGGACAGGAGATTTCTTTTAGAAGCACTTTTTGTTACATTTCTTGAATTTAGCTTTTTATCCCCACAGCAGTGAATCATTTCATGCACCAAAAACACAAAGAAAAAAAATTCCATCACCTGTGGCAGCAGGACCAAAACAAAAAACCTGACTCATCAATTTATTCGAATTGGATGGCCGTCCTGCCTGTCGACTTCCTACATGCTTGTAGCTTTTCCACAATGGTGACAACTGAAATCTGTAACCTTAACTATTTACTGTTATGTATATACTGTATAATCATCTGCCTCCATTTAACCCTATCCTCTGCATCCTCCTCACCCACACCAACTATCCTCATGTCCTCCTTCACTACATTGTGATCCTCTTTTCAACACTCTAAAAAAAAAAAAAAAAAACTCTTCAGTAGTCAGGCAGTTCACCTTTGTGCATTTTGGAGAAGTGGTGACGGCTGTCAACTTTCAATATCGAGCTTCGGATTCCTGTTTTTTCAGAATCACCTTCCCCACCTTTACATGCTACAAATATACAGTGGGTACGGAAAGTATTCAGACCCCTTTAAATTTTTCACTCTTTGTGTCATTGCAGCCATTTGCCAAAATCAAAAAAGTTCATTTTATTTCTCATTAATGTACACTCAGCACCCCATCTTGACAGAAAAAAACAGAAATGTAGAAATTTTTGCAAATTTATTAAAAAAGAAAAACTGAAATATCACATGGTCATAAGTATTCAGACCCTTTGCAGTGACCCTCATATTTAACTCACATGCTGTCCATTTCTTCTGATCCTCCTTGAGATGGTTCTGCTCCTTCATTGGAGTCCAGCTGTGTTTAATTAAACTGATTGGACTTGATTAGGAAAGGCACACACCTGTCTATATAAGACCTTACAGCTCACAGTGCATGTCAGAGCAAATGAGAATCATGAGGTCGAAGGAACTGCCCAAGGAGCTCAGAGACAGAACTGTGGCAAGGCACAGATCTGGCCAAGGTTACAAAAGAATTTCTGCAGCACTCAAGGTTCCTAAGAGCACAATGGCCTCCATAATCCTCAAATGGAAAAAGTTTGGGACGACCAGAACTCTTCCTAGACCTGGCCGTCCAGCCAAACTGAGCAATCGTGGGAGAAGAGCCTTGGTGAGAGAGGTAAAGAAGAACCCAAAGATCACTGTGGCTGAGCTCCAGAGATGCAGTAGGGAGATGGGAGAAAGTTCCACAAAGTCAACTATCACTGCAGCCCTCCACCAGTCGGGCTTTATGGTAGAGTGGCCCGACGGAAGCCTCTCCTCAGTGCAAGACACATGAAAGCCTGCATAGAGTTTGCCAAAAAACACATGAAGGACTCCCAGACTATGAGAAATAAGATTTTCTGGTCTGATGAGACCAAGATTGCACTTTTTGGCGTTAATTCTAAGCGGCATGTGTGGAGAAAACCAGGCACTGCTCATCACCTGTCCAATACAATCCCTACAGTGAAACATGGTGGTGGGAGCATCATGTTGTGGGGGTGTTTTTCAGCTGCAGGGGCAGGACGACTGGTTGCAATTGAAGTAAAGATGAATGCGGCCAAGTACAGAGATATCCCGGAAGAAAACCTCTTCCAGAGTGCTCAGGACCTCAGACTGGGCCGAAGGTTCACCTTTCAACAGGACAATGACCCTAAGCACACAGCTAAAATAACAAAGGAGTGGCTTCGGAACAACTCTGTGACCGTTCTTGACTGGCCCAGCCAGAGCCCTGACCTAAACCCAATTGAGCATCTCTGGAGAGACCTGAAAATGGCTGTCCACCAACGTTCACCATCCAACCTGACAGAACTGGAGAGGATCTGCAAGGAAGAATGGCAGAGGATCCCCAAATCCAGGTGTGAAAAACTTGTTGCATCATTCCCAAGAAGACTCATGGCTGTGCTAGCTCAAAAGGGTGCTTCTACTCAATACTGAGCACAGGGTCTGAATACTTATGACCATGTGATATTTCAGTTTTTCTTTTTTAATAAATTTGCAAAAATTTCTACATTTCTGTTTTTTTCTGTCAAGATGGGGTGCTGAGTGTACATTAATGAGAAATAAAATGAACTTTTTTGATTTTGGCAAATGGCTGCAATGACACAAAGAGTGAAAAATTTAAAGGGGTCTGAATACTTTCCGTACCCACTGTATATCTCTATAAAGAGAAGGAAACTAAACAATTACGAGAAAGTATGTTGCCATGGATTCTCTTATGCTGTGAGCTGCACCGTCTGTGCCCTTCTGCAGGAAAATGTGAGTACTAGATATTCATATGATAAGTGGTTACACAAAATAATTAGTTTATTCAGCTGGCTTGGTTTGGCACTGAATGCGATGCAATATGTGAATAAATGTAGCTAATAATATAAGACTTGAGTAGCTCTAAGCCACTTCCCTTATATCAAAGAAGCTCTCAGAATAAAAACAACTGGAGACCCCTGACAAAGGAAAATTTAGATTAATTACCACCATTAATCCTCATTCTTTTGACAACATCAAAGACATCCAACTGAAAGCAACTTTAATATTACATCCACATTCACAGCACTTGATACATACCTTAGCTTACCCTGAGTTGTGGTGTTCTTCCAGGATTAGTTTGTCTTAGCTGTTTTCTTTTCTTTTCTTGGCTAAGATGGATTTAGTCCATAAATCAGTTTCTTCCATGAACCGGTAATGACAGAAACAGAAATTTAATATTAATGAATATAAAATGTCCTTTAGTAGTGGCAGTGCAACAGGTCAAGCAATTAAATCAACTTATGAACAAGAGATATTTTAGGCAGAGGACAAAACTATGTTAGGAATCAGGAGCTAAAGTGTATGACTCCATAAATGCATGCAGTTTACTAAATAAGACTTTGCATTAAAACATTTATCTGTTGTCATGTTTTATATTATAGTTTAGCTTTTGATCAATAATGAAACAATACATTTCAGCGTATTTCTTCAAATAAGACTTTTTATTTCGTTTTCTCTAGTTTTGTGAAAAATTGTCGTGGAATTTTATGATGAAATTAAATCTGGTCTGTAGGTGTCTGCATCTGTGTACATCTGTGAACATTTGTAAGAACCTTGTCACTCGTTGCAACTGTTATTGATATTGATGTATTGCTCTCATACACACATGCACTGTTGAGTTGCAAGATCAGTAATTTGTAGTTAATCATTTGGGCTGAAGAGGGATGAGGTGGGGTGTAGGAGGGCTGACCCCCCTTTTCTCCATGCCTTCTCAACAGCATAGTGGCACTGGAAAAGCCCGGAGACAAATGACGCACACATGTACACACATACGCACACTCACTCACACACCCTCCATGCAGAAACCTAATTAATTTTGTGCAGTGTTTCAGAATTGATTGTGGTCATTCCTAGTTGTAATTTTTCAACTGCTTTTCAAGGGCTTCCTCCTTTCTGTCATTCTCACTCATCTGTATTCCTTTAATGTGTGTGTGTGTATGTGTTACTGTACATGTTAAAATGTAACTGCATTTATTACAGGATTTAACTGAATAGGTTGTCTTTTCTGACACTTACTCAATTGTGTACATAACTCTCCTGAAAACTTTTCAGACTGAACCTTCTTCAGTTTTTGATTATGTCAATAACCAGGTTTAAAATAGTCTATAGGCAGCAATAGAGTCCTATGTATTACTGCATTTAGGACCACTCTTTAATGCTAAAACTAAACTTTAATCTGGTATACACAACAGAACACAGAATATATGGACCAGGAGATGGAGGCACTAGGAAACACAAAGGAAACTAGAAACATCACACTGACTTTAGTGAAGAAGACAGATTTTATATTGTGCTGTGAAAATGACGGTATCCCGAAAAAAACATGACTTGAAATATTATTCACTACAGAAAAGTCGAAAACAAGAAAAATGTGTACAGAAAATAATTTTTACCACATACACAATGAAGAATGTGTTTTTTCTGTCACTAATTATAGCTTCTATGTGTATAAAATAATAAATAAATAATTTTCCAATGGCAACTTTAAGTGGTAGAAAAACTTTTACATATGATGACTTTAAATTATAAAAACACAATAAATGAACACCTTTCCAATTAAAACAGTATAGAAGCTGATATAATCAGCACTATAATCCTGTTGTGTAATTGGTACTGCTAAGCATTATATAATAATAGCATTCATGTCTGCACAGGCTTGGCAGTGTTGGTGCACATTTCCAGATGCATCTACATTTTAAAGGCTATGTCACTTTAAGAAAACCAGTTAGCCCTTAGAAATGAAGGAAATTAATGAATCTGATTATGGCTTTGTCTAATAGCTTATGCATCACAATTTCCTGTTTTTAATCACTACAGTAAGACTGTGCAGCCCAAGGGCACTGTTTTAATTCTTTTGTGTTACCAGCAAATGCAGGAAAAAATTATAAGACTAATAATTGTTTTGCCAGGGTTTAATAACAAGCAATAAAAACCAGCCAACCAGAATGCTGCCACCATACTCAATCTGGGTGCTATTATTAGAAACCCTCTTTTCATGTATGTCTTTTTTCCTCTTTTTAAAATCTTTCTGGTCCATTTACATTGTGCCAATACTGAATTGTTTTCACAGCTGATATTTTTGCCTATAAAGGAGGCCAATGTTGTCACATGAATCGAGGAATGTTTTTTTTCTTGTTTCATTATAACTTCTCACTTCTGCCCAGTGACAGGCAGGCTGATAGAATATTTACAGCCTCAAGTGGAGACATTTAGCAGAAACACATTACAGCTGACGTACACCTGCACCTTAAGAGCTTATGCATGACTGTATGAGTCTACAGGTGTGTGTGTGTGTGTGTGGAAAGGGTTAACCTGCCTGTGTGTGAGATTCTAAATGTGATCTGTCTGCATGTAACAGAAAGACAGAGTGGAAATCACAGCCTGACAAGAGTGCCTTGCTCACGTAGCACCATATTGGAGCTGACATTCTATCAGTAACACAGTCATAAATGCACTCTTTTTTTTTTTACTCCTACTTTCGTTTTCTCTCCCTCTCCACTACATTCTCATCCTCTCCCTCCACCCTCCTGTTGTCTTTGCCTTTCATTTGAAGTAGGCCACCTGCAGATGTCATCTATGTCTTGTTAAAATTACAAATAGATGTAAAAGTTTTTTAGAAATCAGTTTATAGGCATTTATTAATGGCTTTATAAAGGGTAATAAGTAAGTTACAAATGCTTTACAGTATATTTAAATCACAAGTTATTAATATGGGTTGACATTAATATTGAGTTGTGGAAAATCCTCCTGCAGCACCACACTGTGTTTTGCTGTTCTTAAATTTGTTATGAAAACTTATGAGACTCCACCATGTCTCTCTCTGTCCTCTCTCTCTCTGGACCAGGGATACCTTCTGCAGGTATCTCTGGTCCTGGAGCTGCATATTGCTGATGTACAGTTACTGGCCCCACCAACCTGCACACTTTCTGCCTGCTTCTGCTGGAGGTTTTCTTATGTTAAAGAGAGTTTATCCTCTCCACTGTCACCAAGTTGATTTTTATTGCAATTTGGCAAATTTAATTGAAGGGTTGCAGGACATCTTGATCAAAATCCAATTTTCTTCAAACTTATTATTAGCATTTACACCTGCAGAATTAATGGATGCAAAACCATTAACTTTTCTAATTGCAGTTGACTGACAAATGAAAACATATTAGAAATTGAAAAGCCGAAGAATCCTTATCAATGATTTGCTAACATTTGTAAGTGCAGACATAGTGAACTATGATAATACGAGTATTTGAGTATTTGTTGATGTGTAGTACCAAACTTGTAAGTGAGGAGTAATAATAATGTAAAAATCCATTCAAACAGAAAAAGAACTTCAATATTTAAGAAAAATAACTCATTATGAACAGTCCGCCTCTACAGTGCTGTTACCAGATGCAACATACTGTTACAGTGGAAATAGTATACGGTATTTTCCAGACTATAAATTGCACTTTTACTTCTCTGGCTGTCCTTGACTTATATGTGTATATTTACAATAATTCTGTCGCGCAGTCACGAGAGTTCGATGGCAGTCTTGACTCAATTGAAGATAATATTATACCACCGAAAAAGTTAAAACGCTTGTGTTCATATTAAACTCTAACTCCTAGTGTAAGTCAAGTGAAAATGCTGCCCAAAAGAAAGAGCTATACTGCAGACTTCAAAGTGCAAGTAATAAAGTAAGCAGCTGAAACAAAGCATGGCGTCAGCATTCAGACAACGTGACAGGAGGGGGACACCCTGCCCTCCCACCCCAACGTGGGCAGAGTTTAACATTACTTGACAGGGATGAATGAAATCTGTAATGCACTTTTGTTTCTTGCTATGCTTCTTGTATCTTGTTAGCCTACGTTCTTCATAGGCTAATATAATAATATATATATATATATTTAGTATAATCTTTATATACTTCGGTGCAACTTAAAGTCTGGAAAATACGGTAGATGTAACCTCACCACAAAATGTCTGAGAAGGATTGAATATCTAAAATGTTTCCTGTTCTTCTGCTTTCCACAGTAGTGGGAGTTCTAGCCAGGTGGTAGTGAGATTCATCTGGAAATGTTCAGAGCGTCCTGTGTCATAGCTGCTGCCATCACCTCTCACAGTATTTCATAGTTTTATGGACACAACTACCTCTGGAGCTCTCCTTCTCCCCTTTGGAGCTGGAAACAACAGACATTTTATTTACAACCTCAGAGCCCGAACTTTTCCCTACTGTGGGAGGTGTTTCTGTAGTGAATATGCTATGATTCAGGCATATCAGTTCACAGAAGAAGAGAAAGAAAAGTAGGAATGCATGTGTCCATGGGTCTATGTGCGTAGTCCAAATGGGACCACAGTCAGAGGTACCACTGTGGCAGCACTGCAGTTTTCTAAAGCTCTGCATTTCACATGACAGCTTTATTCACGACCTACCAGGTTTTTAAAATTTTTCTTTACAACTCGCTTTATCAGTAAAATATGTTCAATTCTGACTAGGTGATATTGTACCATTCCAGTACCAAACCTTAACCGTAGCTAGAGGAAAGTGGTCTGGAAACCCTGACAAGACATTCTGTTTAGTCTGGTGGTATTTTTCATGTATCTGTTCTTTGTGCATGTTTCATGTTACTGTAAAAATAATTCTTAATCTACAGGCCCAAAGTATTGGGCTTTTCTGTGCAGATAAACTGCTAATCTAAATAAAACTATGAAAGTTTGACTTGCCCTTAACACTTATCAAATCACTTAACTATTCTGAATACATTATGAATATTGAAACCCAATTTTGTTGCATGAATCTGTCATAGTCTGTACTAATGATAAAAAATCAGCAAGAAACAAATAGGAAGAAATACAAGTCATTAGAATTTCATGATGATCTACAAGCTTTTGATACCCAGATACAATATCTCTTTTGGCAAAGTAAATTTAATTTCTGCTTCTCTTCTGGTAATGAACTTCATAAATTTGACATCTCCTTTTAAAAGAATGACTTTTTTTACTAATCCTCTGACATGTTAAAATTGGATTATATGAGATGGCAACAGACCTGACAAATCTCATTGCTTTTTAAAATTTTTTTCTGATTAAATGTCTTTTATTTATTGTATGTTTTCTGTGCCTCTACTCCATTTTCCCCATCTCTGGTTTTAATTGTATTTTTAGATGTGTTGATTGGTATTTTCATGCTGTTATTTTTGACTTATTTATGTATTTGGAGAGTAACCGTCTCATGTGTTCCAGTAATTTGACACCTTTTGCATTCAGTTAATGCAGCCTGTACTGACTGTATAAAGCTGTTGCTTAATATATTGTTTGTTTATGGTGTTGCCTGATGAGACATCTGTGACCAAACTAGAAATTCTTTTAAACAGTGTGACAGTGTGTAGGAGTTTTTTGTTCATTTTAAATTAGATTTCATTCTCCTTCATACACGGTTTTTAGCCTTGCATTAGATTATATACGTATGTGCACCGAGACAGAGATACACTTCTTGGGAATAAACACTAAATTTGAGATAGTTTTGAATGTTACAACCTGGAATTGTGTGGAAAGAGAAGGGCATGATGTAAAGTTATAAAATCTGGATTTAGCACTATCATTAAATCACATTATATTCCCTGATTTCTCTTTAGTGCACATTCGTCTAAATTCAAGATTCAAGATTCCAGAATTCCACCAATGATCAGTCACCAGTGGGTAAACTAAGGATATGACCTGCTTGTGTGCTTATATGCTTAATATGTACACAAAAATCTGCCTGTGTACATTTCACGTGCCTCCGTTTACAGTTTAGTGTGTAGAATGTGGAGCATGAAAGTATGAGCATTTTTTTACATGTTATATATGTGGTTATATGCATGTGTCTCTCAGTCTGTGACATCTGATTGTGTGTGTGTGTGTGTGTATACATAACATGCTAGCAGCCCAGCTTGGCCAGCTGACAGGCCACAGTCTGATTATAGAGGCACTTTACTGGTATTAATATTAATGCCACTCCATTTTATTCGGGATGTCTGCCTGCCACTCCGATGAGACTGCACTCCTGCTTTAAATGGTGTGTGTGTTTGACAGGGGCTGTGCGTTGAGTGTGGCTTCATATATGTGTGTGTTCATATGACTTCATGTGTGTTGTCTGTGTCTTTAGTGTTTTGTTTTGAATAAATGCAGTTGTCAGAAAGAAAGAATCCTTGTAGTCCATTAGCACCAGGCTAGTGTTAAGATTCACCCCCCACCCACCTCGCTTTAATAAAATTCTCTTAATTTTCTTATCATGTTTTCCTCAGGAGTGTGTCGTTTTCTGATAAGAGTTAAAAATGTTTTTGTGACAAAAGGATTATCCACTGTAAACCATGCAATGTGTGAAAAGAATCCATTTTTTTTTAGGTCATATCAGAAATATTAATAGTTCTGACAAGGCAACCACAAGTGGGTAACTGGTACTTGACCTCCCCATATTCTCTTCTCTATGATCAGTGTTATTGTCTTTCAGTAGTAGCCAAAAAACAGATGACAGATGTTTCAGTGTCATGTTTTTGTTTTCAGTGAGCAAGTACCAAACAGTGACATAATTATAGCTGATAAACGCCACATGCTAGCCCAGGTAAAACAGTCTTAGTCTTCTTAACAGTCTAAATGCTACCCTGAGAGACAACATAAACATAACTACATGCCAATGAATGCAATTGAGTTGTGTGAGCAACTAGTAATCAAAAAAAGGATGTGAAAGGAGGGATGTGAAGCCAATGAAAAATTGTTCTCCCTTTCCACATACAGTGTTTCAGATTTGGTCAGCTTTGTCTGGACTTTGGATGAACGTGAGTCTCTAGATGTTAGTGTAGTACTTTCAGTTTGTTTTGTCATTTTGTTTAAGAGTTTATTTATCTGACAAAGAGCCACTAGTGGCTGATAGCCCCTCCACAGAGACCCACGCTTACACATACCCCATGAGTATCTATGTTGTTTTTCTCTTCTTGTTGGTTGTTGTGTAGGTCGTCCTCTCCTCTGGCTGCCATCTGTGGAGCCTCTCTCTCCATCCATTATGGTCGTCCTGGGACAGAAACCCTTCAACACCAGCAATTCACACAAATAACATGTGTACATAGCATACAGATACATACTTGTGCACGCGCACACGCACGCACGCACGCACGCACGCACGCACGCACACACACACACACACACACACACACACACACACACTTAACAGTATCTAATGGCAGCACACTGAACCCAAACATATAGAGACCAGCAAGTAATGCACAGTCTACCAGAAAAATACAGCCAGGAACTGATTTAAAGATACAAGCAAAGGCAAACACAAGTCCACACATACAGAAATGGTACTGCAGTCAGCTTTGCTGCTGTGTTCACTTTATGGTGTTCGCATTTCCTGCTTACAATAATTACATCAATGAAACTAACTTGAAAAAAATATGTTGGATTGATATCAGGCCCACCCGACCTTATTTAAACTGCTCTAGAAATCCAGTCTCATTTGACCTCATATAAAATAATCCCACATTAGTTATATTCCGTGTTTACATTCAGGGAAGGCATGCACTGGCACTAGATCAGGCATTGCTGCAACTGCATGAGAACAGAAGAAGTTGGATTAGTGAGTCCCTAATCACACACTGTGACAACAGAAAAGGTTTCCATCAGGTGTTGGTGTCAGTCCCTCAAAAGGAAGAGTTTGCATCAGCATCCAACAGTTACAGAGAGACAAATCCACCAAATAGGAGAAAGTAAGACTGTCACTGACACATGCTTCAGTACTCCTGCCTCAAGATACAATACATTAAAGCAAAAGTAAGTGACTTATGAGAAAAGAAAAAAAAAACACTCTTGTCTTTGCATATGGAACATTTAATTCATTAATAAAACACGTCATTTTCCAATTCAGTGGACTCAAGACTTTAAGTTGCATGTCCCTGCATAGACACAGGGATGACACGCAAACTGCACACTGAAAGGCCTCAGTCGGCTACCAGGGTTTAACCCAGAACTGACCCAGAAATGCATGCATTAGTGTTTTGTTTCTGGGAAAATTAGGAAGTCAGTAACTGATGAAGAAGACAGCTCAGAGTAGAATGAGAAGAGAAAAGCAGTGAATTAAAAAAGACTTTTGTGAGGAGCATATCACTTCAGAACAGATGGACGATATGTGCCAACGTGCAATAACTTAAGTACTAATCCTGTACGACCCTCTTGAGAAGTGAGGACCAAATGTCATTATTTTTAAGGACTTTTGTCATCTGTCCTTGTGAAAACATCCACCTACTGATCACCACCTTCTCATTCTGCTCCTTTCCTATCAGTGGTACTGAACTAGAGACAGAAAGAAAGAGAGAGCGAAGCGAGGATGATGACGACGGCAGACTGCAGCTCAGTGCAAAGCTCTGGGTTATCAAACTCATTAATCTACATGCCATAGTCCCCGGATGAATAATTGTGCGTTGAATTTATCTGCCAGTGTGATAGCTAGAGCTCTGCTCTCCCTGCACCACAACTAACACCGTATTGTGTCTCAGCCTTGTAATTATTACACGCTTTGTCTTTGCTCGGGGTGGAGGTGGGTGGAATGTGGGTGCTTGGGATGGAAAACAGAAACACACTCCGACCTCTTCTTTTGCAGCTTTTCATAAGGAATCATCTTACCACCCCTCAGTGTGATCCTTAACATTGCTGGGAGTCCACCCCCCTTCTTGCCTCACAGATACTGTCGCATATAAGAAACATGACAGGAAACAAAACAAACTCTGCAATATTTTTTACAATAAAAACTGGATCACACATCTACTACTAGTTTCTCTCAGCATTATACAGCTTTTTAGTATCTTTCAGCTCACAACTTTACATCAGTCTCAGTGCTGTGTTCATAGCTTGTTTCAGATGCCCCCCAGTTGGCCAAAAATAAGATAGCGCCTCATAAAGACACACGGTTTGCTTGCAAACATGTCTGTGTTATGCATGTATGCTAATTGACAGTTATAGCTTTGCACACTCACGCACAAACACACAAGTACATATCTCAAAGCTGCTTGTTGGTTTTTTTGTCTTGTTGATCAGAAGTGTAGTTTCCAGCTGAAATAAGAGCAGGGAACATGAAAGAACAAATAACAAGGTGGGTGAAAACTGTGTGTGTTTCCAGGTCTCACTACTATTTATCGTCAAACAACTATTGTGTGTATGTACCTTTGTGTGTGTGTTGGTGCGTGTGTGTGTATGTGCATGCAATCCTGCATTACATGGCTGTTATGAATGATTTTGGGAATGATTGTGCATAATCCAAAATATAATCAGCACTGTCAAAACCTGTTTTTTCCCAGACAGAGGTACAACCCCCTGAACTGTCATTTTCTATATTTATGACAAAAACCATTGACCAGATTTGTACCCACAATGCAATGGTATGTGCCTTAGCCTCTGAATTAACTATGTGCCTCTGATGGAGATTTCCACCACTAATACAAGCTGCATTTTCATTTGTCAAACACCAGAAAAACACTAGTTTATACCAAAACACAAGTTCAAAGTATGTTTCCATCTGCTGAGATGAATGAAAATAAATCAGCTATCTTAATGTAAATGCAGCTACACTGCAAACAAACAAAACAAAACAAATGGAGACTTTAAGAAGTACTGCATATTAGGTAGTGGGATATTGCTGGACATGTTTCATGAGGATTAAAACAAAGAAATGCATTAAGGCACTTTGCAAATATGCACTTGCGTCAACTAATGGCACTGCAGCCATAATGGGTTATTGTAAGATATTCAAGACACTTCCAGCTGATACACACGGAACCTTTCATCGGGCAAATTTTGCTATGCTAACACCACTCTTTGACATTCAGGATCATGCTTATCAGAGAAATCAGTCCAGAAGACCTATTTTCATGTATTTTGACAAGCAACCTCTTGGGGTCATGTGAATGAAGCAAAACAGAAGTGTAAAGGGTAGATGATGAACTACTTTGACACCAGCTGCACTGGCCTTTGTGGGCGTGGCTAATCACTGTTGATCAGTGCTTGACGTGACAAAAAAGTATTTAGCCTACAAATAATTTAGCTTACACATTTCCCAAACTTAATATTAAATTACATTCATATCTATCCCAAAGGGACTGCTAAAATATCAGTATGCAATTGTAGCTACTAGCAATTGTACTTTGCCCCTGGGAGTTCAGAGCTGTAAATCTACTCTGACAGGTGCAGAACATGCAGCACAAGACCCTTGTTTTTCACAACAAAGGGAATAATGTCTTATTCAGGCTGGCAATTATCGGCCTTTCCAACATATTGTTTACATTTTTTTTTACGTTGTTGAAGGGAGTAAAAACAAACTGACAAGCACATCAAACTGACCATAGCTGTTTGTCATATGGCTGTCATGCATCAGAATACATTTGCATAAAGGATAAAGTGAACAGCCAGCAATTTTACAGATTTAGGTAAGAATGAGTCAACTGTACATACGTGTGTGATCTCTGCTCTGTTTACACTATGCTCCTAGCTTCTTGTACAAAGTGCTGGCAGCAGCCTTTGGAGCTCTTTCCTGAAAATAGTGTGGCGCTGTGGCTCATTGATGTGGAAACAGTTCATAGTGAATGCATCCTGTTGCTTCTCCAGTTTTTAACTCCATATGTGGGTATGGGACGTTTCAGGAGGAGGCTGTTTTGTTTTGGTTGGTGACATTTTGATTGTCTTTTTTTTTTTTTTTATAAACATGATTAGTTCACTGTTCACTGACCAAGTAGTTGTAACTGATTAAACCTAAATAACCTTTAACCAAAGAGATGCATTACAAATTACCTATACTACTACTTGAATACAATTTTAAAATATTGCTTCAATTTCTGTTAAAATTTCCTTTTACCAGTTGCAGTTTCTGAATCAATCTGTCCTTAATTAGCTGATTTTACAAAATAGATCAAAGCTCAGCTATAGTTTGTAAAAAAAGGAATGTTTGGGGTGCATTAATGTGTGTTTTGGACTACATGTGTGTGTAAATGTTTGTGTGTGTGTGTATTTGTACAGCAGTCTGAAGTCAGCTTGTCCTTGAGACAACCTCCGATTGCAGATTGCACTCAAAGACACCATTGTATGTTTAATTTGTTTTTACCTGCTGGAAGGTCATCAAGCTTGGAACAAGTTTGGTGGAAGGTTTGGGTTGGTGGGAGGAAGGGTGAGTGAGCATTTCCCCTGATTATAAAAGCCTAAACATATTCTCTCTCAATGCCACATTTATCATTTTCAAACAGCTAATATCTCTGGATGAAACAGAAAAGGATGGCGACCCTACCCTGCTGTTTCATCAGTGGACAAAGGGAGGATGGAGGGAAAGAGGGAAGAGATGGGTCAACCTTCACCTGCCCCCGGCTTGTCCAGAAAGAGAGAGAGAGAGACAGAGAGGGAGAGAGCGTGAGCGGGAGAGGGAGGTGATGTATTTTAAAAAGCTCTCCTGACCTCTAGGCAACCAGTCGAATGTTTGTTTAAATGGACGTGCCATAGTTTTAGAATGTGCTTTATGTAGCAGATTTTGAAATGCAATATTACATTTCAAGGGACACCCATGTTCATCACACACGCTTTCATGTGTAGGTCCACACAAATACATACTTACTGAAGCTGCATAGGGCACTGGTGTCAGCCTCAAGGTTTAAGGCAAGGTCCTCTGGGTAATTCCCATTCACCTTGTCCGGGGCCAGTGCGAACAGAGCAGTGTGTGTTCATTGAGTGTGTGTATGAGCATGTTTAGATACTTCTTTTGTTCTATCTATCTGCGTGTGATCTGACTCATTTTTATGTGACAGAAGTAGGGAAAACAGAATAAGTTTTGGAGGTCAAAAACAAATCAGTCTCTACCTTCTACTGTGTGTGTGTGTGTGTGTGTGTGTGTGTGACTCCATCCATGTTTGTTTGTGTCTATGTGTGTGTATACTCCAATATAGTAGCAAATTGAAGAGAACGTACTGGTGTGACTACAGGTATTTGTGGAGACTGTCTATATGCAAATGATAAAAGGAAGTGAACATAATGACAGCACTGAAAAAGACCATGGCTCTTGGACTGTTTAAAATAAAGTGGGAGAAGTAAGAAAAACCTCATGTGGCTGCAGTAGAGAATGCATATATGAAGTAGGCAAATTTAGAAAAAAACAAAAAAACACCTAACATAATATGGATAAATATGCATTAAGTGAACATGCATTTAAACCCCCAAGCAGATATTATTCACTGTTTAGTTTACTGAGGCCTTCATGAATGCAAAGCATTCAAAAAGTTTAACTGTCAAATAATTATGGTGCCTCCTTGAAGAGCAGCCAGTTGCAGGAAAAACATACACATTATTGCAGGAAAATCAAACTCTGAAGACAGACAATAAAATGACATAAATTGTTTAAAAAAATAAAAAATGTGGATTTGACAGTTTCTCACAATAAAACTGTTCCTGTGTGGCCACCAAGTGAATTCACAAACACAGACGATCTGATTTTAACATAGGACTAATACAGGATCATTTTTGTATTGTTATACTAAACTGGTTTTTGCCTTTAATATGCCAATTTATGAGTCAGATTCTACTGCACAAACATGATATACAGTGGGTACGGAAAGTATTCAGACCCCTTTAAATTTTTCACTCTTTGTGTCATTGCAGCCATTTGCCAAAATCAAAAAAGTTCATTTTATTTCTCATGAATCTACACTCAGCACCCCATCTTGACAGAAAAAAACAGAAATGTAGAAATTTTTGCAAATTTATTAAAAAAGAAAAACTGAAATATCACATGGTCATAAGTATTCAGACCCTTTGCAGTGACACTCATATTTAACTCACATGCTGTCCATTTCTTCTGATCCTCCTTGAGATGGTTCTGCTCCTTCACTGGAGTCCAGCTGTGTTTAATTAAACTGATTGGACTTGATTAGGAAAGGCACACACCTGTCTATATAAGACCTTACAGCTCACAGTGCATGTCAGAGCAAATGAGAATCATGAGGTCGAAGGAACTGCCCAAGGAGCTCAGAGACAGAATTGTGGCAAGGCACAGATCTGGCCAAGGTTGCAAAAGAATTTCTGCAGCACTCAAGGTTCCTAAGAGCACAGTGGCCTCCATAATCCTCAAATGGAAGAAGTTTGGGACGACCAGAACTCTTCCTAGACCTGGCCGTCCAGCCAAACTGAGCAATCGTGGGAGAAGAGCCTTGGTGAGAGAGGTAAAGAAGAACCCAAAGATCACTGTGGCTGAGCTCCAGAGATGCAGTAGGGAGATGGGAGAAAGTTCCACAAAGTCAACTATCACTGCAGCCCTCCACCAGTCGGGGCTTTATGGCAGAGTGGCCCGACGGAAGCCTCTCCTCAGTGCAAGACACATGAAAGCCCGCATAGAGTTTGCCAAAAAACACATGAAGGACTCCCAGACTATGAGAAATAAAATTCTCTGGTCTGATGAGACCAAGATTGAACTTTTTGGAGTTAATTCTAAGCGGTATGTGTGGAGAAAACCAGGCACTGCTCATCACCTGCCCAATACAATCCCTACAGTGAAACATGGTGGTGGGAGCATCATGTTGTCGTGGTGTTTTTCAGCTGCGTGGACAGGACGACTGGTTGCAATTGAAGGAAAAATGAATGCGGCCAAGTACAGAGATATCCTGGAAGAAAACCTCTTCCAGAGTGCTCAGGACCTCAGACTGGGCCGAAGGTTCACCTTTCAACAGGACAATGACCCTAAGCACACTGCTAAAATAACAAAGGAGTGGCTTCGGAACAACTCTGTGACCGTTCTTCACTGGTCCAGCCAGAGCCCTGACCTAAACCCAATTGAGCATCTCTGGAGAGACCTGAAAATGGCTGTCCACCAATGTTCACCATCCAACCTGACAGAACTGGAGAGGATCTGCAAGGAAGAATGGCAGAGGATCCCCAAATCCAGGTGTGAAAAACTTGTTGCATCATTCCCAAGAAGACTCATGGCTGTACTAGCTCAAAAGGGTGCTTCTACTCAATACTGAGCACAGGGTCTGAATACTTATGACCATGTGATATTTCAGTTTTTCTTTTTTAATAAATTTGCAAAAATTTCTACATTTCTGTTTTTTTCTGTCAAGATGGGGTGCTGAGTGTACATTAATGAGAAATAAAATGAACTTTTTTGATTTTGACAAATGGCTGCAATGACACAAAGAGTGAAAAATTTAAAGGGGTCTGAATACTTTCCGTACCCACTGTATGCCACCTGTTCATAAGCAGATGAGACTTGATCATTAGCATAATCAGCAGATGATGATTAGGTTAGTAGCAGCACTAAAAAAGGTATGTTTTAATAAATCTGATAATTATGAGTCATAAGAACAGTACTGTACTGTGATAGAAATACAAAGAGATGGTTTTAGATGAGGTTAGATGCTGAACATCATCTTTCCCAAAGCTAAGTGGTCTATGACTTAAATAAGAGGCAAAGAGATGTGACAGTCACAGAGATGGAAGAGTTTTGTGACAAAGTCAAATGGTAAGTGATGATTCTTTGCCAAAATAAGTCAATAAAGTCTTCAACTCTAAAATCATGAATAATTCTTTGCCAGGCGCGGTCACAATCAGCTGTAGAGAAAGACAATCTGTACATGAGTCATACAGCAGGCCTGGGAATTTTAGTTTTGCTAAAGAGAAAATTCTAAATACAAGTGGTAATTTTAACAGTTCAACTTCTCTTTTCATCCGAATAACATTTAAGAATAAATTTGTTTATACAAATACTCTGTTACTGTCTGATGACAAAAAGTGGAGATTGGTCATATTGGTCAAACACTGAAGCTGAAGCTGACAGATGCCCGATAAAGTAACAAAATCAACGTAAACTTGACCAGAATGATGCAAAGTTTGCAGTAGCTGCAAGTACTGTCTCAAATGAAAGTAATCATCGTCCTATACAGTTGGTATGTAATCAGTCTGTTTATTTATGGCATTCTATGTCTCTGAAAATGATTGGCAGCAATTTGAAGTGTATATTATGTGTGTGCAGAGATAATATAAACTTAAACAATCATCATCTGAATCATTTCAAGCAGCCAACTATGCAGCACAGTAATCAGACAAAACCACTGAATGGTGGCTGATGTTATAGATGCACCAACATGTGTTTTTAATAGCTTGGCACAGACATATTTGGTCTTGTTGAAGAAAAACATGAGTCTTTCTCAAATGGGATAAGGTGTAACACAATGAACATATGTTAGTTTTAAATGTTTCATTACATTGTGTTTCATAATATTTTGTGTACGTCTTGCTCATAATTATTAATTATCAAGATGAGATTTTTCTGCATGTGTTTGTGTCCATATCCACTGAATCGACATTCTCATTTGTCCTGTGTTGTGTATACCACATTTCCACAGTGTGTGGCCACACCTTTGTGCCTCCTTGCATCAGCATAGGGGCACTGAAAACAGGCTCATCATTGCTGGGTAAGAGGACATGGTAGTGGCGAGAGTAGATAGAGGATGGGGTAGTGGAGGGGGAACAGGAAACAGGGGATACAATCTAAAGTGTTAGTGATGGACTAGACGATAGAAGGTGATGTAGGATTTAAATCAACTCTTTCCTCCTCGAAGCACTGGAAGCTGATGGAAGAGGAAATGGCTCTGTGATGCCATCCGCTGCAATCCTGCTAGATGTGAAGCTCACTGTGTCTACTTGTGTCTCTCAAGTCTTCTTTTTCTTACTTGTCTAACTTTGTGGTGCAGTGAGAGACTCATGATAGAGGAGTTTTAACCAGAAGGTTTAGAGATGGCACCTTTCACAAAGACTGAAAGAGTTATGCTCTTTTTCAAACAACTAGTTATGGTGAGTTTTTCAGCAAAGGCCCCTCACCTCTCAGTGGCAAACAGGGGAAGACTGGCAGCTCCCAATGGGAATGTGTGATACAGTCTGAATGTGGAGGAGGAATGTGAGGTCTGCTTGTAAACCTGTCAGTGTTTGTGGCTGCCCGTGAACGGTGTGCTCAATAAAGCTGTTCGTAGTAAAAACCTACGTTTCATCTGCTCCCACTTTGTTTTTGTCTCCCTCTGACTCTTGCAGACAATTACACAGTGAAGTAGCAGCTATTTCAATCCATCGTCCTACTAGGCATTGGAATTTTAGCCAAAACAGTTACCTACCCTCCTTTTGCATACCCGAAACTAGCTGTTGTACTTACATTTTAAGGGTTATACTGATGAGCTTAGTATCACTGGAAATGAAACACTTTCTAGTTTATTGTGACTATTCAAAATTGCCCGACAATGGACTGGTGCATGGACTTGCACAGGCATGATGCAACTGCGTCAGTAGATCTGCTGTGAACAGGATACAATTGAGATGAAACATGGATGCATCGGTTCATGTGTCTATGCATCAGTAAAAAAACTATCAATGAAAATATTAGGGGTTGTATCACATTGATCTCTACATGCCTACGTTTTTAAGTTATATGCCTTGTTCCAGTGTTATGTTAGATTACGTCAGGTTACGTCGCGTTAGCGTGCAAATGCCACTGGTTGTCACTCATTGTAACCAACATGGCTATACAATGTATGTTATCTATTTTATCATCATTTATGAAGGACCTCCATAAAAGGTAATTTTATTTTTGAAGCTTTATTATACAGAATTATGTTCTGCTGCTTACTACTTAGTTAGCACTGTTTCATTATTGTTTAATCTTGAGCATCTATTGGAGCTTGATGATATAAATGTGTAGTGTGACTGTACTAAAACTTCAGACAGAGAAGTTACACAGGACTTGTGAAAAAAAACCTTTGTTAATGGTTTAACACTCTTTGGTTAATAAATAATCAAAAATCAATGCGTTGCATTGTGTTATTCCTTGCATTGATTTGAAACGCATCGCATTATATCGTATCACATTGTGTTGAACCAAATCATGTTGAATCGGTGTGTAATGGAATTGGTAGTGAATTGTATCGTATCGCATCGGTAGTTACTGCATCAATATCTTTAATGTACCGAAGCTACGCATCGTATCGGTCTCAGAGCAGAGATGCACATCCCTAGTATACCATTCTATGTTTTAATGATAAATTTGCTTTACATGAAACAGCAGTATATAAGTGTATGGTTACAAGTATGCTTAAATTGGTTTTATGTTGTTTTTTAGTGTATTTATAATTTACAATACATTAACATGCACATACCATCTGATCGTGGGCCTTTGGATCTATACATGTTATTAACTAGTGTTCTTGTTAGTTTTTGAAAATACTGGGATTGAATTTTAATGTCTAAAATAAGTCAGTTGAACTGTGGGAAGCAATGAGATGTTTTGATGCATCCCTAACATTACCTACACTGTAAAAAGGTAATTGGACCCTCAGATGAAGCTTGCTAGCACTAGTGCTGCCCAAGCCAGTTCCATTGTCTTGCACACCATAGTAGTCTTCTTCAGATGAGGTCTTTCATGTAGGCTCCACTTATTTTTCTTAATATAAAAAGACAGGTTCAGGTTGTAAGAAAAAGCAAAGTTAAATGACCTTGGAAAATTTTGGATGGATTGGGCTTAGATCAAGTCAAAGTGCCAATGCCACCTCCAAATATGTTTCCATATGCAGTTTATTTTGGGTGCAATTATTGTATTGTGTTTTTCCACATATAGCTAGAACGGTATATACAAAAATAGATCACGTTAACAGCAGACTGTAAATGGCATCTTTGTTGAGTGCTATAAAGTGACTTCTGCCATTTGTTGCAATGGAAATATGGCATTGCAGTTCTTCGCTCCTGCTGCTCCATGCTCTCTGAACTGAAAGAAAACTGTGATATCAAAATAAAAAATACAATTCTTAGCATAAAGTCCTGATGAAAAAAAAAAAAAAAAAAAACAGTTTCGTGTAAATTAAAACAGAGATGGGGAAAAAAACCTCTTAGTTTTATATTTGTTGATTACTTTGCATGGACGTCTAAAATATTTGTAAAAATATCTAATACTGCTCTGCTGAAAATCATGCTTTTACCAGCAGTTTGAGCATGTGAATATGTGAATCTGAAAGAAAGATGGTGATATGTTATAATTAAACGATGTGCTGTGAGTGCTGACCAGTAGGATTACAGTCTATGAATGTGGTGGTGTGGGGGAGGGGGAGGCAGAGAACAGAGGGTGATAGATGACTTGGCCGGTTGTAATATCTCCATACCAGAGGGAGCTATAACATTAAATATGGTCACATATGATTAAAAATGTAGGACATATTAATAACCAGGAACATGCAAGCAATACAGATCAAGCTGCAGTCACGTATAGCTTCTCACCAAACAAGCATAAAATAACATACAACATACGTGTTGGCAGGTGAACATCCTGTATATAAAAACAATTTATTGGAACTAGGTTTTCAAATATTTCTTTTATAATATCCTTGCATTTGTGTTTCTTCTTTTAATAATTCCTGAGGATATTAGCCTTAAAGATAACCATAAAGAGATTAAGGAAGTACACTGTCTAAATAGCCATTTTTGCCACAAAATTTTAGCTTCAAAATATAAATTATAGATACATACTTTTAGTGGTATTTGCATACATTTTCACTGTAATAGATTGTAACTTAGGGGTTACCAATGCGCAAACAAGGGCAAAAAAAGATTCTTGGCAGTATGGATTTAAAAAAAGAACTGAAAGCAACAAGCATTATAATTAGATATTACTACTATTAGAAGATACAAAGTCATCTAATACAATTAATTTATCTGAGCCTTGTATTTATATTTTCATCTAAAACTGATCTATGAAACAGCAAAAACCATCAACCACTACCTACCTCAGGGGATCCAATATTTTTGTTTACTGCTTTCAAATCATTTCTGATTTAAATATCAAATTTTTTTTGACCATGGACAGCACAGTGGCTTAGTGGTTAGCACTGTTGCCTCACAGCAAGAAGGTTCCTGGTTTAAAACCACAGGGGCCTTCTGTGTGGAGTTTGCATGTTCCCCCTGTGCTTACGTAGGTTTTCTCTGGGTACTCCGGTTTCCTCCCACAGTCCAAAAACATGTATGTCAGGTTGATTGGTGATTCTCAATGGCCTATAGGAGTGAGTGTGAGTGTGTGTGGTAGGCTCCAGCAGATCCCTGTGACCCTAAATAGGAATAAGCAGGTATAGATAATCGATGGATGGATGGATTTTTCAGACTTATGCTAAAAGAATTGGCTTTAAGAAAGCTTAAAGTGATTAGGTCTGATGACTCCTAAGGTTACTGCTAAAGAGCCCTTGAGCAAGGCAATCTTATTTGGCACCTGTTTTGTAAGACTCAAGTAAAAAGAACTTAATGAGATGTTTTGGTTTTTTTTTCAACAACATGCATTCATGTCTATGCATTCGAACACACACACATACACATATAAAGTTAGACATGCAGACAGCGTTGAGACACAGCTGTATGTACAGTAAGTAGATCTTAGTGAAGCTCACTGTGCCTTGATCCTCCCTCTCTCTAGGAACTTGTCTGGCTTTAGCCTCAGCCTGCCTGAGCTACTCATGAAAAATGACACACATGGCTCAGAACTTGTTCTCATTCTCCAACATGGACACATGCAAATGTGTAAGTACCTTGCTCTCTTCCTGTGTGTGTGGGTGCTCAGAGTTGTGGCAAAGTTGGGTTGTGACAGCTCAGGAGTCTCAGGAGAGCTTGTGCAGATCAGGGCTGAGCTGAGAACCAGGGCCTTGTTGTATTAGAACAGGAATTACACGACAGCAACCCCACGCGAGAGCCTTATCTCTTGGCTTTTGGCTCTCTCACAGCGCTGTCCCCCTGGAGCCCTTGGGGAAGGATACATGTCTGTCGAACTTACTCCTGACTGTATGTCTGTCTGACTAACATCCTGACTTACCCATGTCTGTCTTATCCATTGCTTGACTGTCTATCTTACCCTCTGACTGTCTGTCCCTGAGATATCTTTATATCTCAGGGACATTTTTTTACAATTTTGGCTGTTCCAAATGAAAGTTGACAATGACCAAAAATGCAAGACACAGTAAAGTGCTGCCTCTCCATGGAGGTTCAGCCTAATTAGTAAACATCAGTGCATTCGTCCCCGTCTTGAAAATCAGTCACCATGGATACAATGTGGTTATAATCTGGTTTTAAATTTTAAATCTCTATTGGTTCAAGCTTCACCCATTGATTAACTTTGTCTTACTGCTTGGCTAAGTTACCGTCTGTCTCTCTTTCTGTGTCTGCCTGTGTGCCAGGTGACTGTCACACCAGCAATGATAAGACTGAGCTGTTTACACCAGGGTTAACAATGACAATAGGTATTTGTGTGTCTGTGTGGACAGCGTGGGAGCACACACACTCGCAGCACTCATGCTCCGATTATTCATTCATCCCACTAGAGTGCTTAGTGTTTCACCTCATGCTAGCTGGCAGATGGTGATGCTATGGGCAATCACACTGCTTTATGAGAGAGAGAGGCTACGTCCACACAGAGAATTGCGTACAACCAGAGAGTCTAAGCCATAAAGTGACAATGGGTCATTGTGGGAGCAAGCAAAAAAAAAAAAACATATTAAAAAAAATCATTTTACTCTTCTTCATGATAAGTTTTATATTCTGTTAGCCTCTTAATAGCAAAATCCTCTACTATCTTCACATCCACATGTAAATGTATTTGAAAGTCAACAAAAACATTTAATTTTGCCATTGCTAATCATCTAAAACTGAGAAAGTAAAGTAACAAAGTGACAAGTCCATGTCAGTATAAATAAAGTCCCTGAAAACATGATTTCTTAAATAGTTTATATATGTATGTGTTTTCAAGTGTTCATGTGTGTACTGTATATAACTGTGTATTTGAGTAGATTTTGGTGCAGGGCATATGTTGCTATCTCATGACAGGAGCGACAGATGAGTCCTGTGGGTCCTGTGCTTCAGTAGCTGAAATATTTCCTACTGCAACATGACAATGGAGCCTGTACAGATAATTCAGCATCGCTTCTGCCTGGTAACAAGAGCTCTGGAAAATGGCCCAGATTCTTACATACTGGACCCTGATTGGTGCAGAACAGGTTTACTTTTGTATCTTGCAGGTGTAGGATCTTTTTATACATTTGAGAGGACAAACCTGTCTCACATGTGACGTGTGTGCATTTGGGTTTATCAGCCTACTGAAAGACATGCACAGGTGTTTTGTGATGGGACATCTTCCCGGAATGACACCCTCATCATAGGACTGACACATAGAAAAACACTTACACTCACATTGAATTCAATGTAAATACTATTAAAAACACTTTCATATTAGTTGTTATTATTATTACTGTGGAATTTTCTCAGTTATTAACTGAATTTATTAACATGTTAAATTGTTAAATACATGAACAAATGCCCGCTAACTATCTGGGTAAAAAAGTCATGCATACTCCTATTATATTATATTCCTTGACCCATGCCAAGTCTGAATTCAAAGCCCAGCAGGGGAATGTCAAATGACCAATGCCTCATTGAGATATGAAACACCGCAACTTCATCAGTATTTTGCCAATATTTAGAGCAAAAATGTACAAAAATCCAGACACCCTCAATCGTACCGATTTACCATATGTCTCTATTTCCTAGGCAGAGGATGGCGTTGAGCATTATTCAATAGGCGGCTCTGATATCAACTGCGTCGTCTGGCGCACAGGGTCAGGGATGATATGAGCCATCTCTGACATGATAAATGTGTTTTTCTCCCCCTGCTCACACCTTCTCAAAGAGAAACATAATAACAAAAGTTTTCTTCCAAACTGAGAAAAAAACTTTTCTTTCTTCTTTTTCTCCTGTTTTCCTCCTTTAACCCACCACCAGGTCCTGTCCTCTTTTTTCTAAGACAGAGAGGGAGAAGACGCACTGATTTGGAGGGTGTCTGATTGCTATGCATTGTTTAGTTTCTTTCATTAATGCTGGGTGCCAGTCGAGGGCTACAGATGAACAATAGCAGGGGCCCCAGGCGTGGATCAATAGCAGATTGCTGATAGTGCCCCGTCCATTCTCCCCACCAGATTACATGATAAATGGGTCAGTCCATACACAGTGACAGGCCCAGGGTAAGCAGGGCCCAGGTAAGGCCCTGCATCTTCTGGATATCACATGGTCCGTGGTGTGTATGCAGTTGGGTGTGTGTGTATGTGGGAGAGACAGCACATGTTTGAGTGGGAGTACAAACATGTATTTTTAATAACAAAATGATGTGTACATGTGTGTTTAGACAAAAGTGCTGTGTTTATATATGAGGTTGACCAGTGAATGGTTTTTGTTATATCTGAGATATGTATGTTTTATGTGTCTATGTTTGACTGGGCATGTGAATTGATATTGCCGACGTGATGATGGTGATAATTATGTAATGCATACAAACATGTCTGAGCTTTGTGGACCCAAGGTTGAAAATTCATTCCCTTTCAAACTATACTACAAAAGGAAAAAATAAGAGAACAGTAAGCACATATCTGAAAATCAGATTTTCATATTCAAAGAATCAAAGACTAAATAGACTCCACCTTGCTTTATTTTTACAAAATTGGAGATAAAACTAGAAAGCTTAAAGATATCAGTCAAACACCCATTTAGTCTGTTGGTCTGTAAATCAGAGTATTTTCATTTCTTTGTTAAGCTTCTGCATGAAAACATTAAGGACTTGTCATCATTAGCAGAAAAAAACCCTGTCAAAATTGTTTTGCCAAAATGATTTACAAAGAGAACTCAAATTTAAGACAATCCACCCTGTTATTTAAATAATGTTTCTTACCTTAACGGAACAAGACAGCAGTTCAAAACATCTTATATGTGAAACCACAATGAGAAGAATCCTTCTGGTATCTGCTGTGCCCATTACAACGAATACTATAGATTAACTTGTGTCAGTGGACAGAAGGTCAAACATCAGCATACTATTATGTTCATAACAAAAATGCTAAGATGCTAATGTTAAGCAGGGGCTGTTATTGTGTTCACTATCTTACTTTAACAGGTTAACATGCAAACAGCTGTTGAGGTATTTAAGAGCTTCAAGACCTTTGACAGTACAGTATGAACTCTATAAGAGGTTTTCTTCAATGTTCTCTCTTTATATAGATACAGTGACTGTAGTCCTACATGAAGAGCTTAGTTTTCAGCCTTTGGGTTCTTGATCACCTTACTGACTAAGGCCTTTCTTGCCTGGTTACTCAATTTGGCAGGTACAGCCAACTCTACAACAGTCTTAATGGTCGCAAAAGTCTCCCATTTCACAATATTGAGGCTACTGCGCTCCTGGGAACATTCAAAGCTTTAGAGATGGTTTTATTCCACAGCCCTGATCTGTGCCTCACCACAGTTTTATCACAGAGGTCTCCAGAGAATTCATTGCACTTCATGGCTTGGTTTTGTCCTGACATACAGTGTGAATTTGCAAAAGATCCTAAAAACATCTATTCACTCAATTATTATGGATTGATTATGGATGATTGTAGACTGATGGGCAGATTCAGCAGTTATATGGTAAATGGTCTTATAATTGTGTAGTGCTTTTCTAGACAAGTGTATTCAAAGCGCTTTTTCACTATTTGTCCATTCACCCATTCGCTCATGCACTCATACAACGGTGGAACAACCATGGGAAGCAAATTAGGGTTCAGTGTCTTGCCCAAGGGCACTTCGACCTGTGGGCCAGGGAAGCCAAGGTTCAAACCACCAACCCTCTCATTCATTGACCTGCTCCACCTCCTGAGCCACAGCCACCCCAATTAGAATTACATATATGACACATATGCAAAATATGTGTTTCTGAAATGACGTTTGTGCTGAATGCATGTTAACACAGCAAAGAGCGAATGAGCGCCAGTGATATGTGTACATCTAGCCATGCCTTTAAATTTGTTGCCAATATAATGCAGGGATGAATGTGTGTTTTTATGTGTGTATTTGTATTTGTGAAAGTGTATGAAGGTGCCTGTTTGTGTGGGTGTGTGACAGAGACCCACCGAAAGGGACTGAAACAATGTCTCTCCTGTAATGGACACAGAGAGGCCTGGGTCAGATATAAGGATCCAAATTGGCAATTTACTGAAACTCTGGTAGGACACAGTGTCAGCCAGGCCTCAGTCTAATGGAGGTTAAAAATCTTAAGGGGAGCAAAGAGCAGTGCCTTGTTCTGTTGGAACCACAACATGAGTTAAGGCAAACATACAAATTGATTTTGTGAACGCCGTTTCCAATTATTTCCTCTTTTCCCAGCAATAACACATCACCACAACATCTGATTTTTTTTTTTTTTCAGTTGCATGTTCAAAACAAATGCCCAGGTATTTCCCCTTAAGCCAGACATTATTTATGACATTTGTGATTTGTGTGATATTTTCCTTTAGAATAGATGGGAGTGAACCAAAGTGAAAGTTGCTATAATTCAAGGTCCTTTAGTAAAGCTGGGGAACACCAGTGGCTAGTTAATCTACTCATTGACACATTGTCCTCTGGTGTGGCTGAAGGACGGTCTTTAGACTAATGACCACACATATGGCGTGTCGCCCATTTAAAAGAGAAACAAACACCTCCTGGCCATGGAAGTCTGTGACTGCATGGTGCAACGATGTGTGGAGGTATGAAACTCACACATGCATACCTAAGCGCATACAGACGTAAACACACTTGTCTGTCGCTGTCTCTTTTCCCCAAACAAACAAAGTCACCCGCACACGGAAACAAGAACTGATGGATACATGTATGGATGCACCGATACTAAAATAAATAGTGACATTTTAATGTAAGTAAGCATCAGCTTGCACTGATGCAAAACAATAACTTAACTTAAAGGTGGATTATTTTCATTAGCTGCTCATTGCACATGATATGCAGTTAAAGATCACCTTTGGATGCTACATTTAATGATGACTGCTGTACCAAAAACCCAAAAGGAGCAGCTGACAGCACCTAACGCCCCACCACTCCCAACATATACTTCTTCATTTCTCTTTGTCCCATTGTTCTCCAGGTTCTTCCTGTCCTCTTTTTATAGGGACAAAGCAAGCAGACAGGCCAATATTTTAAAGGTGTGTGATTACGTATCTCCTGTACCTGTCCTCTCATGCTGTGGATGATATAATTGATTAGGGTTGGAAGTTCAGGATAGATGGGGCGCTTGAGAGCTCTGGGATTTTGACAAAAATAAACTGTTTTTTTAGGACAGCTGATGTGACATCGTGAGGGATTATGGTACATGTTGTGTGTCTTCTTGCCCTTGAAAGTGAGGACATGCTGATCTTTACCCCTACAAGAAATAACAACTTTAAGAAAAAGGTGGTTTTGTATGATTAGTATCTACTGCAAAGGACAGTGAAATCGAAGTTACTCTGGCAGTGTCAAGACGTACCGTTGGCGGTTTATTATGCACAACAAGCTAAAACTAATGCAGTCTAATGTTCAGCTCTGTAGAGTCTATGACCATTCTGAAAGCTCTAATATATGGTGCCGCAAACTCTGCTGTGTTATACTCACATGAGCATGAGCATTCATTGCAGGACTGTTGGTGTTGGTCTGTTTTAGCTAGCCAAACCTAATAAAGTGACAACTGAGTTTATAAAGTGATAATTGCAAGTGTGCTTACAGGAGGGTGTGTCCGCTTCCTGCTGTGTGTGAGCTGCTGGGATCAGAGACACGAAGTGACAGTCTCTGCAGATGCAGCTTCTATACACCTTCAACATAATTACACAAAGCCTCCTGTACAGCAGCTAAGCCTGCAGTCACAGCAGCATTTTCTATCTGTCTTCATGAAGTCAGAGTACAATGTCATGACAAAGTCACATTAGGCCTGTATGCCTATTTATCTCTTAAAACCAAATATCCTCTCCCTTGATATTTTACCATGTTATGCTTGTGACATAAACCTGCTATCTACTAAAGTATCAGCTCAGCTACTGTTTATCCTTGGGCACCACATTTACATGAGCAACAGGTCACCTGCACAACTCAACTGAATGGTGACAACTGTAGTGTTGAACAGAATATTTGAGTCCATGGAATCGCAGAGAAACATGTCTTTAATTTAACATTTTTTCAGTATCAAAAGGTTGATAGGGTTTGGCAAATAAAGTGTTGTAAAGTGACAGCAATAAAGACTTTTTAAAATATAGAACTATAAAAAATAATTTCACCTCCCTGATATAAAGAGAAGATGGGGAGACAGATGGGGAAACAACATTCAATAACAGGAATCGTAGTCAGCACCTTAACTCCCTGAAAACCGGGGCTTTCCCTTTTCACAGGCTGAAATGTAAACTTAATAGCAGTGTGTGAGTAGTTAGTAAGCAAACTGGGACTCTGGTCTTTGGGTGTAAAGGAAAAAGTCATGTGTCATAATAATATGTAGGAAGGAGGTCAGGATGGATGAAATTTGGTACATTTGGTACATTTGGTACCTTGAGTCCATGTTGTCTCTTTAACATGGCCACGATCATTCCACAGTCTTTACCAAATGTTCATTATGCCATGATGGCAAAGTCCCTTTAACCTTAACAGAGAAGTAACTGAGTTAATTTAAACAATATTTTCCGAATCTTAAACAGGCCGTTGTGCCTACCCTAACCAAACTTTAACCAGAGCAAGTCAAGCCATAAAATAAAATAGATTTATGTTTCAAGAGTGATTTGTAGCAGTCTGGGAAGGCACAAAGAAATTATGTCGTTACAGAGAAATGATGTAGTTACATTAAAAAACGTTCATACTGTAGGTACGCCTTTGACAGGTCACTTGTTTATTACGGAGACACATACTGACAAAAAGGTGAGTGAGTTGGTACATGCTCCAGCTCCACCTGACCAGGACTGGCTGTTGTAAAGTGACAGCATTAAAGAGTTTGCCAATATTACATTTCCAAACAAATAAAAATTAATACATTTTGTGACTATGCGCTTGTAAAACCGGGGTGAAACAAGTGCTGGTGCCGGCAGATGGATCTATGAAACAATATTTTACATAAAATGTGAATGTATGGCAATAAAGATGCACCTGTAAGGTATTCAGAAACATTTGGCAGCAAAATTCATCAAAATGTACAATATGAGGAAACACTGTAATCACTGAGTATGTTCGAACAAAGCCTCTTTAGTCAGTGGGAGATGAACGTTTCAACAAACCCTACACTGGATCCTCTTGTGTTTAATATTGATACTAATTCACTCAACTCCCTGACATGTAGGAGACATAAGACAGCTGCTACCAGTGAAGGAAAAGAGAGAGAAAGAAAGATCACTGGCACTGTAGGTGGAAGGCTTTGATCACCACTCTTCAGCAAATGCTGCACCCTGACACACACACACACACACGAACAGTCAGTCACAGACCCATAACCTGAAGAACCACAGAGCGAGGGGGAAATGGGAGTGAAGAAGTAGGAATGATGATGAGAAAAGGTGAAAGACTGCAGGCCACTAGAATAATCCTCTAGTCTTTAATTAAAACTTCCTAATGATCACAGGGAGAATGACAGACTGGAGGTGGGAGAGAGAGATGGAGAGATAAAGAAGCAGGGGAGAGATGACTTTTTTTTTTACTTTCTTTCCTTACATCAAGCCCTTTATCTATCCCTATGAGCTCTGTCCTCCCTTCCTTTCTTAAACACACAGTTTCAACTAACATGTATCTTTTTTAACAGTAAGCAGATGAAGCACTAGCAATTACAAACCCTGAGAGACAGTGGCTCATTCACAGCCTCAAACACACGTGCAAACATTCATGAACTTCATGAATTTCTTTTCTTAGTCAGCTGTAGTCATTGTGTTGAGCATCAATATCTAATTGTCACAGTACTTTATATAAGAGCTATGGAATTCATTGCGTTTCAATTCACTGCATTGCACGTCGGGCAGAGAGGAGTACTGTACATGGGGCCCGTTGCAGTTCGAGTTTCGCTTTGTTGTGTTCTCACCTGTACATTAGTCCTGCATCAATGGACAAACATTTATTAAGTTTGGATTTTTGCATATCAAATATCTAGAGGGATCTGTTGGTCTAGACATGAAAACATGTTGCCGCATTGGGTAGTTTTTAGTGATGCTTATGCTTTCTTAGAACTCAGAAATTACTGCACAGAGAGCAATTTCTACAACAACAACAATAATAATAATAAATGGTAGAGCCAGTGGTCGAAGCTGTAAAAAAAAAAAAAAAAAATTACAACCTGCATTGCTTTTAGCATTTTTTTATCTTTCAGTGTTTTACTTTTACAGATCCAATTTGACTCTGTTGGGTCACTGTCATGGCTCTCATCAAAATTCTCTTTAGCTGCAGCAAGCAGCTGTTTTCAGCAAAAAAGCTCTGATAACACTATATACTACCTATAAAGCTAATGTGAAATGAGACGAATACACTAAAAGAGAAAGAACTATACAGTACATATATATATATATATATATATATATACATACATACATATAAAGTGAGTGCAGCATTTTCACATTTCAAAATATTTTTGATTAGATTAAGGCAAATCAATAAAGGTTAGTGCTCTTTACTTTGAATCACCTTTTCTACAGGTCTTCATAAAAACAGTTAGTTTCATGACTATTTTTCACATTCATTGCAGAATAGTGTAGAGGCTGCTTTAGAATCAGCAATGAGACTAATACACTGAGTGAATGTAAACCTACAACATATCTTAAGGCAACAACAAGAGTTTAAACTGTGGGAACAATGTATGAGTCAAACCTGAGAGCATAAAGTCGTTTTAGAGGTGCATGGTGGGAAACACAAAGCTCATATCCCTCGGGGAAATTCATTAGAAAACCCAGCCTCTTGTTCATTTTGTAAAGGCTTTTCCAGAGGCAAACATTACTTTCATTCTCCTGACACTGGTGTAGGCATATAAATGTGTGTGTGTGTGTGTGTGTGTGTGTGTGTGTGTGTGTGTGTGAGGAGAAAGAGCGTGAATGTTCACATACTCAATATTCAGCCTGCAGATGAGTTCTGTTTTGCTCTCAGATTAAACATGGGGGAGTCCCAGGTCAGTTACTTATGACACACACTGTTCCATCCCTCAACATGTACACACACACACACAATCACGCAGACAGACAAGCACACACACACGCACATACCCATACCCACACACACACACACACACACACACTTGTAAGCAGAAAGAGAACAATCTCCAATCCCCCGATGAAACTATTCATAAATATCAAAACAGGGAAGTCGAGCCTCGTGCTATCAATTCCATGATAGCATGCAAGGGTAATATGTTTTCAAATGGCACATGAGAAATGTGCTTATGACAATGATGAAACAAGATAGCAGCGGTGATGGAACAGCCACATCTCCAACATGGTTTGTCTTGTTGCATTGTAATCACAGTTCTCCTGATACCAGAACTTGTGTGATGCTATCCGATCAGTACTCTCTCCAAACTTTACAGACACAGGGAGGAAATCAGTAATATTTACAGTAGTTTTCCGGTATAATGGGGCTCAACAACTAATTTTCTTCCTTGTTTTGGTTATTACCACCGTACGGCTTTTGACACTTCTCCATAGACAGTTAAGTTACTTGCATGCCATGTGCAAGTGTTTGTGCATTCATTAATTCGATAGTTTAACTGTATCGTCACAGAGCATGTATGTCAGAGACCATAATAACAAATATAAGAGGACAACTGTTTCTAAAAGATCTATTTTTTAAATTCAATTTTAACCAGTCAATACATTTCTTTTTTTTTGTTACACTTAAACTCACCTACAGTGTGTAGCGGTACAGCGATAAACGAGCATTTAAGCTGGTTCAGTATGTGTTTATCAATCACATTAAACATTTTCACCTCTGATAAAGGGGTGTATTAATTGCGAAGACTTACGCAAAGGATGCACACCTGCATTACCTCTGTCTGTTCCACCTCACTCCTATGACCTCTGAGCTTTGGGACACCCTTCATCATGGAATGAATTCTAGGTTGATCAAAGAGCAAGGAGCAATAAAATAAGGGAACTGAGATTCAGCCCTTATTTCTTTCAGGATATATCTACCTGTACTCCAAAGATGAGGAGTAAGTATTTCACCTATCTTTAACTAAACTGAAAATTAATGCTAATATTACTCTAGGTGTGCTGAATGCGTAAATAATGTTTGTAGAGATAAAGAAAAAGAACAAGAGCACTTCCTCTTCTACCCTAATGAATGGGTGGATTGAGACACAAAAATCCAGTTTCAAACACTCCAGCTGATTAAAATCAAAAATGTAATTTAAAATTCAAGCGTTCTTCATATATATGGACCAATATATAAAAAGACACCAAGTCATATTAGCACGCTTGCCTTACTCAGTACATCTTAACGCAGTTGGTTTGAGTTCACTGTGGATCAACACACAAGTGTGCTGATAAGCAGTGTACCTGTTTATGTATAAGCCAATATTTATGTAATGATATTTGCATTTTTCTTGTACATTCATATCAACATTAGTAAGTGTTAATGTATCAGTGCTGTGTTTATGGCTTTGTTGTGCTACACTGTATGTCATTCTCGTCACTGGTTATATTACCAAAAACTACATCAGTAAGACCCAGTTTGTGAAATGCTAGCACTCTCCTAGCCACTGCTTATGAAATCATATGTCAATGAATTTATATTTTTTCACTAAATTGGATGCTTGTAGCTGCTGTATCACACTACCTATTGTTCCTGGGTACAAGTACATATACTGTACATGTGACAATATTAATTACCACCTCGAATAACAGACAGAAATTTGCATACAAGTCACAACATATCACCAAGACAAGCTCAAGCACATTAAAATAAATAGAGCTGTAATAATCAGTATTCTGATGCTGACAAAGTGAAATACATACTTTTATACTTATATACTTTTTAGTAACAATTCAAAGCTTAGGATGATTGATTGGAAGGCATAAATTAAAGTTTTTAAAATGTCCAGAACTTCAAATTCTATACAATAGTATCCGTCCATGAAAAGTACCTTGCTGGCTGTTTTGTGTGTCATAAGCAGCGTGTGTGTTTTGCTACATGACAGTTGTCTTTGTTTTTCGTATTGTTTCTCTTTTTCTTCTGTCTCCACCAGTCTTGGATGACAGGTGACATTTAGTGGCAGAAGACCTATGTGGCTGACCGCCTTATTCTTTGTATTGGTATATGTTTGTGTGTGTGTCTGTGTGTGACAAATTTGGTGTATTCCCAGCCAGTCGGGTCACTCAGAGTATTACATGTGGCCTGCAGGGGCAATGGGCAGAGGAAATGAAGGGCTATTAGAGGAAGAGAGGGAGAGAAAGAAAAGACTGGCAGAGCACATAGAGAGAGAAAGACAGACATTTAAGCTAGAGGCTATATGACAGTGGAGACTGTCCAATAATGATGATGTGTTTCTATCAATCTAACCATTGCTGCATGGTGGCACTGCAGCCCACAGCTAGGCCACGCAATGCTCAATATCATATTAAATATAGTGTTATAACCAAAACAAATAATAATAACAGTCATGGCAATAGTAAACAGCAAGTTTACATTCACCGATAAAGAGTTGAATCACTTGGTTACGGGTAATCTTTCTTTGTAATGCCGCAAAAATAGTTCTCCCCAGAGAGGAGGTAGAGGGAGAGAGGTTTTTTTGCACAGCTACATTTGCATGATGAGAAAACGCTGCTCATATTCATCTTAGTAAAGTCACAGTAAATGACTCCAACAGCATTATCATCTGTTTTACGCAGGTGTGCAGCCGGGGAAAATCACTCACTTCAATCAAAAAAGCTGCAGCTCGCCACATAAGAAGCCTCATTTTTTACTATCACACTGGAGGACATAGGAATTAGAAGAGAGAGATACAGAGAAGAGTGAGGCTGGGAGCGAGAAGGACATAATAACTTTGTTTTCTCTGTGGTTTACAGAGGCGATTTTACTTTCACTGCTGTGAGATGATTTGTATTAGTGTGTATGTGGATTTTTACCAACATCTGTAGTTTAGTAAACAACCTGACAGTCTTCATCAAGCTGGAACTTCTGTTCAACATGGTGAAAAGCTTTCATAGGGGTGAAACTAAATTTTACTGTCACAACCAAAGGGACACACTCATCCCACAGACTGCACGCTGAGCTTTTGAAGATGCCCTTTAGGGGATCAGACAGTTTGAGATTGACCCACAATCTCAAGAACGGCCAGCCAAACAAATGATTAAGATATTATTACAGAGCGTATCTAAGTGTGAACGACTGTCTCGAAACTTTCCTACTTTAGTTAAATAACTTACTGTAAATGCCCACCACACACACAATAATACAATATCTTGTTTAAATTATATTCAATTATACTTTTTAATTATGTTAAATGTAAACATATCTTTACTTTGTGATACAAATGGAATTGTATATATAAAATATAAGACTACATTTTTGAGAAGGTGCACATGTGATTAAGTTCAGTAGAAAACTTCAGTAGCTGCAATGTAACTTAACACAATAAAGTCAGGTTCTAGGGTCATGTAGTCAGTGGATATGTGCTAGTTTACTCTAGAGAATTGTAGGAAAAATGGAAAAATAACATCACAATGGCAAGTAATTAGCAGCATAATATTGTCACAATGAATAGCAGATTATTTAGTAAATTCCTCACATAACGATATTTAGACTAAAGTCATATAAGGTAGGGCTCAGTAATGAACTATCTGACTAATATTTAAAAATATATTTCAGTTCTTAAATGTTCAAACAAATAAATAAATAAATCAGTTCTGATTTGTGGTATCTGACCCAGATAGACCCCCTTTAAAGTTCTTCCAACAATATGGTTTTACTGGAAGTTAGGAGGGGAGTTTTTGTTATTGTAGGCCTTTTTCCACTGATCATTTAACACGTTTTTTATTCATTACTTTTTTCATCCATCACTTATTTTAAAGATAACTGATCAATTTTTTACAAAGTCTGGATAAAGATATGTCATCTCATCACTTTTTGATAACATTATTTACTAGAGAAAACTGTAGTTCTTTCTAGAAATTCATTTAATTGGCAGCTCTGTCTATCATCAGTGTACATTTACTCTTATTTCTACATATATAGTTATTTATCTATAAATATTTGTATTTGTGAGGACCAGTTTTAATTTCAATGTGCAGAAATTTCAGCCGTTCCTCATACCTTCCAAGGACTGTTTGAGGGTTAAGACTAAGAATCAGATTTAAGTCAGGGGTAGGATTAGACTGTTATGATTCTTAAAGTTAGGGTAAAGTATAATGGACTGTGTTATATTCTCACAACTACAGAAAGGCGAACATGCATGGGAGAGTGGAGGCTGAGGGGTTAAAATAGTCTGAATTGGCAGGTCTCCCAGGAATCTACTTTACAGGCCGATGTAACAGATGCACCTTTACACCCATAGATGCAGAGCTTCACTTAAGCTCTTGGGTATGTATTCCTTCACTGCTACTCTGTGTGCATGTGAGTGGTTAACAGCTGTGGTTTGCCTATATCTCTATATTGGCTAGCTTTTGTGAAAAGAGTGCAAAACAGAGAGGGGGAACAAATGATGGTTAAACTCCCTGCTTAAGCAAAAAAGCCAAAGAATAATGCATTTAATAAATATTTATACCTGTTTCTGATTGCATATTCAGCCACACTGCAGGAGGGAGGCATGGCCTGTGCATTTGTGTCTTGGGGTTGGTACATTGCAGTCTGTCAAACTTTGATACAGTATTTTTAATAGACAGATGTGAATAACATTTCTACAATTGCAGCACATCCAACACAACTGTATTAAAAACATATATGAATTCACAATTTAATCACATCAGAAATCTTACTGTAATGCAACATAAAAAAAATCTATAATCTATGTATTGCACGGTTTGTTTTTAGCTGTAAAGTTGCCTCAAAAAGCTGCTTTCACTGTGCTACTGATGTCTGTTGCATTGACATATTATGAACCACTATCTGCTTTATTCATTATGCCGATCATCACGCTCTTGACCAAATCCAATGATTGTCATCTCATGTCAGATTTTGAAAGTAGTAACTAAATAGAAGGAATATCACCTGGGAACGGCTTCTCTAATTGTGCTCTCTGTTTTGGCTTCACTTTGCTTGACAGTTTTTCTTTTTGTTCATTTTTTCAGGGAGAGCAGGAATGTTGCACTGAAGGAAAGTACAAAGAGCAGTCTATTGCAAGAGTGCGGAGCAATCGCCCTGATGAAACATAATTGTGTTTTAACATGATAGAACAATATCCCTGCCCATAACTCCCTTTAACTCTTACTTTTGACGTGCCACTGAAAACATATTACAGCATGCGATGCGAGCCAGTATCAATTCCGTCTTTACTGTTTTTTTCCTTTTTGCAATAAAACAGTTGCAGCTCTTACCCTCCTCCGATCTTTCTTCATGATCTCCTCATCCCTCCCCACTTCTTTATTTTCATCATTGCACCCCCTCCTCCTCTCAGTGGCGGAAGGGAAGGAAGGAAGAAAGAAGTGGTAACACGTAGCATGTCTTCATTAAAGTGTCACCCCCCATTATTTTCATGCTATCTCAATTAGCAGCAGGTTTAATAAAAGGCCTCTTCTCTCTCTTGTTCTCTCTCCTACCTTTTTGTAACTCTCTCCAAGTCTTTTTTCTTTAACTCTGCAATCAGGCTGAATGATGGAGTCACTGCTCAGAAGGTGATGGGCAGAATGGGAGGAACTAAAAAAAATGGGGGAAGAAAGTGAAAAGGAAAATGAAAGAGTGCTGAACACATGAGGGGAAAATAGAGAACAGAGAGGAGGTAGATCTGCACCAGTTTTCTTCCATGTGGCTCTTTCTCCTCTGAGAGCAATTAGACAGTGCCGGCAGTGGCTAGTCCCCAGACTGATGTGCAGCTTCTGTTTGTGTGTGCATGTGTGTGTGAGAAAGAGAGAGAATGTCCGGGTTCTGCTATAATCACCACAGCATCTCTAAGAGCTCTTTGTGGGCTCAGCAGAAACAAGGTCATGTGCCTACAGGTCATATTAAGAGATGTGCCTGCGCTAAGGATCATCGAAACAGAGACATGCAGCCAAAAATCTTAGTATTTATTCTAATAACCTACAAGTGTAATGATACATATTTAATAAATGCATTCGTATATGCATTTCCTGTCTTGAATTAATTACAGCTTGTCCAGTTGAAGTTTCTGGACTTCTGGTTTGAATTTTATGCTCATATGACGGATGAACATCTGATTGTATTTTTCTGGTTGTTTCTATAATCTGTTTGATATTCAGACATCTGTTCAATGCAGAAATGAGAGTAAATTTAAATTGAGGTCAGAGAGATTCACAATGCTGATAAATCAGTTTTACCATCCAGCCCTGTCACCCTTCTGGACTTTCAAAAACAGAGTCAGGTTATGAAAGTTATACAACCATATTAACCAAAGCAAAAAGGATTTAAACATATTTGTTAAACACAGACTGGTTAAATTAAAAAAAAAAAAAGACAGGAGGGTCTTTTCCTGCAAATGTTACAATGTTGTAGTGTGTCATGAATAAATCTGCTATGCCTCACAGATCTCAGTTTAGTTAAAAAAAATACATAAATAAATAAATAACTAAAATAAAAAAATAACTAATCACTGTATTTACCAATTTCACCACTGGAATTTGTACAGTTACTGTGCATCTGGTAAATGTATACACTGACACATACAGTGCCGATAATTAACAACAATAATAATAATCCTGTTTATGCACAAAAACAAATACACACAGCACAGAAACTGCTGATACAGATTATGTGCAGACACACACACACACACACACACACACACACACACACACACAGAGGTGCTGTACACATACATTTACACTCAGCTTCTGTTGCTAGCGAGATCCACACATAAATGCACACACCATTTTCTTGTAATGGACTGATTACTATGGAGAGTGCTGCCATCCTACATTTAGGTCTCCATCGTTTGGCTTAAACATGCTAACTGAGAGTGCATACATTTATACCTTCTATCCCCAAACCTCCCTCTTTGAGATAGACAGACAGACAGACAGACACACGCACACACACACACACATACACACAATGTGCAATGACCAGTGATAGGAGTGGGTGGTTGGTCAGGGGCTGATCTGTGTGTAATTGGGGGATATTACAGCAGCCATCTCACTTAGCCTCCAGGAGACTGATCTATATTCAGTCTGCAACTCATATTCACATGGCTTCCTACACATACACACACAGACACAATCACAAGCACACTCGTTTTGCGCACAGTCACAAAAGAGAATTCTTTTACACAGAATCTGCAGACCAAGTACAGACAATATTTCAGACACAGCAACACTCAGGGCCTTGGTGCTGCTGGCACAATGAAAATACCAACGGCATAAAAAGACAAATTTAAAGTAATTTCTGTTTTTAAACAAATGATTAGTTTACAATCATAATTGAAATCTAAGCCCAGAAATTTAGGCTTGAGTGGCAAACTGTCCATTATTCCTAATCTTGGATGTTGGGTCAAAAATGAGCACAGGATCCTGCCTGACAAATGAAATGAAAGTGGGAGTGTAAATTAAGCTACTGAAGACATCCTAATATTTCAGCGTTTCAGTGTGCATCGCTGCTACACTGCCACCCTTGTCCACCCTTATGAGTAATGTTATGTAAAATATTACAGTAATAACAGATTCAGGGTTATGTTGGTGGGGCCTTTACAGTTACAACTTCTTTGTGGTCTTAAAGGCATTACAGAAATCTTCATACAATTATCACTGTCAAATTAAACAACTAATTAAACTGATGATTGCTGCTTCCTGCGCTTTCCTAATTTGTGCCCGTGTATTTTCTTAAAATCCCTCTGTACAGTTTAAAGTAAACTGCAGTATATAAGCTGTAATTTATTTTCTTACTATCAATCAGTTTAAATAAATGTCCAATACAATACAAAACATTGGACAATACGATAAATTTACTACTGACAATATACTGTATAGTGTTGGTACAGTTGGCAGATGTTTTTGTTTTAAGTAATTTACACAGGTAGCTTGAATTGTTACATCTGTCAGATCAATTATTAATTTTGCCCTTTTAAGTGTGTTAATACAAAATACAGCAATTAACTATAACCGGTTCCTACAACATACAACCTACAACAAATGAAGGGAAATGTGCAGATACTTAAAGTAACAGCACACAAATGCAACTACATATGACCTTCTCAGTTGAAAAAAAGTTTAAAATGACTCAATTTAATTTAAGTAAATATCAAATAAAATGATTCCATAAGTTCTAATTTTGTGTCAACCTCTGCAATTGCTTTTTAAGTGCTGGTGATACAAGTTTTACAAATGGCGATGAGCACTACCCTTTATATTTAATGAGAACAACAGTGGAGAGCAAGAGAGCAAGGTGATCTCCACTGTGCCCCAGAGAGCTCCATGCTAATTTTTCCAGGGCACGGGCCCATTAGCATAGGGAAGCTGACACCACTGCTTTGGGCTACATATAATACCCTAATGACCACTCTGCTGTTACTTTGATTCAACGGTATTAGTTTTGTCTCTGATAAAAGAAAGCCATGACGGTTTAGCCTACATACAGTGCTGGACAGGGAGGGTGTTTTTTTTTTGTTGTTGTTTTTTTTATGACAACATTTTGTGGGAAAAGGAAAGATGTGATTTATCTTTGACTACTGCTGAAAATCAACATCCCATCTTCTCTCCTCCCATCTTGCCTGCTCTTTCATATCATCTCTTCTCTTATGTCTTTTTGTAGCTCTCCTTTCTCCCCTCTCCTCTTACACTTTTATTAAAAAAGCATTTGCTACATAAATCAGAGGAATCCAGTGGTGGTTATAGAATAATTACAATGAGCATGCAGCATTTTGCAGCCGGAGCTTTAGAGCTTATTAAAAACAACAACTTGAGATGTGTTTGTCAATATATTCTTGTACACTCAGTACGGCAAACCTCTACGTTATGACATAGCTCTGTCCCTTTGTGGTGGTACATACAACATACACTGATACCATTAAAATGTTTTTTACATACATCACTTTTACAAGCTGTAGAGTCTGAGCAGAGGTAATTCATACCGCTTCCGACGAGATTTCTATTTGACTCAAAAATGTCTTATATATGCATAATAATTTTCACCTCACTAGTATTAAAACAAGCAGGCTTGGTTTGCACTATAAACATGCAAATTACTTGAGTCTATACATACAGCATATTTACTTTTTAAATATATGAATAAATTAACTTTATTAATTGACTCCTGGGTATGTTATCATACAAAGTTAAACAGGAATGTCACATCTGCAACAGTTCACACAGACATAACAGGCCTTGTTCTTGCGTTACATCAAGATATTTTGCCTGTGACAAAAACTGATGTCATTCCAGCAACGCATTATTTAGAAATTTCACTTAATTTCATGCAAATAATGGACGGGGATGGAGAGGATCAAAAATTAATGCTAGACTTTGGGATGCACAATAAATTATTGAACAGCAGCCTGATTAATTCTTAATGGCTATTGTCAAAAAAATCACCATCTTCTAGCAATGTTAATTCTCATCAAACTTACTTTAGAGGAGTGTTTGTGATTCTGCTCCTACATACTGTACAGGAGCACTTCCTAAATCTGACCTACTGATTGGTAGCTTAAAACTGAATGGTATTAAAAAATGTTACCGCAACAAAAACATTTTATGGTATATGGTATATTCAATGGTATATTTATGTTTTACATTAATGTATGAAGACTTTTCCACATACACACTATTTCTGCCTTAAATCCCTCTTGACCCCAATTTGAAAATTATTTAACTGCAGACTTCAAAGACTTTAATTTGGAGAACCACAAATCAAGGACGCACACTTGTATTCCCTCTGTACCTGATAGTAAATTGTCCACTGCTTCCAGAAGGACTCATTCTAACAGCACAGGAACAGGCACAAAATAATGTAGCATGGGAGACAAAGGCACTGTTCATGAAGTACATTTCTGTAGGAACAGTGTCTAAGTTTCTATTTTTTAGTAAAGAATACTTCCAGTCTAAAATGGTCAGAAATCTCTTAAAAAGTAAATCTATGCTTTACTCTTATAACATTCTATCCCTCAGTTCGCTCATTGACACTCAAAAATAGCTCACTGACTGCAGATGATGCTTTCTGGTTAAACATGTTGGTTAAACACAACACTAGAAGCAGATAAAAAAAAAGTGGACATGCAAATATTCAACTATGAAAATATGTAATGCTGCTCTTAGTGTGCATGCAGCTAAATAACTGAAATATCTGCTCCCTACACATCTCGGGGAGAATCAAAATACAGCATCTTATTTTGAATATTAATTTCAAAACATGTTTCCATGAATTATAGATAACAGATATCAATATGTTAATGAGTACACAACATATGGTTAGCTCCAATGATTATGGATTTAGACCAGTAGGGGGAAGAGTGTACAAGGAAACAGATCTTAGTGTTATGAAATCAACAATCTCGCCAGGGATCGAGCTTTACTGCTCATGTAATACAAGGAAAAGTTACATGCTCCTGCTCCTGCTCCACTGACATTTACCATTAGAACTGCGCAGCTCAGAACAGAGGGCTCCCAAAAAAATTTACCTTCAAATTTATCCCATAAATGAATCCACTTGTATTCAATTAAGAGGCCAAATTTTTTGTTTGTTTGTTTGTTTGTTATTAAACCACAGTGGTGGTTTTTCATTTTATGGGCATAAATTAATAAGATGTAGATGAGCTTGTGGGAACAACTGTATAGCCATCCTTAAAATATCTGAGCATAAAGCAAAATGACATACATTTAATCATTCATTCATAGTTTTATAGTTTTTACATATACATTCCGTTATAGTTTCTGCTTTTTCTATGTGCCCTCCTTAAATAAAAAAAATCTGGAAAAGGACATGTTATAGTCATGATCCTTTTTCCAACCTGTATTTATTATGTAGAAGATAGTAAATACTGATAAATAGTTTTTTGTATTTTACAGTAATATTTTTTTAAGTGTAAGTGGCCAATGTGCCCAAGAGCATACTTGACAGTTATTCTGCTTTCTATAAATTATGACAAAATGTATTTGATTAATTATATCAGTTGTATTCATATCAGTTTTTTATGAAGTGCTAGAGACTACAACAGCTCTGAACACAATTTTCATGAGAATCATCTTAACCATGAGTTGACAGAACAACCAAATATAAATCATAACCACCTTTAGCCTACACAGAGATCAGTTTGTAGATGGTTCTATTTGTCAGTGTATACTTTCAGTTCAATTAAGCAAAGAGTTAAACATTCATTTAGCTTAAACTCACAGAAGAACACGTGTCTGACGGTGAGCCTTGGCCTATTTGCAGGGCCAAAAAACTGAAAGAAATATCACATTTAGCAAATAAATCTGCTGAAAGCTGGTAATTCCTTCCTGGCCAGCTGTAAAGCCAAAGCATCCGTGGATCTATTATGTGCCCTCCTTCGCTCTGCTCCACATGTAGTGTGTGTGTCTGTGTGGGCCTGCCACTGACTGCTGACTGGCATGGCCTATCTTCTGCATATTCAACAGCTCTTATGAATATCAGAGCTACTTGATTGCATTGTGATTATTCACAATCCTCACTCACTTTTTCTCCTCTCTCTCCCTGCGTCTGCCCTCCGTACTCTATTACTAGTCAGAACACAGCCCCAGCGTTGTAGCATCGCCAGCCCGATCTGACACCATTCCTTTTACAGGTTCAACAGCTTGCTTGTCGTACAGCAAAGTAATTAGTACTGCACGCTCATATTAATTAACAAAGAGTGTTATCACTTTATTAATCCATATTAGAGAGGTGGAGGAGGAAGGGAGGGTGCATACAGTGTTAGTATAAGGAACGCTCTCTGTGGGAGTCTTTCTCTGCTCTGCTTTGTAGTCCCATTGTCCATGACCCTTGGTGCTTAAAAACATCCCTACACCAGTGGTGGATGGTTTGCACTGTTCATTAAACCTCTGAATGCAAATAATGTCTATAGAATAAACAAACAGGGGTGGTGGGATTGGGGAAAACAGGTGCCATGGTGTGAAAGCATGCTAAACGATGTGATAGTGGGGGAATTAATTACTACCACGGTGCTAATTGGAAGCAATAATTTGTGTGATTAGCGGGCTGCTTAAAAAGTGAGGCACATCTACCGCCTGTACACATAAGTAGAAAGAGATGTGGGCCTATTCGGTAAATAAGTTGCCAGTCATATATAAATCTTTAGATCTACATTCTGATACATGGTAGAAATGCTCACTACCAATATCCCAGGAAAACTGTTTGAGATGCACATTTATACTGTTGCAACGTAATTCTAGCATGGTGAACAAAAAGAGGAAGGATGCCCCTGCTGGCCTGTGATGAGACATATCCCATAGGTTTTATTAGAAAATGCTTATGTGGCATGGGCTAATTAACAAAGCAGGCTTTGTAGGTGGTGGGGGAGGAAAAACCCAAATATTAGATGCTATTCTTGCAGACTACAAAAGAAAAAAGAAAGGCCCTATCTTAAATCCCCCTTATTTCCTTTAATTCTGATTAGCACATAATTAAATTCTGCCAATTCAGGAAATAATTTGGTTCTATAGTTCTGTGCAGTATTGTGTTTACATTCTTCCCTGTTTTCCACACAACTGGAACACAGTCATCCCTTGTTCTACAGCAGCGTTGGATTAGTGACCCAGTGATAATGGAGAAACATTGTAATCCATCTGCCTCAGCACATTTTCTTGAACTTCCTGTTATTTAAATCTTCCTCTTTTTGATGACAGTACTGTTGATATTATGTTCCTGTAAAGCACCTAAGCTGGAGATGCAATGTGAAATTGTGCTGCATTTCCCCCTGTAGCTACAGTATATAATTGCCCTGACTTTATTACTGCCCCAATAGACTTTTCTGCAACAATAACAATACATATTGTCATGTTTCTCTGTGCTGCAGTCACACTGAGGGCTTACCTGTTTACTTTACCTGACTTTCATTACACTTTTCACAGATGCTGTCCAGCTTTACTGTACTCATCACATTAGGTTATAATGCTGCTTTACATAGTGACATACTTGACATTTGTGTGCATGTACATGGGTAGAAAGCAAACCAAACTGACAGGCTGAAGGATAATTCAATATGGGGAGGTTTACAGAAAACTACAAAAATGACAAATGGGTGGAAGATATTCAATACCCTCATGCCTCTCTCATGGTGTACAATTAACTCAGAATATAGTGAGTTGGTCAGAACCCTGAATTTTAATAAGATAGTGGGTAGTTTTGCTCAAAAAGTAGGCAATGTAGCTTTCGTGCTTTTAACGTGCAACAGGCAAACAGTAGGAATTCAACTTGTGCTAACATGACCTTGTTACTCAAGTGCCATTAACATTTGGGATTCACAGTTAATTTTTCCACTTACTGCAAAAATTAATTTAATTTAGTAACAGTCAGCGTTATCATTGCTATATCTATTGGTCTTGGTAAGTATGAGATGAATGTGACACATGAAACTGTTTATAATTAACATATAACATGATCTACAAGCAACTGCCTGCATGGACATATGAGAAATGGAGAAGATATTGTCAGTATCAGGGACTGTGTGACAACCATTCACTTTCAGTGGTCTGATTGATTTTCTGGTCATATTTTTTGAAACATGCTCCCTGATGAAACGTTGAGCAGGCGGCATATGTTTTAAAACACAGATATCACAGAGCTGTTATCTGATTCCTTCTGATGAATTAGAGCCCTGTCCCACCAGTGCTCAAAGGGAGTCCAGTCCGCATGAATTATTACCAAATATAATTTCAGCTATTAGTCCTCTTTCCTGAACATCTGAACGTGGAAAATGTGGAATTAGAAATTAATACCTCTGAATATCATGGCAGGGTTTTTGAGACCGGGAGATTCATTTTCATGTTCTACGCTCTCTCTTTTTTTGTATTCCAACCAAGTTTCTGACACATTTATGTGTTAAGTTGGGATCAAGCAGTTCTATTACCATACAGATTATCCATTGTGAGCTTTGGCGTGCTGCAGAAAAGAATTAGCATTCAGTAGAGAAAGAAAATACAGAAGAAAAATGGAATGAAAATGGGATTATGTGTATCCTACTTCCCCCCTGTTTATGTCTCTAATCTTTACTGGGGTATGTTTTATCCAAATTGATTTCTTCAAGCTAAATGCTCATGTATGCAGGGTGGTTTTGTCTGCCTATCTGTGTGTGGTTTAACAGTTGCCTCCTTATCTACATAATGGCATACAGTGCAAGGTGATGACTTCATATTCTATAAAAACAAGATCAACAAAGACTTCCCTGACTTCCCTCTATACACTGTACAGTACACCTATTCATATAACCAGAACACTGTCCTCACATTGAAAATGACTGTATATGCTCTTTGTGCCAGCAAATTATGATGCCCCAACAGTTAGGTGTTAGAGTTAGGCAACTTTGAGCAACTGTAGTAATTATGACACAATCAAGGGAGGAAGTGAGGCGATGTACTAAGTCCACATTCATTCTTTTGTGATATTTTTTTTTTCTTAAATCTATTACCGCTCCACAACCTTAACCCAAACCCAACCTTTATTTCTTCTAAATCTTGTTGAGTTTGTTCTTAAACCTAGTGGAACTGTGACAGTTCCGTAATTTTAACTTTGTGGAAATGACTGATTCCATGACAATGAAAGTCCATACATATGTGTGATTGTTACGATGACAACAAAGGTCTAACAAGCATGTTGCTGTAAGAGTCCAACAGGTCATATTCTAAGGCAGGGACAAGCTACATATATTGCTTTTTCAGATCAAGCACTTGTTGGTAACCATCTAGGTTTTTGCAGCAATCAACAAATGCAGTTCAATCAAATGTAGAGAAATGTGATTAAAATCCTCAACAAAACTTAAAAAGAATGAGGTCATACAACTTTTTCAGAAAATTCAAAATGTTCTTATTTGGTCTGCTGCCATAGCCTCTTCCCTGACTTCTGTCCATGAACTTGGAATCTTTTGGGTATGTTTGTAGGACTAATGTAATACATTTTACAGATCAGGATAATGACATACTCTTTATTTTCTTCAGGGCATTAATGGAGTTGCTCTTGTTTATACCCAAAAATTGAAACTTATGGCTCAGGCTGCCTTTTAGTGTCCCATTTATAACTCAAGAAGAAAACAAAAAAAACAAGGAGGGAATATCACACACATAATACTGCAAGTGTGAAAGGTACTGCAGGATTTGCTCAAGACTCAGACTGGTGGAGCATCATATTCACTGCCATCTCTCGCACTGCAAGCAGGGCAGGTGGGGATTCCTTAACAGGTAGTATGAATAAGAGAAATGGTTATAGTTAACACAATTGACTGCTACATGCAAAACATGAGTAGGGTCTTTTAAGAAATATGTACATGATAAGTAATATAAATGAATTTCTCAAATTCTCTACTTTTTTTTTACCGCAAAGTCCTCTAACTATACCACAAAAGCTGAACTTACATGCCAGTTAGAGTTACTCCCATGGCTGAGTGGGATTGGGAATGAGTCTTGAGAAATAATGCCAGGTCCAGCAAAAGCTGCTTTAAATCTGCCCACCAGAACAGTTCTAACACAATTACACTTCTTTTTTCACTTCTCCCCTTTTAAAGTTGATATAATTTGACAGAACATCTAAATTTATCCCACCTCCAGGCTCTAAGTGACTCATGGCAAGACTGTATATTTTCTTGGATGGAGTAAGCATTTCTCGCACTTGCTGCCAGATATTTAAGTCGATATTTAAGCAATGTGGATTTTCTATTCCAACTAAACCTTTTTGGCACAAACACACCCAAAACTTTATTCTTCAGTTTTTACCTGTACTGTTATCCCAATTTGACTGAAAATCACCAGAAGCTGCCAAGTTTTTATCTGAGCTGAATACCACACTGGCCTCACCCCTATCCTTTCCCCACGCTGTTGTTTGAATGTTTCCTCTATTGGCCACCTCTTTCGCTGTACCTCTTTGCTCCAGTCTGCTCACTTTTTCTCCCTCTCTCGCTGACCCTACAGAGAAGTCATGAGGGAGGATCCCATATGAAAGTTCAGCCAAATGTTAGCAAGAGAGGGAGGGATGTTTCTGAAGAGGGGAACTCACTCTCTTACTCTATGTCAGACACCTCTCTCTCCCTCTGGCCTCCTCTTTCTTCCTCCTCCTCCTCCTCTTTAGTTTATCATTTCTCTACTCCCAGCTGAGGCTTTTTGTCTGGCTTCTTGAGACTAGCGACCAATAGCATTTGAGTAGCCTGATACCATCGGCTGCCAGAGGGAGTGGAGGCAGCTGAGAGGTTGTCTGGCAAACCCAAACACCTGTATTCTGTCATTCATTTGATTGTTATCCCTCACCCCTCCATTCCTCTTCCCTCTGCCTCCCTCTCCATCATTCACCTCGCTCTGATCTTCCTGCCTGTCTGTCAGAGGGGATCTGCCAAGATTTCTGTAGCCTGGAGAGGTGTGTGTATACTGTGTATATCTAGGCACAGTACACATGTGAGTTTCTCTGCTCTTTTTGATGGAGTGAATAGGGAGGCGATTTATAAGCTGAGAAAATGGGTGCCTCTTCAAAAGTTTGGCAGGGTCTGAAAGAAATAGAGCCGCAGGTCTGGAGAGAGCATGTCACTGAGGCCTCTGTGACTTCTTTCTACTGCTTCCCCCTCCTCTTTCTCCTGATTTTATTTTCTCATAATATAAATGGGGAGGAAAATTAGAGGAAGAGAAGAGCAAACTTTATGTGATTGAGAAGGGGAAAATTATGAAAATGTGGGGAAGATAGTGAGGGTAGAAAAAAATGGTGGTTCTTGGAATAGTTTATGTTGTAATGTAGCCAAAATGTCTGTGTTGGCTTTTACCTACACCTCAAAGATTCACATTTCTGTGGCTTTTGGATGAAATACTTTCCACAAATATCAGTGCAGGGAGTTGTCCTAATGTCACTACCAGACTAGCTGCTGATCCAATAGCTTCTGTAACTCAGTGCAATCTCTCATTAAGGGTGTCGTTTAATAGCCATTCTGAAAATGTTGAATTCACTTGTGGGGTGAAATGAACTTACTTGCTATTGCAATTCTAACTTCAAGTTTCAAATTTAAACAACAATTAATTCAATTACCTGATGTCCTTTTTTGAAAATCCAGAGTGATCACCCTCCTGCATTAAAAATCCACAGCTCTCATTAGCACATCTTCTGTACATTATACATCATCATATCTGTTATATATCCACCCATACTCTCTTGCAATGCCATCTTTACAAACTGTTTTGCTGTAGTCTCTACTGTATAGAAAAGGCGTATGCCACTCCGCTTTCCCTCTTCATTCTCATAACCTGCTACTGAGCTGTCCTAAGTCTGTCAAGTTAATTACATTTAAAGTGGGACTGTAGCAGTTAGTATTTCACCAAAGTTGGAGAATTCACAGGAGAGAGATTAAAAATAGAATGGTTATATTCATTGCAGCAGAGGCCAATATATCCTGATTTCTAGTTACAAGGAGGGATCAAGCTCCAGAAACATTAGATCTTGCACGAACCATAATGCAACTCAATAGCATGATAAATGCCCATGTCTTTTTAACTACATGCATTCGATATGTAACACAGGCTTTCCTTTGCCAACAAAAAGTTATAAATATTTTTCAAGACAAAGCTGAGATAACCCTGGTGATGACATTAGGGTTATTTTCTCAGACATAAAAAAGTGCTCCAATGGCAATACAAAACTTTGTTTTTTTTCAACAGTACCCCCTCTTACTAGGGCTGTGCAATTAATCGGATTTTGATTTTGATTTCGGGTCTCAACAATCACAAAAAAATGTAATTGAGAAGAAAACGATTATTCATTTTTTCAAGTTATCTTGGCCTGCGTTCTTAATGACGCGCATGCATTTTTCGAACTCTCTCAGCCTATGCTGTCGGCGAAACAAGTCGTGTATGTGGTATCTGGTGGCATTTAAAAATCAGCGTGAGTGAAGATGGCAGAAAGAGAGCAGCTACAGAAGTCTTTGGTTATCAAAAGAGGCAGAAGCAATTCCATTATTTCAGAACAGTTTGGATTTGAAGAAGCAAACGTAGCTCAATAACATATTATGTGCAAGATTTGCTACGTGGTGGTGTCGGCACCGCTATTTATACATTTTAATATATTTCATATTATTTGTTTTAACGAGAATTCATGGTTTTGGTCAATAAATGCAACATCTTTCCAAAGTCAAGGAGTAATCATGTAGAATAATCGTGATTTCAATCTTCTTTTCCTTTCTGCTGCTCCCTTCAGGGGTCGCCACAGCGAATCATCTGCCTCCATTCAACCCTATCCTCTGTATCCTCCTCACCCACACCAACTATCCTCATGTCCTCCTTCACTACATCCAAGAACCTCCTCTTTGGTCTTCCTCTAGGCCTCCTTCCTGGCAGCTCTAACCTCAGCATCCTTTTACCAATGTATTCACTGTCCCTCCTCTGAACATTTCCAAACCATCTCAATCTGGCTTCATTGGCTTTTTCTCCAAAACATCTAACATGAGCTGTCCCTCTGATGTCCTCATTCCTGATCCTATCCATCCTCGTCACTCCCAGAGAGAACCTCAACATCTTCAGCTCTGCTACCTCCAGCTCTGCCTCCTGTCTTTTTCTCAGTGCCACTGTCTCTAAACCAGACAACATTGCTGGTCTCGCCACTGTCTTGTCCACCTTTCCTTTAATTCTTGCTGACACTCTTTTGTCACACATCACACCTGACACTTTCCTCCACCTGTTCCAACCTGCTTGCACACATCTCTTCACTTCTTTTCCACACTCTCCGTTGCTCTGGACTGTTGACCCTAGGTACTTAAAATCCTCCACCTTCTTCACCTCTACTCCCTGTAACCTCACCGCTCTACTTGAGTCCCTCTCATTTACACACATGTACTCTGTTTTACTGCAGCTAACCTTCATTCCTCTCCTTTCCAGAGCAAACCTCCACCTCTCTAGATTTTCCTCCACCTGCTCCCTGCTCTCACTACAGATGACAATGTCATCTGCAAACATCATGGTCCACAGAGATTCCTGTCTAACCTCATCTGTCAGCCTGTCCATCACCACAGCAAACAAGAAGGGGCTCAAAGCCGATCCTTGGTGCAGTCGCACCTCCACCTTGAACTCCTCTGTCACCCCTACAGCACACCTCACCACTGTCTTACAGCTCTCATACATGTCCTGCACCACTCGAACATACTTCTCTGCCACTCCAGACTTCCTCATACAAAACCACAGCTCCTCTCTCGGCACCCTGTCATACACTTTTTCCAAACCTACAAAGACACAATGCAGCTCCTTCTGGCCTTCTCTGTACTTCTCCATCAGCATTCTCAAAGCAAATGTTGCATCTGTGGTACTTTTTCTTGGCATGAAACCATACTGCTGCTCACAAATGCTCACTTCCGACCTCAGCCTAGCCTAGAATAATCGTAATTTCAATAATAACCATTTTTCCATAATTGAGCAGCCCTACCTGTTACTATCAAACTGTCATGTCTTTTAAAAATCAGTGAAATGCTCTTTTAAGACCTTTTATTGTTATTGAACCAAAGAGACTTTTTTCCCAAGATTAGGGTGGGGCTAGACGATGAAAAATGATTCAAGTCACAGCAGACAGAAAGGAGCTAAACCTGAGAAGACAATTTTGTGCAGTGACGTTATGGTTGAACACCTTATATATCATATATTACCATCACATGACAGCTTATGAATTATGTGATTATGTGATTAGAAAAAAACAAAACAAACAAAACTTAAACAGTAACTACAACCTGAAGGATAAAAGTCACAGTTGCAATAATAAATGCAATTTAGGTTAGATTAAGGTCATGTTAAAAAAAAAAAAAAACATTGACTGTTGGGGAAAAAAAAGGAAACAAACAGCAGTACCCCATGTTAAGAACCAATGTTGTGTGTTGAGTTACCCATCTACCTTGACCTCCACCCTAAACATATGCCCACTAGAGGGCATATAAATTTGGGGCATTTACTTAACAAAAAAGGTAAAAACTGACAAAACAAATTGTAAATATTCAGGGGCTTTCCGCAATAGTCATTATGAATTGTCCTTTATGATTCATGGTCAACACCACCTGTAGCCCTGGGCAAGTTCTTCCTCATCCATCATCCCTACAATAACAAACCCTAATCAGACAGTACAAAGCATCACTCCAGCTTTGATGGCAAAGATCGAAACAAACAGCCGAAAATGAGCGCCGTTGTTGGTGGTTGACAGCTTGCATAACAGTGCTGTTCGGGGATTTGGGTTCAGTGGCAGGGTGGAAAAATCTCTGGGACATGTGGATGATGTTCGACACCAGTCAGTACTGTTTGCTGAGTGAGAGTGGGTGACTAGAGTCATAGATGTTAGCTGAGCATTTTCCCGTGGGGATTGAGATCTGATGAGTAGAACAAGGTTGTTAACAGTTTTTTGTTTTGTTTTTTTTCCAGCGTGGATAAATAGAGCTGTTGATCTAAAGCTTGTATAAATCTGGCAGGGAAGAATGGGTAGCTGTAGTCCAGAGTATCCACCTTCTACTAATGTCCCTTTATCATCTTTTAGAGCCTCATCTTCCATGCACAGAGAACTGGAATCCTGGCATATGAGATAAATATATCACTTAAACAAAATTTAGAATGAGGCTTGACACATTTAGAGAATTACATAGCCCAAGAGAAAGACATTTTGTCAGGGATTTTGTGTTTAAGGCAAGAATTGTATCTGGAACTGAACTCAACCAGCCTACTGATTTAAAAATGTACCGAATGAGAAGCGTAGTTTGAAGACATTTGTTGTTTTTAAGGTATTTTATAAGGCTTTAGTTACAAATAGTTGTTTATAACACCCTCCGGCGTGTGTCTTTTGTATATATGTTAAGTGGGAGAGTGCCTTTAGAAAATTTTTCAGTTTACAAATTTCTACAAAATTTTTCAGGATGAATTTAGAAAAGCAATTCACGGTGTACAGGTAGTATGTGGATGATTTTAGAATGGCGTTCGAGTGTAGTACCTGAGGTTTCATAAAATATATAAATCATCATCCTTGAGCTGATAAATGTAAAAATGCAGATGGTGCACTTTCAGTAAGTTTCTCTTGTCTAATTTCCCCAATGACCGCTGTGGTAAAATTAGACAAGAGAAACTCAACAAAAGTGCACCATCTGTATTTTCAAATGTAGTGGCAAGAGGGTGATGAGTCATATTTCAGTTGAAAGCTTGAAAGAGCTGAAATCAAATGAAAAATGCCACCCATATTGCACCTGCTATGTAACACAGCATGACAACAAAGGGAAATTCACCAAATCACCAAATGTTCTGATTTTTTTTCATTATATTTCTGTTTAACGTAATGCTACAGCAAAACAGGCAAGACAGAGAAGATGTTTTACATGTTTTCCAGGTTGTACTACTTTGCATAGCTTGTTGAGTGGATTTATGCGAAGAGCATGTTAACAGTGAGAAAGCATGCTGCTCTCATCTAGTAACCATCCCCTTACTGACAAGTACATACACAAAGATGCATGTGCATACACAACTACACTCAGGAAAAAAAAAAACAAAATGGGCCCTTGTGCTTCCCATCTCTGTAACTGGTAACTGAACTCATGAGAGGAGGTACTCATTCATTCTCTCTCTTTCCTCTCTCTCTCTTTCACACACATAAACAGTAACAGAAGTAACGACAGAAGGAAAAAGAAAATACAGCTACATCTCTTAATATTAACCATTTTCAAAATAAAACAATGTTGACTTGCAACTACTACAGCCACTGCCGAGAACACTGAAATCCTGAAGTGTAAATGAAGAAGATGAATGGCATACAGTGCCGTCACTGTCATGGTAGCCTTCCCACAACCCCCAGCCCCCACCCCCACACCATGTGTTTTATTGCAATCAGTACCCATGTCTGCTTGCACTGGGGAAAATGTGCAAGAAATAATGATCTGGATGGTCTTGGGGGTCTGGATTGAAGTGTTCCTGTAAGAATTCTAGTGGTGTAAGCAATTTATTTCTTAACACATAGTTCATATTGTTTAGGACACCCCATATATCTGCCAAGTGTGACACGAAATATGGCTTTAATACAGCATCACACACACCAGGGGACAGGGAAATATTTCTAACTCCACCACCACCCGCCCGCCATCCAAAACTCAAGAGAAACTGAGCTTTAAGAGAAAAAAAAAAATCACACTAAATGACTAGTTATTGAATGGAAAAAAGTGATTATTAATGATTACTGTATAAAGCATAACAGCATACATAACATAAAATATCTAGAACATCACAACAGCAGTAATAGCTGATTTAAAAAAGTTTCAATGTATCTATGTTTCTAAATCTGCCTTAACCTGAATTTTATAAGCATTTTACTCTGACAGGACAAAAGACTTTTCTAACCAGGGAAACATCACAACAGTAATGTGCATCTGTTGTGTTTGTTACTTAGAACCAACAAACAAGACTCCTCGGGACAGTGTGGCCACATTCCACAGCTTCCCTGCATGGAACATGAACATATCAGCTGGGCAGCAGAAACAATACTCTTGGTCACCATTAGTCATATGCTGCATGAGAAAGTCATTCAAAGTTTCCTGCTGATCAGGAAGTGGAAGTACAATCAAGTTGACTTGCACAACTGATTGCTAAATTAAAGTGAGCCACACACAAACAAACATTAGATATGCAAACAATCCTAAGTGTGCATGTGTTTGTTCATTGTGTGTTTTACTAATTTCTCTACATACATCTGTACAGAGTTAGCTTATTTGAGTTTCCCATATTTTGCAGATTTTTATTCAAAACTCTATTTCCTTTGTTTCTGGATGTCTTTGTGAAGCTTTAGGCGCTAAAGGTAAAGCAAAATGAGTGGGTGAATGGATAAACTGTGTGAAAGCAAGTGCAAGTACATTTATGTTTAAGGGAAACTTCTGAACGAACACACACACACACACACATATATATATATATTATATATACACACGACATGTATGTATACACAGTGCAGACTGACATATTCATCCTATACATACATACACACATAAAATTAAAAGTTAAAGAAAATGAGTAACAGAAGAGACTTAACAACCTACTTGAATAAAATGATTTACATAGGATATAATATCGCTGATGTTTAGCATTTAACATACTGAATTCTCACCAGTCTGACAGGTGTATGTGGCAATTTTGTAGCAGGCTGGTGTCACTTAAACCATCATCATCATCATCAAGGTAAACATGGTGGAAGGTCATGCATAAAGTCACTGCACTCTGACACAGCACTTCTCAAATGAGAAGGTGCAGATTTATCAATATATGTGTCATGCCGTCTTCATAGGGCTGCAAGGATTTAATGAACTTAAAGCGAAGGTTTTCAAATGGAAAAAGGAGGTCTGGCTAGCGGACACTGTCAAAATCAATCATATCCATGCATCCATCTATTACCTATACCCACTTATTCCTATTTAGGGTCATGGGAATCTGCTGGAGCCTAAATCAATCATATCACTTTATTCAATACAGACTGCTATAATGGTTTTCCTGCTATAACTACATTAATAGTTATTTTTTATGCCAAAAGCATTTACTGGTTAAAGAGTGTTTCATTAAAATGGATGATTTACATTTTAAGCATAATTCTTTGCATCAACTGAAAGATCTTAGCTTGCTCTTCATAATATCAACGTGTCTGCAGAGTGCCATTGCCCTAGATGTCTGTTCACAGCACTGAAACAATGTGCTTTGCCCTGCTTCATCTGAACAAATCTCCCACCTCCTTGTTTCTCTTCTCCAACCTGTGCACCCTGAGCACTATGCTTAGCACCAAAATACAGACACAGGCAAAGCTAATTTCAGGGTCAGGAGTGTGCTGGTCGCCATAATGAGTTAACTACAGGCTATTGTCTCTCCTGCTGAGTCTCTCCGCTTTCTCTCTTGCACTCCCTTACAGAACAAGCTATTGCTATTAGCTGTTGCAGCCAAATAATACACAAACCAGGTAAATCATGAGAAGCTAAAAACAAGTTCTTCAACATAATATTTCCACAGCCATTTTAGGAAGACTTAGCCTCCATTAACCATTTAACAGCACTGCCTATACATGTATGCTGAAACTCCTCTTGAAACTGCACCATGCACTGTGTGTGTGCATGTGTGTGTGAGACACATACTAGCAGTCACTGACTGGGTCAATAGTGAACCTGTGAACCCTGCTGTGGCTTCCAAGATGAGCCTTTCTCTAAAGAAAAACAATAGCGAGGCGCACAAGATTGATTTGTGTGTGTATATTTGTGTTTAGGAGGAGGACAGAGCAATGGCAGTGATGGGGGCTTGCATGAATTGCTAATCACAAACAAGGCAATTATTCTGCGCAACATTCATTTTAAAGAATTGAATGATTTATGTTTTTTTAATAGACTCTCATCAAAGAGAAAACCAGAGAAAATGTAGCAACATACGTTTGTGTTTTGGGGAAACTTTCAGCCTTGGTGGAGGGTTAGCAGGAAGAGAGTGAGTTGGGGGGTTAAAGGCTGGAAGGAGGGCAGAGTAAACACCAGTAATTAAGAGCAGAATATTCGCTATCATTGCATTTTTTATCCCGCAAAGGACTGCTTCAGAGGCTTTTTTCTTCCCCTTTCTCTACACCCAACGCTAATTTTCCCACACGTCAGCCACTCTCCTCTGCCACTGTAAAGCAGAGAGTAACTGTGTATGTGTATGTGTGCATGCACCTGGTTTGTGTGTGTGTGTGTGTGTGTGTTGCTGAGGCCCTGGGCATCTTTAATGTCAATTAAGAAAAGGGGCAGAGAAAGCAACCCCAGCTGACCTAGCAGGAGCTGACAGAGAGGAACTGAAGAAAAAGTGAGTGCACAAGGTGGGACAAATTGGTATAAGGATTATACCATTATTATTATTTATTATTAGCCATTCAATACATTTAGTCTGTCGAGCCCCAAAGTGAGATTCCAGTTGAAAGAAATAATTTATCCAGGAGGTGCTTTCCAGTGTTTTTTCTTTTGCATGTCTGGTTCTACATCTAATCACTGTGCTAGATTTGTGGGGTTTTGGTTCTTAAAAATTTGTATGTGACAAATTTGTTGTGATTCTCCTGCACCTGACTTTTACTGAGTTGTTAATCTAGACATGTAAATCCATATAATCCCTGTTATATAGAACCTGTGTGGAATAAGTTAAAACATCAGTTGATGATTTTAACAACAAATTTTTATGAAGGCAGCCAGGTTACATCAAGGGCATTGGTTCAACTTTTATTTTGAAGCATTACAGGACACAGGATGTGTGGGTGTTCAGACAACAATCATACAACTATTCATGGTTTGGTGGGAAATGTTAGGGAAGAAATGTGGTTGTGGCAAATAACAGGGTCAGACAACACACATATAAGGGTTAGGGGGAAAACCATTTTTTGGGTCAATAAAACCACAAATATCAATTGCGGGTGTCTGACAGAATGCAACTGCTGGTATAAAAGCCATATGCTGCATGCCCATGCACAACCCTGACCTCAACAGCCTTGCCTTTCAACTTATAACATGAAAGACACACTATACTTAATGCAGCAGCACTGAACTGGGATTGAATGAAATGTAGAATAATTCCTACTGCTGTGGCTAAAACTACTGGACCCACATTAAGTATAGCAACAAAATATCAGTTGCTTATCTGCATCTTCTTGCTCTCTTTGCAGCCACTGTATTTGTCCAAATATAGCATTGCACTACTACAGAGCTCCAGGGTATTACGTTTTTTCCTCTTTGTGTTAGGCTTGGCACACAAGTCCAAGACGATTTTAAGTCCGATTTCATGCCTGATTTGCCCCCTCCAGTGATGTCATGTAGCTTTATGCCTCATAAGTATGATAGCAAAACAAAACCACCGCCAAAATGAGCATTGATAAGATATGCTTGTTGTATTATGCCAACACCACGAGTGTCTTGTTAACGTACTGTCCAAAACATAGCGTTAGCTACAACAATAAGGCTGTCAATGAAATGGCGTGTGTCACGAAGTCATGTTTGATCCAGTGAGTTTCTGTGAAATCTCGTGTCGGTGGAATAACCATACTATCTGGTCTCCCAGTCTGGATGAATCCTCTAGTGTGTGCATTCAGAGGATTATAATAATAAAAATTGTCCAAAACTGTCCTTATGTCTGTGGTCTTCTACATTTTTAAAATCAGTGCAGATTTTAAAATCATCTAGTGTGTGACCTGCCTTACCTTCACTTCCTGTTTATTTAATCGTAAAATTCTACATTAACTGATTGACATGTGTCTCTGACTGATCTGTGACTTGTCTGCAGTTCCCTATATAATAAAAACTCAATGACAAATCATCCATCCATTATCCACCGTATGACATGTATGACGTACATGTTTTTGGACTGCGGAAGAAAACCAGGCTACCTGGAGAAAACACACGGAAGCACGGGGAGAAGAAGCAAACTCCACACGGAACAGCCCCTGCCAAGTTTCAAATCAGGAGCCTTCTTGATGTGAGGCAATAGTGCTACCCACCAAACTGCCGTGATGCCCCAACAAATTAAATAGAAGATACATATCCTTTGTTCATTCATTTATTCATTCTTTAGTCTTACAACAGGTTAATTCAAATTTGATGAATTACTAGTTGTCATTCTTTGTGTTGTAAATGATTTATTATGCCAAGAGGATTATCAGATTGTATATTCATAACTACCAAATAGAAAATAGGCAGCAAAACGTATATTTGTATTTGCTTTATGTACCATAATGCACACTGATTCAAATGTGTTACTGATTTCTGAGCTTTAGGTTAAGGTTAAGCCTCCATAAGTCAATTGGATGTGCAAACACACATACTTCACACACACACACACACACACCTCTAGAAATCCTCAACCTGGATCCCTGAGGTGATGTTCCAGCCAACACTGACTTCTCATAATAAAGGATATTTTCCAGCTCAATAAGCCTCTACACACACATACGGCACAATATCTGCTGCGTCTTTGTTGCAGCAGAGAGCGATGCTACTTTAATACACCCACCACTGTTGTTAAAGTGTAGCCCCAGCTTTAAGAACAGAGGCCAGGCTGTAATTAGCTTACTGCAGGGTTCCTCGGTCCCACTCATTTGTGTCAGCCACCCAGTAATTCTGTCTGTAATATATCTGCTGCCTTGTGAGTGATGAGAGGGAGGGAGAGGAGAATGGCAGGCTGATTTGTGATGCTTGCATTTTTAATACAGTCCTACTACAGTTATTTGTCCATCTGATATAAATATCAGGTTGGGAGGGTGGGCGTGGAGTTGTTAATTGATGAAACAGCCAGCAAGGAGAGTGAGTGAATAAACTGCTCAAACTAAAAAAATGACTGACAGCTGTGGGTTTTCCAAAAATGCTCAAATGTGTTACTATTATGTGCACTTTTCTTTGATTGATTGGCAAAAAAAAAAAATCACAAGCTAGCTGCAAAACACCTGCATTAACTTATATTTTTGGCCACTTGGAGGAAGAAGAAGAAACTATAGAAACTAATTGTTTATTAAAAGTAGGGCTGGGGAGGATGGTTGGATCAGACACATTGCTTGAAAACATTTAAACATTTCTTAAATCAATAACCATTTTAACCCACGCTACGTTTTCCTAAACCCAGTATTTCGCCTTGAAAATATTTCAAGCATGGTGACAAGCTCTTACCAGAGCTGTCAGAAGTGAATCAGATTAAAGCAAGGACGAGACACGGAGAGAGACACCTGACAGAGACTTCCAAATGCTGATTTCCAAATTTGATTCACAGTGTTCTGGAAGTACATAGAAGAGGAAAAGCAGAACATCGCATAAGGAGAGAAAAAGGAAGTTAAAGGCTTAAGAGAGGACAGGGGAATACACCAAATACTTTGCCAGCAATCTACACTAAAGAAACTCCCAGACTCTCGCTGATTCAAATCACATCATGTTTCTACTCAAATTTTTCCTACAGTCTTTGAAAAGCAACAGCCTTGTAAGACACATACAAACGTTGTAGTATCTTGGCATTCCATGCCAGGTTGTCTCTGTAATTGTTTGTAACGTAGTGTATGATTTTTGAAAAGGTTAGTGGGCTCCAACTTTCTGTGTGTGTTTTGATGGCTGAGATGCAAGGTACAGCCTTAGTGTGTCTCGCTCATGTCTGTAAGAGCAGATGCTGGAGGCGAGCCCCTAGGCCGCCCTCAGGGCTTCACACACTCTCGAGATACACACACCTGACAGGCAGCTATGCAGACAGACAGGCAGGCAGGCACACACAGACATATATAAGTATTTATATAAACACAGAAACATACAGGCAAGCAAACACAATCTTGTTAATGCTTATATTTACACAGGACCTGCTGATCAGTGTAATGCATCTGAGGAACACCAGTTCTTTGAGACAAACACACACCTGTATGCCAATTGTGCAAAAATGCACTGCAGTATATACCCTCTTCCTTCACTCAGCAGACTTCAGAAACCCTGACCTGTTAGAGGATGAATGCAGGCGAAGTGTAGAAAGGTAGCTGTTAGCTCTACCTAAACACTTATTACCTGGCATTGTAGGTTCAATCTAATTACCTGATGGAGTTGCCTACATGGATTTCTCCTCCATCTGTCAGTGCGCTTAGAGTAAGCCACTCATTATCACAGCCAGACTGGCTTTAGCTGGAGGTTGTGTTTTACTTTCAACACCCCTAGGTGTCATTATGGCTGTCAGAGACAGTCAAGTGCATGACACACATGCATATAGTCTATGCACACACATTTCTAAGAGCACCATGACTATGTATGCAATAGCAAAATCCAGCCAATTCAGATTTAGATCTGTTTCTATTTCTGTAGCTCTAGTATATACGTTTACCTTCCAAAGACATTCTCAAGTCATTCATTCATAGACACTGTCATTTCGATTGCAAAAATGCTTCAGTGAAGAAGCTGGCTAATATTCTATTAATGAACAATGTAGATGTAGATTTATTAAATCCCATGCCATATCGGACGATTTGAATTCTGACATAAAAGGAAACAGATTTGATTTTGGAGAGATCTGGACATGCATCAATGCCACCAAGATGGGCTGCATCCGTAGAAGCACAAGTATACATAATGAAAAACAGAGGGTGTTTAGCCTTTAAGATGTGCAAATATCAGTGTCTGGTGCTTAGTCATTTTTGTCTGCTTATCCTACAACAACTCTGTAGGTATCCTCTGAACACAGATTTCACACTGGTTTCTTTCATTAATGGGGTATATTTGTGTCCAGAATTGCTTAAAAAGTTAATTGTAAACAATCAGGCACAAAAAGGACAGTGACGTGATTTGCACTATAGCAAGCAACAGGCAAAGTCAAATGAAACACACAACCAACACACATAAAGAAGCTGTAAATGTATAAAAGAAAAGAAATAAGACATTCCCTAACACACACTACCTTTAGGATAATGCATTAAACACAACTGCAGACGTATTCAAAAAATACATTTTGTAATTTTTGTGCAAAAGAAAGGCACATTAACATACTTCTACTGTGTGACTGACAAGTGATTCATACGAGGCATCAGCACCAGTCTTTCTGGATTAACACTGCAGACCATAATGACATTTCACTGTCATGTGATTCTGCTTTCACCACTCTTTATCACCCTTCCACACAGTCAGTGCAGTGCGGTTAATCTGTGTCATAGTGCCTCTTGGTGTAAATTCACTCCATACAAAATTCCCTATCAAAGAAAACTCAAAGAAGGATGTACGCTCTCTGTCTTTTGTGAAACAGGTCTTCCAAATGGAGGATCAGACAAGATGATAATGCTGCTTTCTGGTTGGAAATGTGAACTGAGGAGACCATCATGCCACACACTAGACCATCATGCTACAACAAAGAAATGTCCAAGTGACACCATTGGCAAAAATTACATCTGACTACCAGTTCTTTTCATTTTCTTACAAAGAGGTCAACTTCTCTGCATTTACACTTGCTATGTGTAAACAACCTATTAACAAGTCTATTTCCCTTCCCCTCCTCTGTACCCCTAATCTATACAACAGACACACATGCTCAGTGCATTCTGTTGTTCAGACCAGATGTTATTAGGCCTGTGACGATCACCTATTGTTACTAGTGCTGCACATAAAAACACTGCTTTTATTTTGAGAAAAATCTACTTTTTACAATGTGTAAAGAAGGAATAAAAAAGAGAAGGAAAGAGGACAGAACAAATGAAAAGAGAAAAGAGGAGATATGAGGTGGAGAGGTGAGACGATGGGAGGAATGACGGCAGTGTGCGGTGGAGGCACAAGTCACATCCTATCAGGCGACAGGACGAGTGAAAGATACAGTATTGCCTCTGCCGTGTTAGGAAATCGCAAACACAGCAACACACACACACAGACACACACACAGAGAAACACAGAGCGGGCCCAGCCAAGCTTATCTGGTTCTCCGCGACTGCGCGGCCTCCATGCAGAGCAGCCATAGCTGTCGGCAGAGGCCCGGATCATTTTGGACAGTATCATTAAATGCCATGTCATTACCCGTTATGGAGTAGTGCTTTCACTCCCTGCTTCTCCCCTGGGACGGTGGAGCCCATCTGATAGGTATGGAGAAGTGTGTGTTTGCATGCATGTCAGTGCATATCTGCATTGCCCTATGTGTTTGTGGTTACAAAAACGGTTTGATGGAAGCAGGGAGAGACAGAGGCAGAGGGTACGGTGTCGGCTGTAGAAATGTGGACGGGGTTGAGAGACAGAATTGGCATTAAATTTCCAACGCAGTGTAAGGATTGACTTTGACTGGAGCGCAAGGGGGCTGTTAGCTTATCTTTAAGGCCGTGTTTGTCACAGCACTGAGGGCAGCTCTACTAGACAGGCCAGGAGAGAGGGAGGGAGAACCGAGCCGAGCGTGGGCTGAACGATATGGATAGGTGAAGGCTCCCGGTGGGACTCACTGCCTCAGCCAGCGAACTGCAGTGGGAAAGGAGAGGAGGAGAGCAGTTAAATTGAAGGTTTATTTATCCAATTCGCTGTCAAGGTCGGCTTGTCGGTGAGCTGTCCTGTGTGTGTTCACAAAATGCCAAAATCTCGATGAATTGTTTTAAAAAAAAAAGAGACAGAGCGAGAGAGAACGAGCACGCGCTGAGGATGAGGGGGGGGAATCAATGACCTTTGGTTGCGTCAAGCTTCAAGCTGCCAGCAGCTCTTAAGGCTGTCCTTACCAGCCATTATGGCTGCCTTTTAAAAACAAGGCAGGAAAGAGAAGGGCTGTCGAGAGAGTAGTTCAACATTGAAGCAAACACACACGCGCGCATGTACTAGCTCAGCTACAACTCCTTTAGACTGATACAGAAAAAGACTTAGTTGAATAACAAAGTTTTTAATTGTATTTATTCACAACAATCATCTGAAACTACTTGTACACTGTTTACATTTACTGCACTCAACAGACTGTTTTCATGCCTGTATATGATACAGTGTCCATCAGGAGAACAATTACTTAGCTTTTAGCTCATTTTACAGGATTGGATGGGGTAGCAGTTCCATAAGTGAACCCAAGTGCTGCTCATCAGTGATAATCAGTTTATCCTTTTACATCTCAATGAATAAGGTCAGGAAGTACAGACTGCCGGGCTGATGGGCCATCCTGGTTCAGCATGACTACCCCCAGAAATGCAGGTTGAATAGGAAAAAGGGTTTTTGATGTAGATCATTAATCAGTTCGGCTTCAGTTAAGAGTTGCTACTACTGCTGCTGCTGCAGTGTAGCAGCGCTATCCTTTAGAGGGACCCCCTCATCAAACTTTTGGAAGGCCTCTGTCAGCGTGAAAAGAACATGACCTTTAAGATCGTATCAGCATGTTTGCTGGTGCATACACAGCCATGGAAAGGGTTCAGTGGCCCATCAGAAAAGAGGAGAGTGAAAAAATAAGAGAAAAGACAGGGAAATTGTAATTCACTCAGTGGGTTGTTTGAAAGAGCAGTTTGCTGACACTCAAGAGTGAGCAGCTTTAATGCCACAGCCTTCTGTGAAAAATAAAGTTGAAAATGACTTCTGTGGTCAGAATGATTTGTTTTGATTTTTTTGTTTTTTCCACCATTAAGATCTAATTTGATAGAATTTCTAATGGAGCTTGATTCATATAAAGATAACATCAGCAGTGGTGCGCTGCACCAGTAGGTGAACTTAATATCCATCTGAAATGTGAATAAACCTGGACCTGGCTGATTCAAACTAATGTACACATTGGCTAAATTTCATTAGTTTATTTTAATAATGCTCTATACAGTATATTTAATTTTGAATTCTGCATCAGCTCGACTTTACAGGTCTTCTCTGACCATGGGATATTCCCAAGAGCTCCATTTTCTATGTTTACGTGCTCGTGTGAGGGTGTGTTTACTGAGTCTTATGAAGAGCTGATAGGGATGTGATGGTAGTCATCAGTCACCTCCTACACCCTGTCTGTGATTCTGTGGACTTGCTGCTCACTGTCTTCTCTGTCACAAACTACAAAACAAAGACACCAAAACCAAATCTGCCCACTGATACCAACATCTACTTACATGTCATCTTACTTAAAGGATTATTAGTTGCGGAGCTTATGGAGCTGAAAAAACTGCTTGATGAATGTGGAGATGTGAACTAACACAATATGCTGAAAGACTCTAAAAAGACCCTTTTGAGCTGAGGGCAAGTGGAGTTAATTACTCACTTTAAGGGACCAAGGGATAGGCTTTCATGTTACATTTGGTTTTTTTTTTAACCACTCTAAATATAAATATATGAATCAGTATAGCTTTAAAATTATAGGTTCCACATGATGTGAAGTAATGTAAAGTATTTTGATAATGAGTTTGCATGTGACTTACATTGCTGACCTATTACGATCCACATTCATTGTTTTTGTTCTGGCTGCTTGGAGGATGTGGATGTTTATTCTCTTTCTAGCTCAGTTTAGATTGGTTTTAATGGTAATCTGTTTGGAATTTTGAATGAAACAGATCTCTGGGCTTATAATAGCCTTTTCACTAAAAACAAAACAGTGTTGATGAGATTGTAATTTGTGAGCATGAAAAATGATGAACTCCAAAATGTTTGAAATGGAAGAATCAAGGGACAAGTCATTGTGTCACAGTGTCATGTTTTGTTTTGCATTTAGTAAATTGATCCAATATTAACATAAAAAATACCAACCAGGGCAGACTTAATATTGCTTATAGTCCAACTAAACAACAACAAAAAAAAAGCTCATAATTTCTCTGTTCTCAAATTGACAGTTTTTTCCAGTCTGTGAACTGAAAATGTCTCCTGAGCCAATTCTTTCCTCTATATAGGCATTTTTTTCTATGGTGACCCTGTGACACAACTGTGTACTGCTTTGTTGTTAATCATGGTGCATTTCGTGTTCATGGAATGAACCTAATCCTAATTCCAAATCGCTGTATCCATAATAATAAAAGCAGCCAGATTCCAGCAAAGAAATATGTAATCAAACTGTGTTCAGTATGTATCCCCTCGGCATTAGAGATTAAGCTGCATTAACACAATGTTCCTATCGTTTTAGCAGCACATTGTCTGATTACTTAAAGTGCAATGCCAGTTTCTTTTCAGTTTTTGCAATGAAAGATCTTTGGATGTAATGATACTTTTTTTTCTCTTGAACTACTTACATTTCCCTCAAGCATAGTGTGATTACAGTTTCTATTTCCCCTCAGCATCATCTTTTTTTCTGTCAGACTTAAGGAGAGATCACACAATATCTCCACTCAAAATTTTTCAGGGAAAAATATCCCATGGCAGCAGCAACCTGTGCCTTTTCTTAAAATCTTGCTATTTTAAATTTCTACTGGCCAAGGCAGCATATTGAAAAGAGGAGAAAGAAAAATAAAATAAATTAATGGTGTCTGCTTTCATGAGCCATGCTTCCCTAAAGCAGTACTGTGATCAAGATCCGTGTCACACTCTTGCTGTTTGCAACACTAGAACATAGAAACACAGCACACAGGTCCCAGGTCCTGTTCTGATAAAACTGTAAAACTGAAAGCAGGAAGAACACAATGTGGACAACAGGAAAGAACAGTGAAAGACAGTGAAGAATGTGTTTCGTAGAAGTAACTATTGATATACTGATGAGTTCACTAATGTACTGACTGTTTCACCAGTAAGATGTAAAATGAAGTCTTTCTATAGCTGAGGCCGACAACACTCAAACACCTTTGCAGCCTACTGCAGCAAACACGACCATTATCAGGCTTCTTTAGGGTAAACAAAAGGCAAAATGGGAAGGCATCGGTTATTTTAAACATTTAAGCAATGTATGATGTGTTACTTATCAGCAGCCATAAACACAAATCAGTATCAGTTTTGGTGCAATAGTTAAAATGATAAACATTGTTTAAGATTTTTGAATGGCTATGGTTACAAGAAACAATGTTGACTGACACTCGTTCCTATGTGGACACTGTCACTGTAGAACATCACCTAATGCCCTCCTATAATTACTAGACCAATGGAGGGCTTTATCACTCAAACACTACCATGTTGTTTGCTGAAAAGACTGGTGCTGTCTCACACAGCTGCCAAATGTTGCTGAAGAATAAAGTGTACTGTAACTATGGGTTGTAATAAGCCACTTGCACAAACAAAGGTTTTTTTGTTTGTTTGTTTTTTAAAATAAATAGGCTCAGGTAGATGCACGTCAACTTGAGAGAATGTTTGTTAGTGGCGGTGGCGATACTGTATATGTGTGTGTAAAAAACTATGTGTGTATACCTAAGGATGTGTAGGCCTATACAATATGTGTTACAAATAACGTGGGTTTTAGCAAGTCCTCCAACCTAAATAACCATATATGCTATTTGTCACTAGCTACAGGAGCGTCTCAGGAAATATGCCACAGATAAACAATTTAAAGACACTGTCGAAAAAATAAACTAACTTTTTAAAAATATGAACACAAGTTTATTTTAGGCTTAGGCACAGAAAGAACTTGGTTTGGTTCAGGAAAAGATCCTTTGGGCTGAAATAGTTAATAACAGTTAAGGTTGGAGGACGTATAGCCATATATACATATAGCTCAGGTTTTTTTCAGCGATTCAAATAGTTGTACTGATCACTGACAACTATTTCTGTTGCTGTAGACAGGAGCTACTCCAAGCCTTATTGTAGGCCAGACTAAGACTTGAGGCAGCATGTGCCACAGCCAGAATCCTTTCCAAAAATAAATAAACAGAAACCTATGACAAATGACAACTCTTAAACCAGCATTGTTGTTCAACTGACATGAGCATCTTGAAGTGCAACTGCTACCACAGCTTCTATGATGTAAAACAGGACTATAATCATGGACTTCATCTTGCTGCTTTGCATGTGCACTGTCTTCCTTTGGTCTTAACCTGTAGCTTAACTGGGTTTAGAGCATCTTGCCAAAGGGGTGCAGATGAAGTAAGGTAAATCATTCCGTCATTGTTTTGGCAGAAAGCATGAAGAGCAAATGATAATTAAAATAGTGCCAGGCTGAACCAATCATGTGGCTGGAAGAGAGTTTGAGCATGTCAGTTAGTTTGATGCACGCAGCGCAGAGCATGGAGGAGCAGCCAGCAGCGGCTCACGTGCTAATGTTTGGGCTGCTGTCAGTGTCTAAGCCAGTACATCAGGAGTAGGGGCCAAATTAAAGAGAAGATGAACAGCACGGAAAATGTTGACCACAATTTGAGTGTGTTAATGAAAACACCCCAACACACAGTGTGGAAATATTTCAGATATTTAAAGTATGACAAGAAACAGAGTAGTATGCACTGCAAAACATAGTGGTATATTTTACAAGAATATACAAATGTTCCACTAAAAACTGCTACTACTACTAACCGTTTTTACCACCTAAAGCAGTGCCATCCTATAGAGCACACAGACTTTACAGTCCCAGACCCAAGCAAGTGTTGGTGGCCCCTTAAAACAAGAGTGACATGTGCGCTGCACAACTAGTTTATTTATTTGGAAGTGACCAAAGAATTTAGCTTCTGTTCTTCTGTAAAACATGAAAACTTTAATATTTTAGTTGTAGATTCAAGAGGGTACATCCTGGACAAGTCACCAGTCCATCACAGGGCCACATAGAGACAAACAGAAATAAACAACCACACACACTCAATTTTACTTTTGTTTTATATCGTGCTATATATCAGTATCGACCAATATGAAAAACTTTATCGGGATAAGATTTTTTTTTTTTCATATCGCCCAGCCCCAGTGTATACTATCAAAAAGATACCTAAATTTTTAGGTAAGAATTTTTTTGGGAAATGCACTAGATCTAAAAGAAAGCTAAAAGAAGCTTCACTTCTCTTCACACATGTGCGATCACTACATCTTAATGGGATGTTGGGATACTTAGGAATTTCTCCTGGAAAACAAGCCACTGTGTCATTTACAGGTGACAACTAGTTCCAGTTCTCATATAGTAGCTCAATTAAGGATCTCCCTCTTATTCTTGTTTTACTGTTGAGATGTGAAATTATTTTAGACTTAAGACTAGAGAGAAGTGAATGTATTTATTACCAGTAAGAGATAATGGCACAGACATGGCAAACAAAAGTGTGACTTTTTCTTTCCCTGTGACTTGTTCTGCTACACATCTTCCCTACAACCAAACTGCTCATCACACTGAGGGGAGACTTCTATAAATTTTTAATGACATTGGGTACAACGAATGCTTTGAAAATATGCTGCTCTTTTAATTTCCCTTCCTTTCGTCTTTTTTCTTCGTTAGCTCACCCTATGCTAATGCCTCTGAATGTCTCACAGCATGTCCTGAAGGGAGCTGAGCCAATTGTGCAGTTGTGATATTGTGATCTTACTAATGTGCCAATGCTAATTGAGCAAATGATAGTTCTTCTTCCCCTGCTCTATTCCACCCTTTGATTTTATGTATTTCTATTCTTGCATCACACATTCAGATCATGTCAGTTACAGCTGTCTGTCCAAATTACTGTCTGTGTTTTGTTTGCATTATTTAGTCACATTTCTACAGCTAGTTAATCAAGCCTAACAAAAGATAGATAATAAACACTTTCTGTTCTTGGGCAGTTTTTACTGCAGTGAAAAAGGAAGACAGGATGGAGAGGCTGACAGAGGAAGAGACATACTTAATCCTCAGTACAGAGAAAATAAGACAATAAAGATTGAAAGAGAGAGGGAAATGAGAAAGACAACAAAAGAATGAGAAAAAACAATTCCCCACTAAGCCATAGAGGTGACCGATGGCTAACCGTGAAACCTACACCAGGGTGTGTGAAATGCATCTATGTGAAAATAGGACGTGTTTTGCCCACAGTGGGCAGTACTACTGTTTACTTGCCTGCAAGATCCTCCTGCGGTATGAATCAGTGACCTGCATCCCCACAGATCAAGATGTCGACCCCCCCACTGCACCCTAGGATGTTTAACCTCAACACTCTGTTGGCCTCTACACAGTGCAGGTGTGTGTACTACTGCATGTTTACTCGGTGTGTGTGTGCTCTGTGTGCGCATATGTGTGTGCATATTAGTTCAAGGCTGGGGTGTTGGTGAAACTGGAGGAAGAGGAGGAGGGGTGACTTTAATCCTCAACTTTCCACCCCCAAGGTAAGACAGAGGATGAAAGGAGAATTTAGCCAGGGTCCTCTGTGTGTTGTCTGGGCTTGTGTATATGTGTAGGGCGCTGGCATCTGCGGAAGTCCTGGGCTTGGCCATAGAGAATGAATGGGTTTAGTGCCGTGGCCAGACAGAAAAATCAATGCTTCATATGAGGAGGCTGCGGGGGTTAGGCCTCCGTGTTCATGTCAACAAGGCTATTGGTTTTCTTAATACTCCAAAGTTGGCGTTTCCCCGCTTCGGGAGGGCCGGTGAGGTGACTTGTGTGGTCAAAGCTTAACAAAGGGATCCTGCCTTCTAGCCTTTGCTGTACTCCTCTGCTGAGGGAAGCCGAGCCAGGATTAATTACCAACTGTTCTGGCTGGATATTAGTTGTTGTTTTCTCCCATTGTCACATGGCACCACTGGAGTGATGCTATTGGAAGGAGCTTGTGTACTGCTGAGCAGTGAACTAATACTGTTAGATGGAGTAACACTATTAGCTGTAATAGTGGTATGATGTTGGTGTGTCACAATCATGCTGCCCCTGAGCATGGCTTATACTGAATAATCAATGAGTATAATACTGCCAGTATATTCATATTTAACAGCACAAACAATCAGTCATTTTACTAAACACATCTTCTAAAATAAAATACAGAAATAGATCTTACATCATTTGTTACCTAGGGGTTTCAGCTAATAATCTTTTCATTAACAATAAACCTGCAGATTTGTTTTTTTTTTTTATCATTCACAGGCTAGTTATTTGGTCTACAAAATATATAACAGAAAGAAGCGGAAAATTTCCATACCCAAGTTCAAAGTGACATCGTTAAATGCCTTGTGTGAAAAGAAGCAAATTTTGACATTCCAGAAAATTAAACCATCAAATGTTAAGCATTTTTCCTGGAACAATAGCTAAAGCAGTTGGTTATAAATTCCTTTGTTTTGTTGGATAATTTAACTACAGTCTTACAAGTATTATGGCAGAAAGTTACAAAGTACTTAACTGCTTAAAATCTGTAATTAGCTTCTAAAGTGTAATACATTGTTATTTAAGAAGTTTAAATTAGACAATTTTTCTCTCCACATGAAAGATATAATATCAAAATGTTCCCTGTATTAAAACACACTATTATAATTGTGAATATTTCATAATACATGGTAATATTACACTGGCATGGGCCATGCAGCTGCATATCCAGTGCTTATACTTTTAATACTTTAAGTAGACAAAACTGATTTAGCCAACATTAGTTCTCCACATATATTTTTGAATGCAGTATAGTTACTATTTGTACTATTTTTAAGAGATAGTACTATGTACTACTAGTCCACTGCTTATGGTGGACTAAATGTACAGTTATGGTGATGGTATTTAAGCAAATCGGTCTAAGTCTGCTTACCAGTAATTATGAAAGAAATACTCATGAAAATGTGGTTAAATAATCCCATTCCAGATCCTTCTTACTCTTAACAGTTTGGTTTAGTTCTTTTCCCAAGAATCCTTATCATATTAATCACAAACATTCTCACACACATGAAAACACACACACAGAAAGAGAACAGTTGTTAGCGACACTGTGCTATAGACAGCAAACCTATTGGGAGGGGTCTGTGGGTTGGCTTAGGCTGGGCCAACCCAACCATTGAGCATTGCTCACCCAGAGCAATCGGATGAAAACGCAGTGCAGATGTAATTTGTTTTCAATGGCTGTTTCAAAAGAATAATTGTGGTGACACTGGCTGGTCGATAATATGGATTTTTGTTTTCGAGTGTAGTGTGTGTGTGGCGCTAAGAGAGGGCAGGAAATACAACGCTGCAGACCCAAATACAATAAAAATGGATTGTGTTTGTGTGTGTGTGTGTGTGTGTGTGTGTGTATGTGTGTGTGTTTGTAGGTATTTGCAGGTCTGGTAACCATCACTGGGCCCTGGACATCATTGGAAGGATTACTAAATGTGTCCTATGGGCAAGCTATAGGCTAGTACTCTCTCTATCCCACTCTCTCTCTGTTTGCCTCCCGTTTCTTCTTTTCTTTCAGAGAAAAAACACTGACTTGCCTTGAATAAACTCACTTAAGATGAAACACAGCTCAGGGAGGCTTGGGTAAAACTGTGACCATAAACCTGGCAGGGCAGAATATGTGTGCATGTGTGTGTACAGAAAAAGGAAGGAAAATACTACATGCAGAATGTGCCAAACATCTCCATAAATGTGAATTTCACTTCTATATTCCAAATATGCTAATCATTATTTAAACTGTTTTAAAAGGTGATTTTCATTTAAAGCCAATGAAAAAAATGTAGCTGCTTAAACATTAAAACACAAATTATTTTTATTTTTGCAAACAATACTGTACATTTTTTATCAAATGATCAATTTTAATTTTATTCTTTGCAGCTTTTCCTATCATTTCTGGTATACTGTAACCCCATAGAGTATATTGCATCGCAACTTTGATGTTTATATTCCTACATTTCAGAAAGCACTGCAGCAATATTATACATGTACAGTATACCAAAGCATTCAAACGTGCCCCAACACATAAACACACTCACATAAATGTATAATTAAATATTTAAAAGATCAGACTAGAACTTTATTTATTGTGCAATAATAAAATCAGAACTCTATGTGTACATGACTTTGAGTATATGATGAGCATTGGCAATCATTGCTAAAGTTTCTGAACAGACATAAAATGTTTTTTTCCTCCATGACATGGTTCCTTATGATTACTTCTCATAATAACCCTCTCTTTCCTCTGGTTAGTTAGTGTACTTTCTAACTTCGGAATGGGCTAATTTGTCGTCCGTTGCTTACTTTCCCTTTGTCCTTCTCCTCGTTCCCTGATCTCTTCCTCAGGCTCATCTCAATATGGCCTCTCTGTTGCCAGATAATGGGCACTTTGTCCAATTGCCAAATCAGGCACTGTTTTGCTGGGAGATGGAGTCGGGGCAATTCTAATTCGTCAGAGGAGGCGAAGGTCTGTGTGTGTTAGTGGGAGTGAGGACATGGCCAGGTTCATTGAAGGGGTGGGATTGTGTGACATTAAATGAGTGAACATAGATTAAGATGGCACACAGGCTGAGTTGAGAGGGAAATACAGTAAAAGGACATTATTCCTCTGTAGTCTAAGCCCTTGCTGAGACCCCCCTCCACCCCCCACTTCTCCCTCTGTCTTTCTGCACTATTCCCTTGCCGCAGGTGGTCACCAGAGACTAGACTTGGGCTGATTTATTCTCCCTCTCTCCTGTCCTCTGCCTGACTGCCTCTGCAATGGAGAAATTTCCTTTCTCCCCTCTCTCTCTCTCTCACTCCACAACAGCATTTCACAGGCAAGGGAATAAGATTAGGAGGGCTAACATTAGAATGTCTACCTCCCTAATACACTGTCCCACTCTGTCTACTCCCACTTTTCCCACCCTATGTGTTGCCTCTCACCAACAATGTATGGCCATCTGTGTGGTAAATTTGTGAGCACATCTAAAGCTGCAGAGAGCAATATTTTTATGCAAACAATACGTGAAGTGTACAACTTCAACTAAAATGCTTAGTTTAATGAGATTGTTGAATATATATATTTCATATTTCACTACTTGAAGAAGGGGTTGGATTTTTTTCTCTTGATCAACAAAATATTTATTGCTTTTATAAACTGATAATTAATAGACCACAATTTGTGACACCCAAACACCAGCTGTGTTTATTCAAATAAACCAACTGCTCATTGTGAAATATAATCAGATGTCAACCAAATAAATGTCATTTAATTCTTTCAAAAACTGGTTTACACATTTAATGAGTGCTGCCATTGTGTATTAAGCCAGAATAGAGCACATGCTTTGTTATCAACTCTGTTATAATGTGCGATTGAAGAGATGGAAAAGGTGTATTCACAGGACAATCAGGATTCTTATGCTATATATATAAAACACAACTTTTTAAGGGACAGCATCCTTCAGTGAGTTAAAAAGCTCTGAGCTGCAAAGATGATGCTTCAGATATCTCAAAGTAGTGAGCTTGAGCTGTATGGTGAAAGCCATTACACCAGTCAGCACTGGGCTAATTGCAGATGGGATAAAATTGCTCTAGAGAAGATCTCTCCAGAGGGCAAAATTGGAATCAAACTGAATTAGGCTTCTGTTCAGATATACAAACAAATATTTGTAAATTCCTTTATACAAGCACACAAACACACTTGTCCTTCCTTTAGGGCACAGACACCCAGTAATACACCAGTAATACAAAGTCCCTGATTATGTCTTTCAATGCAAACACTTCCCTTTGACCATGTCTTTGCTCTGCTGGTTGTCGTCTTTGGACACTGCTCACTAGTAAGACACTGGCGCGCACACACATTATTGATTTTCATTTAGATAACTTAATGTTCACAGACAATTCACAGCCCCTCCATCACGGACACCCCAGCACCAACTTAGATGTATGAGCTTGCCTCACTGTAATCTGCCACCATATCTCTTCTCTCATGCTCTCTTTCTCTCTGTGTGTTTTCGGATTCATTTTTTTCTAAACTTAACCAATTCCGAATAAGCGGGATATAAATGGAGAACGGATGCTGCATCTATCAATCAGGCTTCACACAAGCAGCGCAAATATATTTCCCACCAGCAGTTTTCCTTTCCCGCCTCCAACATCCCATTACCTCTGGGTAGTTGGCCAGTCAAACAGGAATAAAAATTGCACCCCAAACATCATACGTTAAGGCTGATTTGTCGAGCAGGAAGCCTGACAATTCCCAGAGACTTACACGACCCACGCCGGTGCTGGAAATCAGGCCTGTTATGGCGGCTGCACGTCTATAAAGATTGTTCATTTGGTGGAAAACAGCTACCTGGGCAGGGAAAAAGAGACTGATGCAGAAAGTGTTGTAAATACGCAGGGAGATATATGGACCTGGCTGACCCAGACTGGGACTATACAGCTGTCGGCATGAATCCAAGAAAACAGTCCCAGTGAAGGGTCTTTATGGGGTATGGAGGGGTTTTTCTTGTTATACGAAAGTGCAACTTGCCAGAAACAAACATTATTTGGAGTAAGCAAATAAAAGCAATCAGGACTCTAGAAAGTGAAACCAAATGAATCTTAACCTACAAGCACAGCTGACATGAAAGCAATAAGGAGTGATGCTTATAATGCTTCTATTATTCCACATCAGAAAAGGAAAGAAGGAACTTCTTCATAACATGCACATTTCTTGGAACTTGAATTGTATTTTTTAAAGGATTATTATGTACACCTATTATTACCTTACGTGCTACAGCTGCCAGGTGTAGTGACTTTTGGAGTCTTTGCCAGAATCAGTCTGACTTACAAGCAGATCTTTAGTCAGAGAAGTTTACCACAGAAATCTTGGCTAAAGACTTGTCTGCACAGAAATCATTTCTGTCATGTATCTCATATGTCTAGTGAACAGATGAACACAATACAATACAATTTGTGCTACCCAAAAGAAAGAGCTTTGCTGCAGACTTCAAAGCGGAGGTAATAAAGTATGCAGCTGAAAACGTTTGGAGTGAGTGTTGGCATTCAGGCAACCCAAGAGAGGAGGTGGACGTTTTTTTTTCTTTCTAAAAGTGACATACTCCGGTGCAACATGTTGCTCCGAAAATATGGTATATGAATTAACCTGCGCTTTGCATGTGGATCCATGACCCAAAATGTATTGGTACTTCTGTAAGTTCACTAACCTTGTGCTCTCTCTCTCCCCTAGATTGTGCTCTCTCCCTCTCTCTCTGTTCTCTCCCTGTACCTTCTGCAGGTGTCCCTGGTCCTGGAGCTGTATATTGCTGATGTGCAGTTACTGGTCCCACCAACCTGCAGTGTCTATTTGTTGTTTATTATTGCTGTTCTTTTCTCTCTGCTCTATCCACTCACCCCAACCGGTCGAGGCAGATGGCCGCCCAAACTGAGCCTGGTTCTGCTGGAGGTTTTTTCTTCCGTTAAAGGGAGTTTTTCCTCTCCACTGTCACCAAGTGCTTGATCATAAGGGATTTGTTGGGTTTTTAGTTTTTGTAAAGTGCCTTGAGATGATTTGTATCGTGATTTGGCGCTATACAAATAAAACTGAATTGAATTGAGTAAGTTAAGTGATTGTGTACTGCACTCTGAGCACTGCCAAAATGTGGATGACCTACCTGAATGCATACTAACACAATGCTTAATGGTAGTAATGTAATTGCACTTACTAAGTGCACTAATTGCTGTGATTTTGGAACATGAATGAAGGAAAGAAGGGTGAGTAATGAGCTACCAGGATTGCCAAACATTTAACAAAAAAGAAATGAGGGAGAAAAGAAATATTTCTAGGTAAAATGACAACCAAAACTGTCCACTATTAACATTTATCACAGAACGTCATGTTTTAGCTCTTGTTGTTGAAACAACTCAGGTGTCCCCACTTTGAATTTTAACTCCAAATAATTAAATAATCTGCCTGGTCTGATTGTCTGACTAGCAATTTTTTCCTGTGTTAGATAGCAAAGGCGCAATGTCACCACGTCTTCGTAACTTTGTGAGTACAACGTAATTTCAAGTAATCATAAGCAACAATAGTCCTTTAAGACATCCATCAGTCAAAACGATCTTTCTTGAAACATGGGTCATTGCCAGCAGCGTTTCAATGAGCATACAGCGTGTGTATGAGTAAGCACATAAATACATAACAAAATATGTCTGCTCCACTGCATCTGTCAAAGCACACCCTAGTCTGCTGTTAGTTCACTTAGTTAACTATGTCAATTCTGCTGCCCCTACCAAACACCCCCCACTTTGTCAGCCTGTCTTTTTCATCTTTCTCTCAGCTGTCCCCTGAGGTAAAGGATGCTTGCACATGAAAACATGAAAGAAGACGACTGATGCTGGGGACAACTCCTGCTGCGCTGGCAGTGTGTGGCTACCACACCACACACCGCCTGACCACTGCTTAGTGAGTAGCACTGTGCTTAAACACACACACAGGTCCATCCTGTCACCTCTCATTGCCACCATCTCTAGAGGACATTAACTGAGTCAAACTGTCAGCAGAGGGACACAGGGGTGACAGAACAACATCGAGGAAGCTTAAGCACCAATTGAGACCCTGATGCATCGTGGGCACAGGAAGTAGATGTGAGCATGACATGGCAAACCATGGCAGTTTGACATGTATTAAAATGTTTAGACTGGACACATCAAAGCAGAGGAAAGTGAAAAGACAAAGGGGTGCTGCAGAGATGACAGAAATAGGGGATGGCAGGTTCTGACCGACAGGTGATCTAAACGAAGCTGTCCCTATGATTAGAGGACATATAAGATGAATGATTTGATTCAAGCAAAAAACTAATAGTAACATGATACAATATTACTGAATGATTAAGTCCCACGCCATTCTTAATTAGCAGGTATTTCACAAAACGAGGCTTCATGCAGGCTCCATCCTCCCTCAGCCATCTACACAATAAGCGGTATAGATAATGGTTGGAGGGATGGCCTCATGCATTGCTGTTTCCAAAAAGCAAAGCAAAAAGGGTCCCCATATTTTTGTCCCGTTGAACTTTAGAGTAACAACTGTGCTAATAATAGCATTTTGGTACTCCATCAATGTTAGCCAAGCAATTAGATATTATCTTTAAAATTTCGTTAACAACTACAGGTACCAGGAGTAACTTGTAGAGGTGGACAACTATATTTGCAATGCGTGAATGTGCACATTAATATCTAATTAAAAATCACAACTCTTTTTTGTCCTGAAGTACTTTCTTTGCTACTTAATGCAGTTTTTCACATTTAAATAGTAAGAAATAATAGAGAAACTGTTTAAAATAAAGTTAATTTATTTAAGCTTGGATGTAATTTGTGAAAATATTTTGAATCTTTTAAGGATATGCTGAATGACTCCATGCTCTTTAGGGCTTGGTGTATTTTTCTTAATCAACCAAAAGAAGTGTATAGCTGGGATTAAAGACTTTGTCTTACACTGTTAACTAGCTGCTTAACTATGTCCATGAAAAATAAGTATTAACAGCCACAATAATGGCAACAAACTTAAAATGCCATTGGTGGGAAGGACACGTCCTATGACTGGTTAAGGCAAAAAAAAAAAAAAAAAAAAAAAAATCATGACTAGCCAAGTGTATTGGGAATAATATAAAATAGGCAAATATAAAAATATATTGGTAATATAAAATAAAGACAGTACTAAACAGCTAAGTAAAAATTAAATTACATTACAAAAAAAAATGCCTTGAATGTTTATTTATCAAAAAGGGAGAGTGAAAAAGGAAAAAGGGTTGATAATATTTTTCATCCCCTTCAAGAAGAGATTTTGGCATATACCAGACACAGTCAAGTGTTAGAGAGCTGTTGAGAACAACTTCAAATCTCAAAGAATACAAACCTGAATAAGCTTTTAGTTCCAATGTAGTACAGTCTGAACAATACATATATTTGTGTGTGTGTGTGAGCGTAGTATTCACTACCATTTCCTTCTTCACACTGACTTCATATACATACTCTCATGGTTCTTCACACCCTGGTAGAATTGCTGGTGTTAACATGATTTAGCTGACAGTGTGCCCTGTATTGTGTGTATGTGTGTGTGTGCGTCTGTGTGTGTGTGTGAGAGAGCGAGAGAGGGAGAGAGAGACAGTGGCAGAGAAATCATGTTGTGGTTGACATGGTGGGATGGGACTCACTGTATGTAAAAGTGCTCTTGCTTGTGAAAAAGTGGCATTAGATGGGAATGGTTGTCTTACCCAATTATTGTTCACAGCTGTTTTCTGTTGTATGTGCAGACTAAAACTCTGCTTTTACTTTGACGATGGATCCACCGGCTTTTAGGTCATAGAGATTTCAGGCTGTGACATTTAATAAAGCTTGTCATAGACTGCTAAAAACACAAATATTAAACAAACAATAATAATATCTTATTTCTGAAAAAATACCATTCTTAACAAACTAAGTGGACTATGCAACATATTCTTGAGAACAACTTCTCAAGAGCCTGGGGTATTATTTGTACTGTTACTAATGACAGTGGGATTTTGAATTGGGTTTCACTCCTTCTGGATAAGGAGCACAGAACTTTCCCATGTCAATGCAGCACTTTATTGACATGGATGTTAAGTCATTCCTATATACAGTAGCTACACAACTGTATACAAAAGATAGGCCAACCCTGGGCCAGTTATATACTTTGATGATTTTTGAAGTGATTCCTGAAGAATTAAAAACAACCCCTGCAGCAAACAGGAGTCCAAGAGTGATCGTGCACTCCTACTTTTCATTACCTTACAAAAGTAATTAAATCAGTACTCACTAAATCTCCCTTTGGCAAATATCACAACATGCTAATGCTTTTTGTACCCAGCAAACAGTCTTTCATCATGATTTTGGAATATTAACCAAGTCTTCCTGCAGATCACTTCAAGAACAGTAAACAGGACATTGGTTGGGTTGCCCTGCAAACACAGCACATCTAAAGTTCTACCCCCACCACCAGACTTTCAGTAAGTTTTAGATGAGGGGTATGAGGGCTGTTCACAAAGTTTCAGCCTGTTTCATGAATTAGTTGATGGTTTTTGAGATCTGCTTTGGATGACTGTCCTGTCAAAGAAGCCACACATTTTTGACAGACTGCTTGACATTTGCATCCAGATATTTAGAGGAATTCATTTCTGCCTGTACTGTGCAATATACCATGTGCAACTGGCAGCTGCACAGCCGTAAAGCAAAATATTTCCACCCCTATGCATAAGAGTTGACAAGATTTTCAATTCATCTAATGCTGTTTTTTCAACCTCTGTAATCTCTTTTTAACCTCTTATAAGGTGATAATTCCTTAAGATAATTGTTGACCTGCATTACAAGTCTAAAGGAGTCATACTGCGTGTTTTAGTAGAGTGGAGCCCAAACTTTAGCACGTTACAATTAATGTGACAGTGCATTGCCATTTGACAAAAATGCTCAGGAGTGTGAAAACCCTTACATATAACTAAACATTCATCCCTCTGTCCATTAAATATATTGTTTATCCTGGAACCAATACCAGCTGACAAAGAGTGAAACGCAGAGTGCACTTTGGGCAGCCAGTCTGTCCGGTAGAGACCAACAACGGCATAAAGATTACCTTTGACTTCTGTATAAGATCGACAACAATAACAAAGTAGCCCATTCTTTTCCACTTCATCGAATATATGTACTGCTTGGCTTTACACAAAAATGATGTGGTTGCTTAGGTTTGGTTTAGAAAAAATATTGTGGTTTTGGGTTAACGTCAATTAACAAGCATTTCACACTGGAATCAAACACCTGTTTCCCCTGGGAAAGTCACCTCAAAAGCAAAAATAAAAAAAAATTAGTCTAAGAACTTTAAGCTTTATTTATATTACTGTTTGACAATGCAATCTATAAGAATGCATTTTATTTTTAGGTGATTTCTACATTTTTTAACGTAATATCTGAAACTGCAATGTAACTGGTAAATATTGCAGTCACTACATTGTAATTTTAGCACTAAAATATTTCCTGCTGAAACTTGCTTGTTTAATTAGAACTATCATTTTTACAGCTGGCAAAGAATTCTGCTTGTTTGCCCACAAAGCTGAGATAATACATTTCTCCCTCTCAGTGGCGAGACTGCTGACACACATACACACATACAGACAAAGGGGTGGGAGGGGAGCAGGCTAGCTAAGTCTCAGGCTAGCATTCTCAGCATGGCACAATTAAGACTGAGCGCTAACAGACACTCCCGGTTTAACCACATTACTCTTAAAAAATGTTACACAAACCAGAGACATCTTTGACAGCACAACATTATCCCCCTAGTTACAATTAATTACCCACACGTCCTCCCCATGCATCCCATTTGCATATCTTAAAGGCAAGGGAATCTGCCAGGAGGGAAAATTCAGGTTAGTTAGGCATGCCAGGGAGCATGCCAGTGTGTCTGCATGTATGTGTGTGTGTATGACTCATACTGAGATGTGACTGACAAAAAAAAATAAATTTGCTGATCAGCTGCTGACACCTGGCTAACACAGATGGCTATAGAACATGTTCTCTAAAAATTAACTTAATTTTCCTCTATTTCTCCATTAATGTAGATACCATATGTATATCTGATGTCTTTTTTTTCTTTTCTGCTGTTACCTTGTTTTGCATCAAGTTTGTTTATGTATGTGCAAACAACATTTTGTGCTTTTGCAAATATGTTTAGACATCTGAGTGCTGGTACAGGCAGACTTTGTGTGTGTTTTCTTTTTTCTTCTCTTCTTTCCTCTCCATTATTTTTACCTCTTGTTCCCCTCTGTCTCTCATTTATAATGGGTAGAGGAAGGCTGGAGATAAAAGAGGCGAGCAGGGAGACAGAGTGAGCGGTCACACTCTGTGATGCTATCTACTACCCACAACGCATTGCAAGTGGACTCCTGACATGTTCTATACATCTTTCCACTCTGCCGCTCATTAAACAAATGCCCCTTGATATATAGCTCTCAAGAAATGAATTTTTACCTCTATGGGCTGGGGACCTGCTCTCTCTAAGTCTTAGCCTCCTCTGTGATCTCTTGGGCCCATGGAAAAACACACAAACAAAGACTGCATACACACATAAAATCCAAAATCAGATATAACAATGTGGCCATGAACACACTCCCCATGTACACACTGTGTTTCCTGATATCACCAAACCTGGTATGACCAGTTACTTAAAGGAGTGCTGGCTACATACACAGTAAAACAAGGAGGCAGATATGATTATGGTGATATACAGTATAGACTGTATAATGACAAACACTAGAAGCCATCTGCTACAACCAAAGCCTACTCCATTGGATGTCCCCCTTTGGATTTTTGAATGTACTGCTTTCCCATAATGTTGATAAGAAAGAGAAAGATTTCAAACAGATTCATTTATTATCCTTGTTATCTCTTGTAGTTTTATTCCTGCTAGAGATTTGTTGTAGGGTAAAATTGGCAAAACTTAGCTTTTCTACCTTTTTATATGCAGGAGTGGAGTTTACAGGACTTTTTAGGCTAGCATAAATCATCATGACCTGGATCTATGGCATACCCGAAAGTAGTACTAGTTCTTTGAAATGAAGCACTTTAAAGAGAAAAATGAATTTAAATTTAATGTTTTTGTGAAAGATAATTTTTGGCATGTTTGATATTTTTATTCCAACACAAACATCAGCTTTTATGTCTCTCTAGAAATTGCCTACAATTTACAAGGATTTCTAAATTTTGCAGCTTTTCTTGCATATAACATTTAGCTTCTTATGTTCCCTTAGAAGACATAACCAGAGTGTAAGTCAGCCTTACACATGTTAAAGTTGGGTGGGGTGATTAGGTCACCTGGCAAATTGCTCTGAATGTAAATCCCAGTGTTGTTAGCCATATTATTGTTAAATGCAGCTATTTCAATTTCTTTCGCATGGACTTAGAGACAATTTCTACATTGGCATTGGCAAGTGCAAAGTTAGCATGAACGAACAAATGCGCTATTTTGTTCCTGGATTGATTCTGACTGAGGTCCTATTATATCATGTCAACATTTTCCTCATTTTCCTGAAATCATTTTTCATGGCCCCCAAATATGGAAACTGTTAGTCCACCATGACATTTTTTCTGTCACTGAGACACATTTTAAAATCCAAGTGATAATTAACTTGTAAATTAAGTAAAAATAAACAATTAATTGTTTCCAAATATTTTTTCCAATACTTTGCTCCACATTGGACAGCAGACAGGTAGTGGGCATGCCCAGCCTTGTTTGCCCTTGCATGCATTTGCTCAGTGACTGGCTGCTCTCATTAAAGCTTGCTAATGCACTTGTAAAACAGTCAGCAAAAACAATAGATCACTGTATGTGGCAGAGACAAGGTGTGTGTGTGTGTGTGTGTGTGTGTGTGTGTGTGTGTGTGGGAGGGGTGCATAGGGGAGAAAAAGTAGGGGGTTTTTCTAGGAGAGAGAGTGCAAAAGTGTAAGGGGAGAAAAGGACAGGGTGAGAGAGATAGGCTAAAGAAAGAAAGGGGGGAAAAAAGTAGAGAGAGAGGTGGTATTGGGTGGAGGTGGATGCTGGTCAGTGGAGATGTCGGTGGCCCATTAATCTTGGCCTCTTCCTGCCTAGTTATTGTGTATTTCTTTTGGCCAGAGATTGATTGTAGCAGGGGAAGATGAATTTGCCCGTGGACCTTCTTTTCTCTCCCACACTCTTTTGTTTTTTTTCTAACTCCTGATGCTCAGCCAAGGTGATAATGCTCTCTGTCTGTCTCCCTTCTGGTTCCCCTGCTCGTTCTATGCCCCCCTCCCCTTTCCCTATGTTCTTCCCTTTCATTTATTTTAGATTACAATCATCATCTATTGCAGGTTGCAGAAAATGTGTTTGTATGGCAGAAAGAAATGGAGATCGAGGGTTTGGACGACACTGCCTGGGGCCTTGAATGTGAGGAGGGACAGTGACCCAGCTGGACCCAAATGTTAAGGCATGGCCAACACAAAACACACACAGGACCTTCCTTCTTCCATTAGTATGCCTTTTCTTATGCCCTTATTTTACAATCCAGCAGGTAAAGAAGAACGAGGAATTTCCATACACAAAACTCATTTAAGTGTGTGTGGGCATTTTTTTACTAAAGTGCAGGACAGAAGGTTGAAATCATCTGGAGTCATGTACAGCATCATAAACATGCACATACAGCACTGTACACATTGCACAGACCTAGACACATTACATATAACTGTGCAAACTCCTTTTCACAATATGTTAGCCATAACAACAATACAGAGTAACTGTCCACAAGCAGGTAAAAACAATTAATGCAGCTTTAAATATTTATTTTCCTGGCTGGCTTACAGCCTTAGGAAGAGAAGGTAATCTTGCTTGCAATCATGCTACTAAAACAACAAAACAGCAATTTCTAAGATGTTATCCCTTGAACCCTACCAGATGGATACAAGTCTGTTTTCAGTGAATGTGGTTACTATTCCTTGGATTCACATAAAGCAACATTAAGTAACTTTAGCTCACAGCTTCCCCATCTGGTTGAGAAGGGCAATTGTCTGTTACCAGTGTCGTAAATACTGTCACTAACTATAAGACGAAACCATCTAACATGGCATTCTCAAAACCAACGCAATGGTAGAGCCAGCGAAGAAACCAAATAGGGTTTTGTCAGAGGAAGCGAAGAAAAGAGAAAGTGATCGCACACAAGCCCAAACATGAATCAATATCGAACGGGCTTCCCCGTGGGCAGCACAATACATGTGAATTTGTTGACTAAACTGACGGGACCGGCGACTCCAGACTGTAAGTCCGTCTGTAATTCTGTTAATAAAAATAATAATACTTTTATTTATAAGGCGCTTTAAGAACAGCAAGAGCTGACACAAAGTGCCGTACACCAAAACAAACAGAAAAACAAATATACATAAAACAAGAATAAATAAGAATTATAAAAATTGGTTTTATAAAAATAAAAACAGTAATAAACAGTCCATAATCAATCCATCACGCCGGTCCAAAGGCTTGGGTATACAAATAGGTTTTAAGTTGTACTTTTAATGTGGGTAATGTAGGGGCTTGTCTTATGTGCAAATGCAAATTGTTCCACAGCTTCGGTACAGCAATAGAGAAAGCTCTATCTCCACGGATCTTCCTCCTCATTTTTGGCATGTGAAGAAGCGGGAGGTCAGCTGATCTAAGAGAGCGGCTAGGAGTATAAGGGTGAAGGAGTTCAGTGAGATAAGATGGGGCAAGGCCATTTAAAGATTTAAAAACAAATAATAAAACCGTAAAATGAACCCTAAAAGACACTGGCAGCCAGTGGAGTGCAGCCAGGATTGGTGTGATGTGCTCGTTTTTTCGCATTCCAGTTAAAAGATGAGCCACCGCATTTTGGACCAGCTGGAGACGTGAAACGGATGCCTGACTAAGCCCAACATACAGAGCATTACAATAATCGAGGCGTGATGTAACAAAGGCATGGATTACTAACTCAAAGTGCTGCCTTGACACTAGACGTCGTAGTTTTGCCAAACACCTTAAATGAAAAAAACTGGCAGCACCAATTTGCTTATCAAATTTAAGATCCGCGTCCATTTTGAAGCCTAAATTAGTGACCAGTGGTCTAAGATGTGATGTCTAGAGGACCAGATTAACACCAGAAGATTCACTGGAAGCACTAGAGCCAACCAGCATTACTTCCGTCTTTGTGACGTATACCATAAAGCAGGTCACACTCTTCCGCTGGCAGCAGATGGGGAGGTTGGGTGACCCTACCCGATCACGAAACTTGCATTGTTCTGTTGCAGCCAGTGCAAGCCCACTCAGGCTGCAGTGGCTGTAGAATTTGTCCGGTTAAAAGTTGTTCTACCACTGAAATAATTTTAGAGACATTACTTTAAGGTAAAAAAACTACATACTGTTGCTTTAAGTTCTCACTGTTACTCGCAGTCAACACTAAAAAAAGAAAAAAACTCAAATATTTAATGCAACTATGGATTTGTCTGTAAAAACAAAAACCCATAATGCTCCCTTGTTTTTTACCCATGCCTGGAATGTAATGAGGTCATTATATCATTCCACTGCAGCGCCAAATACAAAGAATAAACAAGTAGTTCGCAACAAAAATCAAATGGCCTTTTAGTTTGAAATACCAATACCTAATCAACACACAATAATTATCTGTTATGAAAAAATAAGTTAATAAAATAATTTCTCATATAGGCATCATACAATGTTCTAACTAGAGTCATGCGCAGTGTATGTGAAATAATCATGGTGTGTTTTGAGTTTACTTATGACCTTTAATGTAGCTATTTATAGCCTAAACTGCCTATCATACCCCATTGTTACTGTGTACACATGCATGTAGTGGAGGTACTGCACTGTTGTAGTATTTGTGCCAGATCTGCAGCAGTGTATTCCCTGGTCTGATTCCTACTTAACCCTGTGACTTTAGCACGGCCAGACATATGCTGCAGACCACAGGGACTCCCCCGGGTGTGCACATACACACACACACACACACACACTCTCTCTCTTTCTAAAACACATACACACACACACACACAAACAAAAACACAAACACATACAGCTTATGAGAATCAGCCTTCCCTCTACAAACTTAATTTTTCCAAATTGGTGTTATTGTCTAATCAATGACTGTGTAGAGCATGGTAGGAACAGTGCAGTCTGATGGTGTTGGAATCATATCCCCATCAGGTAGACAAGAGTGTAGGGAGCACTGCCGTAATTTCCTATGAGTCACACCAAGATATTAGTTGCTTTTAGCAAAAATGGCCTTGTGGAACAGAAAAAACCATATATAAGATGCTTTGGTGTATAAGTCGCATTTCTAATTATACTAATGATAGTATAAATTATCCTATGAAGAACATAGGCCAAGCATAACAACAAACAGAAGTGCATTACAGAATTCATTCATCCGTGCCAAATAATGGTAAACAACTGTGCCCAGGTCGGGGAGAAGGTGAAGCAGTGTGTCTGCCTTCTCTCTCAGGTTGCCTGAACGCCAACAGTCACTACAAACTTTGTTTCAGCTGCTAACTTTATTACCTGCACTTTGAAGTCTGCAGTATAGCTCTTTCTTTTGGGCAGCATTTTCATTTGTGTTACACTAGAAGTTGTAGGTTAGCATGAATATAAACGTTTTTACTTTTTCGCTAGTACAGAATTATCTTCGGTGGAGTCAAGAGTGGCAAGAGTGACTACAGTGCTAGTGACTAGTTGACATTATGACAGTAAATGGTCACATATAAGTCACACGGCGAGCCAGAGCACTGAAAAAACATGACTTACAGTCTGGTAAATATGGTATATTCTAAATAGCTCACACACTACTTAAAAGTGATTGCATGAGAGGTAAACCTCAGACGGAACTAAAATCTAAACTAAGATGGCAAAAAATACAATGAAACATAATAAAATAGAAAAATATAGGTACGGTGTTCATGTTGTATTTACATCAAAAACGTAGATACAAAGATACACAAAGATTTATTAACTTCAGCCCTACGTGTACATGACAATGTAAATAACTGTTCTGTGCTGAAACAAGGGACATCTTAAAGTTCATGTTGTGAGAAGTGCCTCATATGTAGAGATATGTAGAGAAATATCCGAAAGATACAAAGTCCCATTTCGTTTTAGTCCATCCATCCATCCATCAACTATACCTGCTTATTCCTAACCAGGATTTCTTTTTAGTACTTTCTGAAAAGAAAATGGGCAGATAATTTAACCAAGGAGAGGGAAGTTTAATGCCATTCCTACACACATACTCCTGAAACAAGAATTATAGGAATTAAGTTGATAATTTGTGAAGTCTCCCTTTAAACACTCACTGACATGCACCAACAAAACTTTGAAAGTCACATAAGCAGAGAGGAGGTGCACACACTTTTCACACTTCCTCCATTTTTCCTCTCCCAACATTATTTTGTGTGTGCGTCACAGTGCGTGTGTGTGTGTGTCGCTGACCTTTCTGCAACGTTGCCCCGTATTCACTGGTTGTCAGCACAGTCTCTGTCCCAGGCCATCCGTCTCTGCCACCAGTCAGTCCTCCAACCAATCCTCCACCGTCCCATTAACACATACACACACACACACACGTACAGCACATGTGTTCATGTGTACACACGCAAACATGTTCCATGCATACACACATATGCTCACACAAACATGCACACATACTAAGATATACACACACACAGACAAGCAATCCTCCATTGTCCCATTAGCCCAGGATGAGGGGCTCTGCTCTGCTTTGAGACTTGGCTCAGTCTGGCTGGCCTGGGGGATCATTAAAGCCTTGCCACACAGACACACACAGCACACATTCATGCAGCTATCTTTGTGAGGACAATCATTGTCATAATTCATTCCCTAGCCCCCTACTCTAACTTTAACCATCACAACTAAATGCCTAACTCCAACCCTTACACCAACTATAACTTAAATCTATTTCTAGCCCAAACTTTAGAACCAAGTCTCAACCTTAAAACAGCTGTTACAGGACTGGCTAAAAGACTCCAAAAATATCCTCACTACTATGGTACAACACTCAAATTGGTCTTCACAATGTATAAACATAGAAGTACATGTGTATATGTATGTATGTGTATATATATATATATATATATATATATATACATATATACACACACACACACAGGTCTGGGCTGTGGAAACAAACCAGAGTCCAGGTGGCCTGTTGTTATTTATAACAAAGGAAACAACACAGCAGAACAGGCTGACATCAGGCCCATATAGAGCTGGGACAAGGGATATGTGTATGTGTATGTATGTGTGTGTGTGTGTGTGTGTGTGAAAGAGAGAGAGAATGAGAATTTTTTCTACTTCTATTTGTGAGTGCATACTAAATGTGTGTGTGTGTGCATGTGTGAGACAGAGAGAGAGAGACAGAGGGAGAGACAGAGGGAGAGAACTGAAGGACAGCTGAAAGTGTCTGTCCACCCCCACTCCACCATTAGACAGTGGTCTACTAGGACCACTGGACCAGATGTTGGCTCCAGAGCAACAACAAGATTGATTGGTTTAATTGCCGGCACTTTGCTCTCTGGCGTCTGAATATCTAATGTCATCTTTTAAAGGATGTTTGCTTGCTTGCTCTCCCTGTCTTTCTTTTTTGCTTCGGATGAAAAATATATATAACATTTTCAAATCAGTGGGGTATATGTAGGTGTATATGTATAGATCACCATTACATCTGTTCAACATTTTACTGTGAAAACATGGAGTCATTTAAAGTCTTTTATAAATAACAGTTGTTTCTGTGTGTGTGTGTGTGTGTGTGTGTGTGTGTGTGTGTGTGTGGGTGGTGGTGAGGGAGGAGGGTGGATATTACAAGTAGGTCCAGGCTTTTGACTGATAGAGTAAATGTGGAAGCCACATTTAAACTGATTTTACAATGCATGGATTCTAAATATTTTTCACATCAATACACCAATACCAGCTCACTTGCACGCACGCACACACACACGCACACACACAAAGATACACACAGTTCTGCCTCCTATCACTCAGCCACAGAGCTGTCCTCACATCAATCGTCTAATTTGTAACGGTTCAGTGCTACCAACCTAGCTACTTGGCAAATTTTAACACCCCTTTAGCAACAATTAAAAAAAAAGCAACTAACAAAAAATCTTTTTTAAACTTTTTAAAGAGATTTTAGCTCCTTTCTCCAGAAGAGAGTCGCCAAGAAGGCCCATGAATTGCTGGCTGTAGAGATGCCCCCTCTGCATCTATTCCATTCAGTGGGAGACTTGAGTCAGGCGCCCTACTGCTGGCAGAATTGAGGAAATGTGTTGGTCATGTGCAACCCACAGTTCCCAAAGAACAATCATGTTAGTTTAATTGGAAGCACACCACCCTCTCTTTTATAATATAAATGATATTCTAGGGCTGCAACAACTAATCGATAAAATCAATAAAAATCAATTATTAAAATAGTTGCCGTAATTATCCATGACATGATGAGCAGTTGCTGAGACAAAAATGGCAGAAGCGGAGAGGAATGAAAGTCACATTTTCCAAAATTTTTACATTGTTATGGGGATAGCAGTGGTGGGCTCTTGTTCTAGATTCCCTGTTATGTGGTCAGACAATCAGACATCCAGTAAAATGTGTACAGTTTCAGGCCAATTGACATAACAACTTATACATCCCACTGAGCAGACAAAATTCTGCTTTATCTAATGTCGCTACACACTGACACCAAGGCACAAGCACAAGACTCATGTTACACTTAACCCTAACCTTAATTTCTAAAGACAGACACACACACAAACCACTGGTCTGATGAATGAACACTTATCAAATTTCACAATATTTTCATCTACATTACCGTTATGAACAAGAGCAATCTATTGCAGCTAAATTTCTGTATTGTCCTGTCCATTGAATACATCATTCATATACGTTGGCGAAAGTATGCCACAGGCTAATGACATCAACAAAAGCTAAGGCATTAGCAAACCTGGAGTGTGATCAATAAAACAAGACTGGGGCGTGGGTTAGAACTTCAGTGTACTGTAGAACTGATGTCCACGCCTTGCAAAAAAATACATCTCAGAAGACTTGCAATCAATAACTGTTGATTTGCATAAATGAGAAATTTAAAAGAGTTTAGACATTGATCAGATATCAGTCAGGCAGTATACCTGGAGACAATTTAGTACTGTGGCTACTCTGCCCAGAAGTGGACGTCCAACTAATATAAGGTTCATAAATGGCAAAGGAGAATGCTCAGTGAGGTTTAAAACTAACAAGGTAACACACAAACAAACAACAGCAACAGCTAAAGGTTTCAAGAAATCATTGAGGCTGGTCAAAATTTTTGTTCATGTTTAGTCTAAGTCTGAATAAAACATGAAACTCTACATATGGTGTAAAACGGGCACTGCATATTATGAAAACATTCTAATGGTGAAGTACAGAGGAGAAAACACTGTGATTCAAGGCTGCTTTTCTTCCTCTGGGCCTGCACACCTACACATAATCAAGAGGAAAATGCATTCCCAGGTTTATTAAGGTCTCTTACAGGATAATATCAGCTGAAGCTCTGCTGAAGTTGAATGATGCAGCAGGTTAATGACACTGATCACCAAAGTGATCCACTACAGAATGACTTCAAACAGAAAATCTGCCTTGTGGCAGCAAATGAGATACTCCAGAGAGTCATTCACACCAGACATTTCAAGAATAAAGCTGAGGTGAAGCAGTTCTGTGAGAAAAACGCAGGTCTGATCCACAGCCGGAAGAAGCATTTTTTGAGACACTACTGCCAAAGGATGCTTGACCATTTGTAACTGTATGGTGTTTTACTTGGTTGTGTGTTCTTAGCTTAAACACATTGTGTTCGTTTGTATCTATGACTTGAAGATCAGATCATTAACAACAATTTATTGTATTTTCCAGGCTATAAGTCACACAAGAGTATAAGTCTCATTCTAATTATACTAATTGTAGTCCAAATTAGCCTATGAAGAACGTAGGCTGGGCATAACAACAATCAGAAGTGCATTACGTGCATACTTTATTTCCTGCAGCATAGCTCCTTCTTTTGAATGGCATTTTCACTTGTGTTACACTAGGAGTTACAGTTTAGCATTAACATAAATGTTTTTGGTTTTTCAGCAGTACAATATTATCTTTAATTGAGTCTAGAGTGCCATCTAACGCTAGTGACTATCAATATACTATCAATATACACATATAAGTTGCTTGAATGCAATCCAGTGTCTTCCAGAGGCAGAGAGACAGAGATGGGAAGGATGTGCAGCAGATTAGGGTGATTAAGGACAGGAACGGAAATGTGTTGACAGGTGCCACAAGTGTGACGGAAAGATAGAAGGAATACTTTGAAGAGTTGATGAATGAGGAAAATGTTAGAAAGCACAGAGTAGGAGAGGTGACTGTTGTGGAGCAGGAAGTATCAAAGATCAGTAAGGATGAAGTGAGGAAGGCGTTGAAGAGGATGAAGAGTGGAAAGGCAGTTGGTCCTGATGACATACCTGTGGAGGTATGGACATGTTTAGGAGAGGTGGCAGTAGAGTTTTTGACTGGGCTACTTAACAAGATCTTAGAGAGTGAGAGGATGCCTGAGGAATGGAGGAGAAGTGTACTGGTGCCCATCTTTAAGAACAAGAGAGACGTGCAGAGTTGTGGAAACTACAGAGGAATAAAGCTGATGAGCCACACAATGAACTTATGGGAAAGGGTAGTGGAGGCTAGGCTGAGGTCAGAAATGAGCATTTGTGAGCAGCAGTATGGTTTCATGCCAAGAAAGAGAACCACAGATGAAATATTTGCTTTGAGAATGCTGATGAAGAAGCACAGAGAAGGCCAGAAGGAGCTGCAATGTGTCTTTGTAGATTTGGAAAAAGCGTATGACAGGGTGCCAAGAGAGGAGCTGTGGTTTTGTATGAGGAAGTCTGGAGTGGCAGAGAAGTATGTTCGAGTGGTGCAGGACATGTATGAGAGCTGTAAGACAGTGGTGAGGTGTGCTGTAGGGGTGACAGAGGAGTTCAAGGTGGAGGTGGGACTGCACCAAGGATCGGCTTTGAGCCCCTTCTTGTTTGCTGTGGTGATGGACAGGCTGACAGATGAGGTTAGACAGGAATCTCCGTGGACCATGATGTTTGCAGATGACATTGTCATCTGTAGTGAGAGCAGGAAAACAGGTAGAGGTAAATCTAGAGAGGTGGAGGTTTGCAAAAGAGTGTCAGCAAGAATGAAAGGAAAGGTGGACAAGACAGTGGTGAGACCAGCAATGCTGTATGGTTTAGAGACAGTGGCACTGAGAAAAAGACTGGAGGCAGATCTTGCAGGTAGCAGAGCTGAAGATGTTGAGGTTCTCTCTGGGAGTGACGAGGATGGATAGGATCAGGAATGAGGACATCAGAGGGACAGCTCATGTTAGATGTTTTGGAGAAAAAGCCAGGGAAGCCAGATTGAGATGGTTTGGACATGTTCAGAAGAGGGACAGTGAATACATTGGAAAAAGGATGATGAGGTTAGAGTTGCCAGGAAGGAGGCCTAGAGGAAGACCAAAGACGAGGTTCTTGGATGTAGTGAAGGAGGATAGTGGGTGTGGGTGAGGGGGATACAGAGGATAGGATTAAATGGAGGCAGATGATTCAGTGTGGCCACCCCTGAAGGGAGCAGCAGAAAGGAAAAGAAGATACACATATAAGTCGCTTTGCTGTATAAGTCACAGGACAATTTAGAGGAGTAAAAAAAGTGTGACTTATAGTCTGGAAAATACATTAAGCATCACAAAATGCCAAAGTAAATCAAGTATGTACTTACTGTATAACTGGGTTTAATGTTTGATTTTATAATGTTTAATATAGTATTGTTAACGTAAATGTCATTTGTATGAACAAACATCTTGTACTACAAGTTATTGACATAGTCAAACATGCTTTTGGTGATAGCATGATAGTCTGTGGATCAGTCAGAGGCACTAGATGAAAAAATAATGCATCAATTTCATACCAACCAGATAACTGTTGATCATCAAAGTAAATGAGATTCTTCTGTGTGAACCATGACAAAGAGCCAAAGTTTATGGCAAGGCATTTAGTGGCTAGTGATATTTCAGTGTGGTTCAAAGTGCTAAAATGAATGACATATTGATCAACCAACCACCAGAGCAACACCAAAGCAAACGGCTAAAAATGGTTACACATAAGAATGCTCACAATTATCAGAAACACCTATTATTTGCAGTAGAAGTACATCTTGTTTTATATGTTATTCATATTTTCCTGACTGCTCAGATTTATCCTGTGAACCCCAAGATAATCTTCTTGTACCTCTCACCATCTGTCACTGGTTTACAGCTTAAGAGCCACTGGTCTGGGTGATCAGATTGCACAATATTTATTTCCATTGATTTCAATCTGAAATCAGCTTCCCATTGTGCTATCTCCATTCACTTTATTTTACTTCACATTTATTTCTGAGCAAATTTTATTTCAAAGAATATTTTATGGAGACAGGTTTTATGTTAACCTCAAACAAACACATTATGAAAATACAGTAGCATTCTGTGATACTGTAAAATTTACAAGGGTCATCCTTATAAAAACATGTCTGTCAGCCATTTATAAAGTAGCTTCCCCTAAGACTAACCTAGACTGTGGCCACTTGGGACAGCTTTAGTTTGTGGGAGTGTCTGTGCATGCTTGCATGTGTGCTTGCAAGGTTTGGAAGGTGCTTGACAAGGCCAAAAGCTTGGATTCCTGCACTGCTCCACTCACCCACACACAGTTAAACACACACACCTACCTTCATCACTCCCCTCCATATCTTGCAACTCTCCATACATGTCACTGGCAAAAGAAAGAGAGAGGGAGAGAGAGAGGGGCAGAGCAGAAGGGAGAGAAGGAAGGCACACGGCAGACAATTAATTGTGTGGCCAGTTGAAGAGGTAGAAAGACACAGAGTGAGAGAGAGACTGAGAAAAACAGGAAGTGAGAGAGAAAATAATAAAGTGTCTCTACTAGGCATTAATCTCCCTCACACTGCAGGCATGTCAGTGTAGGCTAGCTGGTGACTAATACCACATTTTGCATACAGTGGTCACAGACAAGAGCTTCCTCACCAGGACTTAACTGCTGCGTTTGGAAGACAGATATGTTAGAAGTGTCAACTATGCATAAAAGCCACAATTTTAATCACATTTTCTCTCTGGCTTAGTCTAACGATTACACCGTACTGGCTTTTTACTATTGTCCACTACAGTACAACACACAACGCGCACCAGGTCGGTCTTCTTCAACATACCACCAGTGATGAAAATACTGCCAGGTCTTCCTCATCTTGACTTTGTTTTTTAAGGCTGTGGTGAAACGGAGGAGAAATATCTTCCAAAAAAAAAAGAAGAACATTAAGGGTAAGAAATAAAGCTGTCAAATCAAGATGCCAAGAGAATCAGGACTTACCTAACACCCAGAAGATAATTAACAATTCTGGCTCACCTGTGCCTAAAGAATGCGATCCTTTTAGCAGTTTTATCGCAGTCTACCTTTAAAGTTTTAATACCATTCTGTAACATTTCTAAAAACGCAACGTCAAACTAGGAGGATTGGGCCTAAATGCAGACAACCTAGGCTGACAGATTGGCATATTAAAACATTATTATTAAGCTATAATAATTAACATAGGGAAACACAACTTAGTTGGAGTCCAGGGAAACAAAACCAAGCTGGGGGGAAACTAAAGGCAGAATAAAAGTATCAGTGCAGGTCAGAAGCATGTAATGGGTCTGAAATGAGCTAAGTGTGCACATAAAATTATTTGGTAAAGGGCTAGTGGAAAAACAAGGAGCTAACAAGGAAATGGACATAGGTGAGCAGAGCCAGGTGACCAGGAAGACAAGGAAAGAGAAGGAGTCCAGGAACATCTGGAGGCTAGATGACAAAAATGGCAGCTCACAGAAGACACTGAAGAAGTAACTAAATCCAGGAAAAGCTCAGGGGAGAGACAAAAATAGGCCTGGGTTTCTGACAACATTCAGACTCCTTAAGCAGTCTTTAAAGGGACAGACACAACGAAACATGCTACATGCATCAACATCCTAATCTGTTGAACCTCCATCATACTTCTGTCCACCAAATGTTAATGCTACACTTAACACTGAAGATCTCAGAATCTTTCCAGGAGTGAATGCGAAGGTTTTGATTTTTTTTTTTTTTTTTTTTAAATGTAATATTGCAGTAAAGAAGACAGAAAAGGGGGGAGTTCGGGCAACAACAGAAATATATTAGTAAACTGAAGTTATGAGATATTGATATATAATCGAACTGGTATCATGAAAGAACCTAGTGACATTTTCTCAAATGCAAATGGACAGCATTAGATGAGTAACAGATCAGTAACATATAATTAACTGAACCCCTTTCACTGTATGTAGACCACGTTATCAAGCACCTAGTCTTCACAAAACCATTTGTTTTGTTTTTTTTCTCTTACTTCCACTGCTGATATGTGAGAAGTAGAACATTACCTTCTTGCAACCCTGGCAAAATTATATACCAACAATGATCATAATGAAGGCCTCTGAATAAAGGCTGGATGTATAAAAGAGCAATTGTGTGATAACTGGCTAGGTTTGTCATATCAACTTAATAGGTAGGCCAAGTTGATAAAACATTCTGTAGTAGCAAATTTAATAAAGTTGACGCAATAAGAAAACTCCAATTTTAACATCAGTCATCTTTGTATGTAAATTAAGACTGATGATCACAGGATGTATTAGGTTGACCGCTGGAACAGATAGATGTAGGCTTAGACATCGCAATAAGTCAACTGTTTTTTCACTGATCTCATTTCATTTTCACCTACTTTAGAGGCACATACAGTACTAAGGACACTTATATGAGCTCCAAATGGTTTTGAATTTTATAACCTGCCTACTGCCAAAACAGACAGGGAGATTTCCTTTACTGAACTCAAAATGACTTTATAAAGTGTGTGTGTGTTTTTTTTTTTTTTTGGCAGCGGAAATGGAGAGGAAATGAAACTAGAGACACTTGATCCCCATATATGCCCCTTACACACATACATACACATAAGCCCCTCTGTTCCCAGTGCAGCTGAAGTGATGGTAACTTATTCTTACATTACACATTCACACTATGCAAACACAGCCACACGCTTTCTCACAACATGTTAGTTGTGACTGCTGTGGGTAAGTGTGTTCGCAGATGCTCTTCTGTGGTTTTGTGTATATGTACTGTCAATTGATTTCCCTGGCTAATCAATAGCATTTTAGCCCCTTAACTACCTTCCAAAGCATCTGTTATAAAAGACAGGCTGTAGGTGTGTGTGTCCGTATCCATCTCTGTTAAGATAAATTTGCCTTCTTTCCTGAGAAACGAAATGTATAAATCAGCATACACAATGGGAAAGAAAGGTGTAAGAAAAATCGAAAGAGAAATCATACAAGGAGAGAGATTCACAAACAGATGATAACTCTACATCTCCGTAATGATCGAGAGCCATGCCTGGCAGGCCAAAGTTATCCTCCACCTTGAAAGAGTAACTGAAGATATGTCCACAGGTAGAGGGGGCCAATTAGCAATGTGTGGTAGCATTTACATTTTGTGCTATCTATCATGCTAATCGGTGGGTCAATTTATCAGCTGGGTTGTGATTAATGCAAGGTTAGGGTAGCAGGTGTCCTGTGGCTCAAGGTAGAGGGAAAACAACAAGTAGAAGCGAGAGAATTTTCTTCATTTGCTCTGTGAGAAAGGACAAGAGTAGGAGGAAGGTGAAATCTATCTGATATTACTTAGTGTCCTTTCTCTTTCTAATCAATCCAAATTTGCATGCAGAGACAAAAAGAAGAGGAACACAAGTGAGTGGGGGAATAGTGAAGTGGAGATCCTGTTGTCTTTGTTTTATGAAGTTCTTTTTTCTTTTTGGTAGGGTGAAAGCAATATCCTCTAGGCCCTTTAATCATGTGATGACGGGCCTAGGACCTGTCTCAGTGTGTGTATGTGTCTGAACTGTGGCCCCATTGATCAAACCCAGTGCTGGTGTGATGGGATAGAGGGACAGGGCTGGCCACGGACATAGCAGCTCCCCGACTCCCTGCCGTCCTCCCCAACACCGCCCAGGCCGGCACGGAGCCATTTGTCAAAGTTTTATCTGATTCCAGAGGTATTGGATCTATCAGTCATCACGTATGAGAGAGGAGATTGACCTCCTCTATGGGCATTTTTCTAAATTAGACCCAGCTGATATTGGAACGACATAACCTGCCATTATGGGTGACAAAAGCATTGTAAAGCAGCCCCATTAGTACGAAGTGTAATGCTGTAATTTGATTGCAAGAGGGGGTTTGAGAGCGGTGGAGGCATGTGAGATTTTGAGTTGTACAAGACGTTAGAGGTGTCCCTGGAGTCTAAATGGTTTCTCCCCTCTCTCTGGGTTTTAGATTGCCTTCCAGACTGACAAAGCACCTGCCACACATTCATCAATGATCCCATCCATCTGTCCATCAGGTTGGTAGTCCACTCGGTCATCAACAGGTAATGCCTGGCAGCCGGGCTGGCTGCCTGATAATGAAAGATAGGAAAACATCACACACTCTGTCACCCAGTGTTAAGACCCATATGCATCCCACTTAGACAAAACACGCATTTCATGCATTGCTTTCTCTGCATCCAGTCCCTTTCTTTCTCACTTTCCCTTTCTCTCGTACCCTTGTTTGACCTGATTCATAATCATTTATCATTTTACAGGAGTAAAGTCAGAGATCAATGTTGTTTTGTAATTTTCTAATCTCATTTCAGGAAAATAAAATAGAATCTCTATGTGTAATTTTTTTCAACTAGTGCTGTGGAGGTTGGACTAACAAGCAGCCATTTGGGCACGTTCCAACTAAATTGCCCTGACTATGTTTAGTTTTCTGGCAGACAGCACTGGTTAATTGCCACTTAATTAGCTGTTTTACCCAGAATGCTTTGACCCACTTGGGACAGGTCTCTCATTAGTGGGAAACCATCTGAACTCATCCTGGATTCTAAAAACATACTGCACCAAAAAACACAATTATCAGCATTTAGACGCTTACGTTTCACAATAGGTGTTGTTTGGCTTTTTTATTGCACGACTTCACAGCTAATACTCCAAGGACTCACTAGTGGTGACACTGGCTTTAAACTTTTAAAGTTGACTTTCTGCTTCACAGATGTGGGCAGAGGAGTATTTTTATGATAGTTCTATAGTATACAGAAGGTGTTGTTTTTATTTTAGCTATTCTTGGTAAGAAACCCTATACAGCCATCAAGATCTTTGATGCAATTTTCATGACAGCTAATTAGCAGTGTCATAAACATAAAAACAAAAAGGTCCAGAACAAGCTGAAAACAGCAAGCACTAGTGTTTATTGTTGAATTCAAAAGAGTTTGAGTTGATGTCATGGTGGTTGTATTTGTGATTATTGGTGATGTTCCAAGGCCCCAAAGGGCCCCTCCTGGTAACAGTTCAAGCCCAGTGAGCAAGCCTTGCTCTGGCTCAGCACCCTCCTGGCTACATCAATATGCCCCCAAGTTTCTACAACAAGCCTAAACACACAAGCAAGCATGCTGTTACACTTTGCTATCAATAAAACCTGCATCCAAAGACATTAAAGACTAAGCTTGGCTGGCAGGAAGACAAGCTGTTTCCTCTGTATACTTTCCTCCTGCATTATCAGTCACACTTCAAACTGGCAAGTCAGACACCCCGGATCTGAAAACTTACAGTCAAAGCTTTTAATTCTACTCGGTTCGATGCCCCTCTCTCTCCTTGCCTGTCTGCCTGTGAATCTGTTTCCACTGACAAAGAGCAAAAAGGCAGAGACGTGCGGCTTCCACCATACAGATATTGGCAGAGTGTCATCGGAATGAATGAACCGCTCTTGCATCGCAACTGCCAACTTGTCAGCCACGAGCTGGGATGCATGACTGACACCCCCTGATTGGTCGATTTAATATAGAGAGAGTAGGAGGAAAGTAGATGGGGCCTGCCTTCCCTGAGCTCTGCTAGTATGGGAGATGGAGGGTGAGGTGTAAGTCCATTTGTCGAAGACATGAAGCGCTAACTCTCTAGGTATCGGCCTGTATGCCTTGTTAGAGAGAGAGAGGAATTTCTTTTTTTTTAGTCGGGAGTTAGCATGCAGTTTGTTATCGCTTCACCACGGACATTCCTGACAAATCGACTCAGACAGCCATCAGACGGTCTGACAGAACAAGACATTTCAAAAACTGGCATCAGACCAAAATACACAGAGATTAAAGTTCTGAGTAAAGCTCTGAGGTGCTGGTAGATGAACTGACATACCAAACTATCAGCCCTATTAATGTAACCAGCTACTTGGACATAGAGGCAGACATATATCATGATAGTATGATCAATACAAAGATGTTTGATGGATACAGTTATGACTAACGTGTAAAAAGTGTTTGTTTGATCGTTTAAATTTTGGACTGATGGTTATTATTACACCATATTTATTTCCACACTTTAATATAAAAGCCACGTATATAACATATACCATGTGAGTGTAATGTGTATCATGTGAGGTGCTCACATGCTACCAGTCTGTCAGATGTAATTTTAGGCTAATCAAAATCCTGGTAAGATGGTCAGATAAGCATTTTTGTTGTTGGAAGTACTTTCCTACATAATTCCCTGTTAACTGTGGTAAATATGACTGTAAATATGTATTGACAATGATGAAGGTATAATTGATAATGCTTGAAAAATATATATTTATGTTGTGCACAAAGCTTTGTGTGGCTGGATGGCTACACAGAACACTGTGCTTGTCTACACATCTTCCAAGTAACTTGCTGTTTTGACAATACTACTAAACTATTTCCACCTCTAATATTATCACTGATTAGAAATGATAATTTAATGAACTGACTCAACAAGTACATCTTTCTTATGCTATCAACAGTGTACCACACATTTCACTCCATCATCTCAGAATTGTTCCGGAGATAACTACTGTTTGTGCTCCAGAGCAAGTCATTCTGCAGCTTTCTTTTGGCTGTGTGGGACTCTGGTTTACTCCCTTTTGAGAAACTGCTGTGCAGCTGGATGGTGACAGGCCAAAGCAGAACGCACTCTGTTTCAGCATGTAATTTCATGTTACTGGGAATCTAACATTATTGTTTCCCCCACCCGCACTCTAATTTAGAGACAGATCAATATTCAGCTTTGTTTATCAAAGTGACAGCTCCTGGATATTGCATTTTGCATTTTTATGTTTTCCTTTATAAGCGGGTATTAAAACATAATATATCCAAAGACTTGGTTTTATGGGCTGACAGAGGGTGGGGAGACGCTGTTAATGGTGTAAAACAGTTGAGGAATTGCGGCTGCTCCTGTTCATACACTCATAGTTACAAATATCCATCACACACATCAACATCAGTGTTTGCCTAATGAAGACACCCTCTCAGCAAGTGTTGTCAATGGCACACAAAAACCACAGAGGAATTCCAGTAGGGGTGTGCATATGTAAGTGTGACCACTTGGATGTGGCATGTATGTTTTGTGCTTGCCTTTGTTTGTGTGTCTTTGATGGCTTGCGGCTATCAGTACATACAGGGAGAGTCTCCTCTTGATGTTCAAGTCCCAAATCATGCATTATTTGCAAACCCACCATAAAGAAATGACAATGGTGACTGCATGCATACAAATCAGAGCCCATTATCCACCCGAGTCTGTCAGTTAGCAGGCTGTATATGATGGGATACTTGGCCAAGGGGAGTTGTACCCCAGGTCCTGATAAATGCTTTGGCTTATTCTCCTTGTGAGTGATGGAGCACTAACCCTGTTTAGCTTCTTTAATATACTTGTATTAGCATGAATAAATAACCAGTGTGTCCGGATGTTACAAATATTTGATTGTTCCTCCATAATAGGCTGGTGTCTTCTGTCACATGATGCCACTGCGACTCTGTTGGTGTCGCAGCTGAGGCGAACTGACATCGATCATTATCGCCTGCCCCCTAAATCAATTATGAACCCTCAGAGAGTGCCAGAGAGGGGCGCATTGGTGATGATGGCTGTACGGGTGGGTGTGCCATTCCAGCTATGCCAAGCTGTCTTGTCTTTTGTACTTCTGTTTTCACAACAAAAAGCTGTGATGTATCATGAAAAGTCTAGCATGACATGCATGGGGTGGGGGGGGTAACAAATACTTCTAGCTCACAAATTCAGTTAAAGCTCTACTATAGGTGAATTCACATACTGTAGAATTGACTGGTGTTTTCCTTTGGTAACATAAGATAAATTGCAGGGTAGCCAGGGTGTCCAGGGCACTAAGATGTTAAAAGTTACTTTTAGGGTGATGATTAATAAAATAAAATTATGAAACCAAGACAAATTACACTGCACCAGCAGAAGTCTGTTTCTACATATACAGGTATTGAATGAACGGTTATGTGCCAAAAAAACATCATCCTTATACTTCAAACTGACAGGTACATATCCAAAATGGAGAAACATGGTAACATGGTAACATTCACACACAGTACACTACCATATGCTCCAGTAGCTGAATGGTTACAGTAGAAGCAAAGTACACAGGCACAGCACGTCTGTGACGTCCAATTGCTGACTACTGTTATAGGTTTATCTCCCCATCCTGCACAATAAAGGCATGAAAAAAGAAATACTGTACAACTACACGATAAATGTCTAGTTGTCTCTCTAGATAACTGTGCTTCTTCTTGTAGAGACTAAAACTTGTTCTAAAATTACTGATTTCACAAATGTCAAGTCATGTTACACAGTGGATAGCTGTTTGCTTTCCTCCACATTAATCTTTTCTCCATCTTAACACTGACATCTTTAGCCTGCTTACTCCAAAACAGGAGAGGAAATGTGTGCAAATAAATAAAGGCATAAATAAAAGATTATTTTCTCCCCAGCCATTTCTTTTAGTTTCTCCTGGGGGGATGTGAAGCTTTCCCCAGTCAAATACGATATAAAATCCCTCTAGCATGTTCTAGGTTTGCCCCAACAACTTCCAGCAATTTGAAGGTAAAAAAAAAAGTTCTACTCAAGTTCCTTCAGAATATCCGAATTTTTAACCCAGTACCTAAGGTGAGGCACACTATGTAGGACTCGTGATCTTGAATCATTTTAGTCTACCAGTTATATTCAATAATACAGGACCAGCTGCAATCTATGTAGCAGTATCAACAAATGAAAGCATGTAGTAAACATATCTTATTTGTGACTCAGAGACATTTTAAGTTAAATAAACAAAACTTCTCTATTGTCTTCTGATGTATGAGAGGCCCAGAAATTTCAGTGAAGACACAGATATCTGTAAATTAGCAGGCATATCCAAATTTTACCTTCACTCTCTCCCTGACTAACTGTCACCCAGGTACACACCTCCACTATATGCAGTATTAAGCCATCTGACCTCTGACCCGTCTGAGAGGGTTGGTAGAGAGAGTGACAGATACACCAAGCACTATGTTCATTAGCCAAGGCAGCCACACTGTAGCTTGCTGCATATTAATATAAGAGTTTCAGTAGCTTTTGTTAATGTTCTAGTTTTAAAGACATGTTCTAGCAGACTCTAGAAAGCCATGAGCACTTCTATTTTCATAAACAATATATATATATATATATATATATATATATAAACAATCATTATTTCTCATCCAGATATATAAATCAGATAATATATTTAATGGTGTAAAAACAATACAATAATATGAACTATACATAAAGACAGATTTCAACACTAACCCTACTACACTGCAAGAACATAAAATGTATGTTTTTTTGTTTTTTCAAGATTGCTCTTATATATGAAAAACAAATTCCCAGTTATATGTGGCAGGTCAGTGTGACAGTCTGCTATAAGCACACATAACATGAACACAGAGCTACACTAATGTATGTACAAATAACAAGTGTGACAGCTGCATGCCAAAACTCTTGATATCGAAAAGCCAATTAAAGGTGTGAACGTATGCATCCACATACCAAATAATTACACATAATAATGACTATACAGGCTGAGGATGGTGTTGGTGTCTGTATGTTTTTGTGTACAGTCTCTTTTGTGCATGTAGCAGCTCATTATATTATATCAATTATAGTTAAAAAAAAAAAAAGAACAATTAATTGCAAGTGAAAAACTTACACAGTACTAAAAGTTAGAATACTGAAGCTCAGAAGATTTAAAGGTCACTTTGTATATTAAACCAGGAATTTTTATTTATGTATTATTTATTTGCTTATTTTTGTAAAAGGTGGTCTCAATATTTGAAAAACCCACCAGACATGGAAAAAAGTATTTGGAGTCTACAGCCAGGCTTTACTTGGCACAGCAATACTTTGAGATCCATAATCAATACTTTGATCCACAGTGCTAACATATTGATATTTAGCAGATATCATTTGTACTATGCCCACCATCTTAAGTTAGCATGCTAATTTCACTAATTAGCACAAAAAAAGAGGCTGATGGGAAATGTCATTATGTCAAGTAATTTTTCTGGGGAGACATTTTGTTCACCTTGTTGTACTGATGTTGGAGAGCAGCAAAACACCAACCAGTATTTAATGATTGATCGGAAGTGTAGTTGTAGTATACTGACTGGTGTTTTCTATTAATTTCTGTTCTATTTATCAGAGGTTATCAACTGCAGTTCATACTATGGGCTTCATAATGACCGTGCAGTCTGTGAACCACATTCACTATAACCTATCAGGATTGGTATTAGACTGCATCCACACTTATAAACTATGTGCAGTCAAACTGAGAATGGGGTATACATTTAGGACAATGGTACATCCAATATGAAAAAGCAACTAAGAGGTATCATTGTAAATTGTATTAATATTTGCAAAGAATGACATTCCTTCCTTCCCTATGGTAATGTATATCGAATAGAAGCATAAAGATTAGACAACACATATTGGAAAATGTATGCAAGAGTCAGAGGCTAGCTCAGAATTTCAGATTCAAAACAATAAGTCTAAAATCTATATGGATATCATATAGATGATACTATATACTATACTTGGAGCCCATTCATTTGGAATCTGCATAAACAAAGGAATTCTTGATAAAACAACCTGCATATGGAAGTATTAGTTTCACAAGTGTTAGCAGTATGTTCAGATTACATTAGCTGATAACTCCACCTAAATCATATATCCCAAACTCAATAACTAGGACTACAAGCTATTTCACTAGCAAGCATACCCTACCATGTGGTGGTGTTGGAAATGTGGGATTTAGTCAAATGATAATGGCTGAGGTACACAATAACAGATCTGTAGCATTTCAATGAAAAATGCCTACGATACGGTATGATAAGGCGAAGCAGGAGGTGGACACAGTACAAAAGTGTGCATTGCTCACTATCGTTAAAAAGAATTGACATCAGGTTTTATGTATCTGGTTTTTGCAGCTTGAAATACAAAGATGTTTTCAGAAATCACCAGCTTCAGTAGTTCATAGCCATCTTGACACATATATACAATCTTTCTCAGGTTAAGTAAATCAGTACTGTATGGCAAATTGAATGAGTTGTTATTTTTTCCTGGTAGATAGTTAATTTTGCTTTTTTTTTTTTTTACAGAAATCCCAGGAAAGCAGACAGAATCAGAAGAGAGAAATGTCTCGTTGTGTAGCCTGAGCTAGACATAACTATGTGGAAGCCAACGGAGTGTTGAGAATCCCTCTCTTCTCACAGTGCAGAATTGAGACTGACATTTTATATTTTCCATTGAATTACACCTCATCTGAAATTCACTTTGAACAGTTTGAAATCTTAACTTCCTTTTTGGCATGGCATTACATCTCCAAAAAATAAATAAGGGAATAGCAATCATTTTACCCAAACAGTCTTGATCTGTCAATCATCTCCAGTGATCTGAAGACTCACCAGTGTGCTGAGTGAAGAAAATCAAAATGAAGTAAATAGGTTAAAATGTACATCAGTTATTCATCACAAACTAGTTCAACCAAAGTCATATTTTCCCTACTTTCTTCCTCTTAGCCTAGTGCAAATACTGACACATGTACTTCAAGGCTCCCCACTGCATTTTCAAAGCAGAGATCTGGCTTTATTAAAAATTCATGAGGTCATATTAATTAGAGACAGAATATTTTTTTGCATGAGAACGATGAAGAAATAAAAAAAATGTTTAAAAAAAAGGAGGCCCAGAGGATCATTTTCATTTGGCTGGCCTCAAAATGAATAGCGAAGGTGAAAGGCACAAGGCTAAAACACGTGCTTTGTTCTGAGGCCAGTCTCTTTGTTCATCAAACCTACAACTAATTTGTTCACCCACCCCCACCTCTCACACACGCACACAGACACAAACACTCCACAGCCATATTTCTCCTTTATTGTATATTCTTTTTTAGTTGAGTGCTGCTGATTTGAAATGCTAATTAAACATATTTTTAATGTATTCACTAGGCTCATCAAGGCAGGCTCATATATCAAAGTGTCCAAAGTTGTATTGATGTTGGATATCAAAGAGGTGATTACATAGTAACATCCAGAGTTTTTAGCTGTTAATTGTCCTCATACTGCTCCAAAAGCACTTCTGGAGTGATAACACAGTGGATATGCAGGACTGTTTTTTTTCCCTTGGGAACATCGCTGATAAACAGATAATCTGCCTTCTTTTCCCAGACTCCTATATTAGTTTTTATTCTACCTTTGTCTTTTCATGTTAAAATGTAGGCTTACACATTAGCAAGAGCAACTTGTGAGCCCTTGTTAACGTAAGATAGTCGCAAACAAACATGCGCTTCCCCTAGTACCTTGTCACTGTGTTGTACTGTACATGTGTGGGCGTACACACACACATTTACACAACATACACAGCCTGTCAGCAGGTAAAAGAGGCTGTGTGCACATGTGAAGTGTGTGTGCACGTCAAATCCGCAAACAACAAAAGATGCAGCAAAAAATACATGAAAGCAAATAATTTATTAATGGCCTACTTTGCATTTCTTTCCCCATTTCCCACTAATTAGACTCTAAGACAATAAGAATAGCTGCATTTCTATTTCAAACAGCAATAATGATAATAATGCTGATGATAAAATACTCATAACAGCTCTGTGTTCTTGATATCAAAAGACACCATGATGAGGGAAAAAGAACAATGACCCATCAGAGGATCCTTTCTTTTATTTTCCTTTTAATTTTTATGCATCCTTCTTTTGCAATGGTGGCAATGATTCCTACTCAGTCCCTTTTCCCTTTCTCTCTATGTGTCTGATGTAGCTAATGCCATTAACTCTCCCTGCCACTTTCCAGGTCACTAATTCTTCAGCTCTGAGTTCATTGTGCCCAGACCGCAGTGCTGTCTCTGTAATGAGGTTATTTCTGGGTTATTACCTTCCTCTATGATATGGCACCTGATGGGAGGCATGAAATTGATATAAATCAAAAACGGTCTGCAATGAACAAATTGAAATATTTGCTAATTTTTGCTCCCCTTCATCCATAAATCTGGATCTGCACCTTCACTCCATTTAAAACTGGTATTTTCATATTTAGGGTATAGGTACTTTATCTGGATAAAGACATTTGATCACAGGCTTTTGTATTTACACCTGGTATTATGGAAATTCTTGTTAACTCGATTCCGCATGCATTATGATCAGACCTCAATATCCAGACTATATAACTATAGCTGGAGTTTGTCAACAAAACATGCCATGTCAAAGGCCAAGCATTTTGTCAAGCTGTGTGAAACTGCAAAAAGAAGTATTAGGTGACCTTTACATATTTTGAGATCACATTTTTACATCCACATTTTTAAACACAATTTAACACCAAAAATTCTCACCAACCACACTTTCCACACCTGGTCCATTGAACTCTTGTGGAACACAAAAACCTCAGCATATATCGTTATGCAAAACCACGAGCTACAGGCCTTGGTACAGTCGAGTTGGGCTCTGGTCGCTAAAATCCCCTTCACTCCCAATAAAAAGGAAGAAAGCTCACTTACAGGTTAAAGTCCTGAGAGATGACCTGCAGTGAAGCCCAGGTTTTCCTGAGGTTTTTCCTGTCCCCAGTGGCGCTTCTGAGCTTGTACCATCCCAACACGAGTCTTCATCAGAGGCCAACACCGGTTTCCTGCTCACCATGTTGTCTACCTGACCTTGAATCCAGCTCTGGGTCTACACTCACTGGCAACTTGTTGACTTATCCATAAATCTCGAGAGACAGCAGGCTCAATTTGTGGCAGCGGCAGCAAGTTGTGGCATCTGCAGTGGCAGTTCCAGGTGCCATTTGTCTGTACATAACACTAAAATAGCTACAGCTGTAATTAAGGTGCCAGTCCAGTTGACATGTATGTGGCCACTGAGCTGCCAGTGTACTGTCTTCACTGTACAAAGTGACATAATCTTTGATATATGCTGGTCACAAAATGTTTTTTGGACTGATGATTGCAATACCCACATTAAAACACCAGGGAATAATAATCATGGGCTATAGGATAATAGGACTAATACACAAATTAGTCAACAAAACAAAGTTATATTAAGATTATATAATGAAATGTGCCTTTGCATTTTTATTTCGTTTAAAAGAAGACGACAATAACAGTGTGGCTGCTTACGCAACATGGGGTGTCAATACAAATGCCAGTGGCATCACCGACTGCCACTTCTGGTGCCGCTAACACCGCGCAAAATACTGCGCAAAATACAGCAGCACCACGAGTGGCACGGTAACTAGCTAGTTCCAAAATGTCGCGGCACCTCTTAAAATCCTGTGGCAGTTGTTGTGGCACCTCTTGAAATGCAGTGGCATATGTAGTGGCACTTCCGATGTCACTACTCGCTGCCACTGCCTTGCTGTAAAACTCAAACAGAAGGAACTGACGCTAACCGATGGTGCTAATGCGATGAGCTAGACCTGCTAGCATCATTTTTCCCGCTAGCTTAGCGGATAACAGCTGAACGTCTTTAACAAATCTACAGACTTTTGTCCAAAACACACACACCAGCTCGACATTATACTAAGGAACTGGAATTTTTTGACCTGTTAAAACCAACTGAAACTTTTTTTCTCTGATTACTCGAATATCGTCCGACCTACAGTTCACACTCTCTCCGGTTAGCATTTTTTTCCAGCCGCCTGTTTCCCCGCCACTCTGAGGTTCTTCCAGCCAATCACAGCACGGATCTCTGGCTGACCCACTGACAGACCAATTAAAACAACGCACTTGAAACTAAAGGTGAAATCCATGTTTGCTGTTTCCTGTTAACCACAACCCATATCCTTTCTTACCTTATTACCCACCTTTATGCACAACTGACTATTTAGTATTCTATTCTAGTTAAACAAAATTACTCCCAGTTTCATTTTCTTATTAAAATTCAAGGCTACACCTGAACTGATGAGTTTGTAATCACTTGGGGACAATACAACAAACTATTATTGACATGCTGACATAGTCACCTGTAAGTTAATAAGGCAAAGCTGTTACCAAACAGATGTTTATATCTGCATCTAGTTGATAAAAAGGGAACATAAGGATCCATTTAAAGTCTGGCCATGTAGAAAATGTCTAATATTCAGTCTCCTTTTAGCTTTGATTTTGTCTCTACAAGTGTGTGAGGAAAAATATCTGGGGTCATATTCATAAACATTCCTTATGCAAAGAGTAGCTCCTAGTGAAGAATACAAATAAAATTCTTAAAATTGTGGTGTTTTTCAACAATTTCCCCTAAAATTTAAGCATAAAGAATTTCAAGTAAAGAAGCACCAAAACCTGTAAAAGAGCTCCTGGGGTGGAAAACTGTTAGGGGTAGGGAGGAGGATTTTAAGAAGCTTAGGAGTTTTTTAAGCACAGGAGAAAATACCAGAAAGACAATAAGGGAGAAGAAATGTGCTTGAATGACAGTGAGTTAATCAAACGTTACAGATTAGGTCATGCAGGAAACACATTTGTAGTTAATCTTATTACAGATGCACCCATTTCTGTTACTGACTACTTTTACTACATACTACTTATTACTTTCACTACAAGACTATCTGAATTTACCTTCAGGGATTAATAAAGTTTATCTCATCTTATCTCCTACCCAGCACAAACATGCCACAGCGCCAGAAATGAAAGTCATCACAACTGGAAAAATGCAACAATGCAGTTGTGGTGACTTGGCTCTGTCACAATCTTACATCAGCAGAGTGATCACACAAACAATTAGTACAGCATTCTCAGAGCCTCATATTGTGTCACAGTTCATTTCCATTGGACATTCTCAGTTTGCAGGCTCACAAAAAGGCATATATGGACTTCCCCAGTGTTGCTGGAGTAATTGATGAAACTCTCAAATTATTGCATAGTCAAAATAAAGAGGTTTACACAAATAAAAAAGAGGTAACACAGCATCAGTGTTCAAATTGTTTTCAGTGTGGACTATATACAATAGGGCCATTTTCCTCCAGGTTAGCCCTGCCTCCTCACTGACATAAGTTTTTGTCTTTTCCTTGCTCAGTGTTGCTCTAATACTGATCCTAAAATCACTCTTAAGTTAAGACTCCTGGCTAAGGGTTTTTAAGCTAAGTTAGGAGCTCCCTTAAAAGGATCCTTATCATCTTTATGAATACAACCTCTGGATTTTTGGTTGCCAAATCCTCCACTATGCTCACCAAATATTCACTCAGTTTGGCAGGTTAATTAATAGAAAAAATATGGATGGAGCTCTAAGCTTCCTTTTTGGGGGAAAAATTAGTTCAGTACCTAGATGCCAAATAGCAACACTACATATTCAACATTCTGATAATAATCCTTTTCATGTGACTTTGTTGATGATGAATGAATACAGATCAGCAAGTTTCCTTACCAGAACTTGTGCTGAACTGTCACAGAAATGAATACATGTAGGAATATGTTGGGACATACATCAGTTAATGCTGAACAAAGAATCAAACAAAACTGTTAAATCAGTTAAACACAGGATTCCCACTGCAGTGTGTTTTGTAGCCATTTTATATAACATGTTTCTCCTTATTCAGATTAGATAGGAAAATACAGATTGCTGGTTTGTAGTAAGTGTAAACCCAGTTCCCTAGATAAACAAGTCCATCTCCAACTGAAACATCCCTAGTTGGCTCTCTTTACATATCAACAGGCAGAGTGTGAGTAAGGAAGGGTTGCAAAAGAATATCTGGCATTTTTCTTTTTTTATTTGCCCTTGCAGCCCCATTTTCAATTATCCCGTTGGGGAAAGGCAGAGTTGTATTCCCAGACAATCCCATTTCCAAGAAGCAGGCGAGGCGTGAATGCGAGCTCACAGGAGCAGAAGAGTGGCTGCCGAAGAGGCTGGCATTTGACTCTGCTGAATAAGCCCAAGGTGTGCAGCCTGCCAGGTTAGAGAGGTTACAGATGGGAGGGGAAAAGGGAGGAGAGGTGGGAGAAAAGAACCATAGGATCATGTATGGTGGGTGTTAATGAGGGAGGTGAGGTGTATAGTGAGAAGCAGAAGGTATAGGAGGACAGAGAAAGAGCGATGGAAAGAGGGGAGGAGTGATTGGGGTTTCAGCCTTGCTCATTATGGTCCGTCTCATTGAGAGGTGAAATGAGGCTTGCTGATGGTTCGGCGTGGAAGGTATCGTCCTTGTCGAAGTGAATCATGACAGAAAAGGCAAAAAGCCTTCATCAACTCCATTAACAATACTCAAGCACTCTTGAGTGTTCCTTGGAGTGGCATCCAAATGTCACTGAAAAGGATAATGTAACATTAAGAGAAAATGTCTTTTGTAATCCTTCACCAGGCACAAAGCGTGACCCAGTGAGAAGAGAAAAAAATGGCAGAAACTTCCATTTAACAAGGAAAATGTTTAACTGTATTGATGAAATACACAAGGCTGAGAAGAAAAATTCTTAAAATTCAGAACCTAATTTTACCTTTTTAATCAGTAACAATGATTTTGGATGGTACAAAGACCAGTGTTAATATTTCCAATAAAATGTCGCATATGTCTTCAGAAAATTCTCAAATTTGGGCAATAACTATTTATAACTACATACTAAAAAACAAAATTACATAATTTACATGACTATCAATCACAGATCATTTGGATACATAATCAGAAATGCATTGTCCTTTGACTCAGGTGGTATTTGTGCTTTAATTCATTGTTCATCTACAGTGGGTTGTTATCTGCCTCTCTGGTGATACCAAAAAAAGTTAAAGGCAACATGAAAATTTGTCTGGACTCAAATCAGGGACATTGCAGTTATGCACAGAACATTTCTGAAAATCTCTTTTATTTTTAATAATCCAGAATTTCTGACATGTCATAGATATGGCAGCACATTTACGGTACAAGAAATGACAGTTTTTATTGCACTTCTCTGTTTGGATATGACGTTCTATTTTAGCCCAGCATAACTTTTTTTTGCCACATCTTATCTGCTGCACATTTACTTGTACTGATAGAGACTTTATCTCATTCATTTAGTGTTATTTAAATGTCAGCAAGTTCATTTCAATTCAATTCAGTTTTATTTGTATAGTGCCAAATCACAATACAATCATCTCAAGGCACTTTACAAAAAACCCAACAAATCCCTCATGAGCAAGCACTTGGTGACAGTGGAGAGGAAAAACTCCCTTTAACAGAAGAAAACTCCCTATAATGGAAGGGACCAAGCCTCAATCCCCCCCCCCAAGTGACTCTGCAGTGCAGCCATATTCCTGCTAACAGCCAGTGTAAGGTAGAAATCATTTCTACTTTTATTTTGAGATCAGAGTGCTATGTTTAAAGGATATGCAGAGCAATGTATACTACTGTGTGCACACCTGCTGCACATTTGGGAAAACACACTCCGGTGTGTTTCTTCTTTATGTTACTTAACATATGTAGTTTGTTTAAGGCTTAACATACACAGAGAGCAGCACAGAGTGGTGCTGACACACACACACACACGCTGAGTGTGTGTGTGTTGCTTGTGTGTTTATGTGCATTCCTACATGTATACAATGTGGTCTTGCAAGAGTTTTTGAGTAAGTGATGCGTTAAATTGCTATAATGTGAACAAGAAGTATTAGGTGGAGAAGACATGATGAGTAACTGAAGTAGTTTTGGGTTGACAGATGGACCTGTACAGTAAATTTGCAGTGCATGACTGTGCCCTGCTCAACGTCTTGTATGTGTGCATGCAATTTGCACTTTTTCTGGAGTGTGTGTGTGTGTGTGTGTTTAATTACAGATCATGCATTCTCTATGTGTAACTTGCTTGTGCCTGACTGTGTCCATACAGTAAAGCATGTCTACAACCTTGTGCTGCTGTACTGAATGAATGCTTGTCACCTCATATGTTGCCTACGTGTGAGTGTGTGTGTTTGCCACTTACTGTGAGTGAGAGCAGAGTGGTGCTGAGATGGCAGCTGGCGAGGCTAATCCCTGTACGTGAGGGATGCGGCCCAGCCCCCGGTGTCACCCAAACCTGCCAGGCCTGACGGAGGTGCATTCAGCCTGGCCGCTTAGTGTCAGTCGTCCCCTGTCACTCAGTCCCATAATCACCCACATGACTGACAGACAGGCCTTTGCCTTTGATGGTGCAGGGGATTTTAGAAAAGAGCCACAGAGCCGCAGTGATGATCCGCCACTGTGTGGGTGTGTGTGTGTGGGTGAACGAGAATGTTTGTTGTGTGTGTGGGAGGATGCCGCCAGGAGGGCTGCGTTTTCATGAGGGTGTAAGATGATGATTCTGATCCAGCTTAATAATGAAGATGATGGTGCTGAAGATGATGATGATGGTGGCCATGATTACCTTAGTGTAGAAAGTGTGCCAAAGATGTGTGAAGCAAAGGGATCAGTGGGGCAGCCACTTCGTTAAGGCAAAGCCAGAGGGACCAAAGGAGACAGTGACATAAAACCATAGATTTACTGTGTGTGTGGAGAAAGAGAGTTTATAAGAGTTTAACGGTGTCAAGCACTTGCACATGTTTCAAATCTGAAATATACATGTAATTGCATGATTATGGTAATGCACATCAAGTGTCATCTTAGTTGATATTCTGCATGTGACAGTGAGACATGCTTGAGCATGCTGCTATCAATGGCAAGGTTGTTGGTAAAACTCCTGTCAGGCATCTGACAGTTCAGATTCTTATTGACTCCCAGAATATACTAATGTTTGCACGTGTATGTGTGTGGTTGGGAGAGAGAGAGAGAGAGAGAGAGACTTGTTAACGCTGATGGATTATTTTATCGTTGCATGCAGATATAGTGAGCAGTACAGTAGTTTTGAACAATTTTGCTATGACAAAATTATGTATTTCAATTGTTAACTGGTGAACATTGTGAACAACAGGTCTAGCATCTACAAGTTGAGTCATGGCAACCGGACTTCGTTTGTTTTTTTGTTTTTGTTTTTGTCTTTTTTTGCCATGACCTCTAGGTAACTTCACAGAAACAGCTCTAGCACTAACTAAATTTGAGATAAATGAAATCATAATTCATAAATAAGGGACATAAAAAGCACGAAGTACTGTCCTTGGATCTTTTTATAAATTATACTTTAAAAAGACACTCCTTATAATCAAAATCTGGTGATTGCTGTCTGTACATCTATGTTTGTAATGCAAAACACAAATTAGAATTTCTGAGTACACTAATTATAAAAAATAGAAATATGTAGAATAACCACAATACTCCACTGATTACTGAATAGCAGGAAGAATTTTTTATATTGCTTTCCTTTAACCAGCTTAGCAACAACAAAGGTCCATTTCAGTCAGAAGCCAAGTGGATCTTGACCCATTAAACAATGTAGAGTATCCTACTAAAAAGGGAACAGATGTCCAAAGAGTAAATACAAACAGCTACACATCTAAAAGAATGCAGGACACTCACAAATGTAAACCAGAGTCCACACATGCATTTAAAAGTGAGTCAACCCGCTACTTTGCAAGACAGCATACAAAAACCCCAACATGTAGCTAAGAAGTCATGCATAATAATTATATGTAATAAATTACATGTAATCATTATATTACTTTTGGGGATTATTGCTCTTTCCAGTGATGGCATGTAATAACCATGCTGTGGCCTGTAGATTAAGGCATGAAGGGACTAGGCAAAACAGCTTAGGGCTCAAATGGTCAAAATATATTTTGATTGTAAGTGGGTTTATCTTCAGCATACTACAGCCATATAAGTGTTTCTTTGTCTGTCTCTGTTACATTGTCCCACTCAGTAATTGGTTAAAGTAAGACACATTGTGTCAAATGGATACGTAAATGAAAATATGTTTTCACCTTGTTTTCAATCACAATCTGGAAAACGCAATTAATGTTCCTTTAAGTCCTGGACACACGTTTACATTTTCAGCTCTCTGCTCTGGAAATGCCACCAAAAATAAAAAAACTGCAAAAATAACTTATGTTTTCCTTTTATGAATTCCTCCCTTCTCTTCCTTTTTCTTGTCTTTACTTCTTCTATTTCCAATCTTGAACTCATGAGTTTTCTCTGATAGTGATCCTGTTAAATTAAGTGCCTGGGCTTTATCCAGTGCCCTCTCACCGTCACTCCTTTAATTTAGTCATTATAATTAACCATTAACTGGTGTCAGTTTCTGGGCCACTAACAGGCCCACTCAGTTCTGCTTGTCTGCATTATCACAGTTTGGGGGAGAAAGTAAATTATAATGAAGGGCTATATAGTCCAATTACTGATAAAAGCAGCCAAGTGCGCTCCTTGTAATTAGGTGCCAGTATCCCTCCCTCTTTACTCTCCCTTTCTCGGAGTGACACGTCGGAAGGGAATATATGCTTAATAGCTATTTTTATTACCGTTAACCTCTTACTCATGTTCCTAACCTGGCGACTTTCAATCACAGAGACAAGGGGATGCCACAGAGACCTTATCACACAAACATATATTTTATATACTTCATGAAAGAAAAGTTAACAGAGAGAAAGGAAATGTAGCAAGTTTTCAGAGAAGAAAAGAAAAAGAAAAGGGAAGCCAGAGAGTGAAGGATAGTAGGACAGTAAGGAAACAGGCAGCAACATATCCTTCTGTTTCCACTCTAATAGGATGGAGCGGACTTGTATCTTGTAGCTGGGTCTTGTAGTTCCTCACCAGAGCATTTACAAGTCAGTGCTGGTAATTAAGCTGTATGATCAGAGCCTTCCTATTCCTTTTCCCTCTTTTTTCCTTTTCTCTTTTAGTCCACTTGCCGGTTCATTCTCCCTTTTCTCTCTCTTGTCAGGTGAGACAACATGATTTGGGAAAGCGTGAATTAAAAGGAGCAATGGGTAGAGCTGAAGAAAGGACCAAATTAAGGCTCCTCAAATGAGGACGGTTTTCAGAGTTGTAACAGAGCAATGAGTTTTGAATGCAGCTTTAATTCAAGAGACTGGACACAAGTTTTTTTTATGCTTTACATGAGTGAACTATGTGGAGAAGCAACTTAAACAGAAGGCTCACCCTCGTTAAACACAATTCCTGTTAACTTAAAATCACTCATTCACCAGTACAGCAACATATTGGGCCAAATTTCACTGCGGCTTTTGCTCTTTTTTTTAGGTGGACATGTAACATGCTCTGTCCTAAACATATGCACCAGGCTGGAGTTCAGTTGTGTGTTGTTTTAACGCCTTTTGTGGCTTCAGAGGGAGCTGTGAGAAATCTGAAAAGAGCTTCAAGTGATCTTGCCATCAGTGTTTACATGACACATCTTTCTCATTGCTGCAGATACATGTAAGGGAGGGAGGATTGTCCAAACAATTAGTGGAGGCTGATTACTGACTGAATAACTAAACTCTTATGACATGTGACATTTTTTCAAGTTTTGAATGAAAAATAATTACGTGAAAAGAAAAAAAACAACTGGAATAAACATGGTGCTGCAGTGCATGGTCGGTGAAATAAAAAAAACAAATAAAATGTAGGCCAATATTTATCTATTCATTTATCAAAGAATTGTTACACTAATTATTAATGAACACAGTAATTGTTCAGTGATTATTTAGTACCATCAGAAGAACAAGTGGTAGGCAATAGTGTGTGCTCATTAAATCTGAGTTTGAAGTAAACCATGAACTGTGAAATCACTAAAACCTACAACCTTTTTTATTTTCTTAAGATATTAATAGACTGAGCTGCATGTATTTTTCAGATATCCAACCAGCCACCTTTACCTCCACCTACTGCAGTAGGAACTGGCTCAAAGTTGACCAATTTTTTTCTTACTGCTTTTAACAATTTTCCAAAGTTTGTTTTACTACTCATGTAGGTAGATGTGATCACTGTTCTCATCTCTATAAAAAAAGCATATGTTTGAAGTTATCTATAATATTGCAGATACGATTTAACAGCAATTATCATCAAGACAGAGCAAAATATTGTTTGTGTTTAGTTTGATAGTGTGAATATTAACAGTAAAACAACCTTGATATCAACTAGTATTTATCTTCTGATTACTTAAAGCAATCCAGGTCTTTATTGTCTATTAAAAACAATTTACTGTATTACTGAAAAATCACTTAATGAGTAATTAACTATTGTATTAGTTTCATGTGAATTAGGTGACTTGATTTAGAGACTTGAAATGATTGATTTAAAAAGTCAGGATCACAAATAAGGTGCTCCTTAGCTCTATATACATATTATCTCTGTAGGTACAGTATGTGGAGCCCCAGAGCTGTTGTCCAGCTGTCTGTATGGATACAGGGTTACTCTGCAGCATGGAATGTGTTTTGTAAAGGTATTGTTTTGTGAGAATTTGGTGGCGACACACGATGGATTAAACGATGAATAAGTGATTTATTAGCTGCCGCTGTCACGCTGGTTAGATGGATTACTACAAGTCACCTCTGACCCCACTTACCAGCCCTGTGTCTCACTGCAGAGGTGTGTGTGAGTGTGTGTAGGTGGGTGTACTGGCCAGCTGTAATCTTGTGACAGGATGAGACTAGTTGATCAATGGCCTAATGAACACTGTATTTCATTGGGCCAATGAAGTGAGTGGTGCTAGCTAGCCACACTGGCAAGGCCATTGGGCCAAGGAAAGAGGTGAGCTCTCCTCAAAAGCAAACATGTTCATGTGTTGTTAAAACACTGCAGTTTCACAGCTGTGCTGGCTCAAAGGTTCAGGAAATAAACAAGTTTTATACCATGTGATTCATTGCTAATGTTGCTATATTAAAGAATTATTACCCTCAATTGATTAGTTTGAACAAAGGGAATGTAAACCAAAATTAATGACAACATAGCTGGAGAAACTAAAACCTATGTAGTGGGTTAGGTTTTATTTTTATTTATTTTTGCAAAAAGTAAATCCATAAAAGAAAACATTTCATACAGCTGCAATCTTACAACATGACCCATGCACTAGACAGAGATTTTTTTATCTTTTTCTATTATATAAAACTCAAAGATTGTTTACATTATTTTCCTTTACTAGTGCTGCAAAATATTTGCCATATGCTGTGGAGTATGAGACTATTTACTTTATATTTATTCATTTGGCTTTATTGTCCATTTATAGTTTTTGATTTGATTTGTTTCTTCCAGGTTATACTATACTTGGATAATCAGACTAGTTAAAATGATCTTCATTTCCAATCACCCTACGGAACTTTTTGAACTCTGAGCATGTTGCTCTTCTTGGTGGAATATTGTTTTGTAATATTATTTATTGACTGATCATCCTCAGAGAAATTGTGTCTTTCTATTTTGGACTATATGAATAAAATTGACTTGACTATTAGATTCAATCAGACTGGAAGGTGAAATGTGAAATGTGGTCTTTAACACAGCAGCTTCTATTTTATTTTGGTGTATTTTGTTATTGATTGTCTGTTTAAGACTGCAACCACTATGCCCAATTATTCTTTAACTACTTAATCACTTTTGGTAATATTTTTCAGAAAATGCAGAAGTTCTTATTTTGACTAATCAACAATAAAAGATATATAAATTTCTAATGTTATGAATTTGTCATTCAAAAACGTTTCCTCCTATTTACAATTAAGCAAGAATTGTAGCCTAAATGTATGTAACTGTAACCGAATGAAAGAGGAAAATGAAAGTGTTAGAATATAGCTTTCTGTACTAGAAAACATTAGATAGTATCCATAACTGCTCCTTGCCCCTTCTCCGCCACATACACTGTGCACGCACACACACACACACACACACACACACACACTTCACTCAGTTCCTCACACTGTCTTAATACTTTGATGAGCTTTTGCAATAAAATGCAAAACAAAAGGATAGGGGGGCTTTTTGCACCTTGATGGCTGCTGACTTTGTTATGAGATCTGTAATAAAGGAAAGTAATATGCTTTAAACATTAAATAAGACTTTAATTGTCGCCACCATGAAAAACGTGCCTTTCCGAGGACATAATTGAATGTCCCCATCGCATTGGGGGAATTAAAATAGGTCATTTTATGTGTTGCTTTATTTTTGATTGAATCTGGACTTAAGTGGTTGAGACAGTGGAATTATCCATTTTTAGATGCCTTGTGGAGTGTTCAGTGACTGAGAATTGAAAAAGAGGGAGAGAGTGAGAGGAAAAGGAGGGAGAGGGAGCAAGAGAGAGACAAATGGAGGTGGAAGAGAAATGGGGATGGAGGAGGGGATGAGATGACAGAGACAAATGCCTCTGCATTGACAGCTGTCCTCCATTTTCTCGCAGACAGACATACAAATGAGGACCACAAATCAAACGAATCCCTCAAAGATTAATCCTCGGCCCCAGCAGGCACGCAGGCAGGAATTGGCAGGACTGTGGACTGATGGAAGTGGATGGATCTTTCGACTTTGATAAACTGTATCAATACCAAACACTTTAGGATCAGATATTAAAGGGATCAGCATTTGCTTATATGAGAAGAATGAGTATGGTAAGAATATGTATTTGCTGATCAGTAATTACAGTCACTATGAGAACTGAATTATAGTGATCAAACCTTACAGCTCAGAACACCTTTTACACTCTAACTGTTTAACATTTAGGTTCAGTTTGAACAGTTTGAACTGGTTTGTGGGTTAGTCTACAGAAATTTAGCAAATACCAATGCATGCTCCTAAGCTAATTGCAATTACACCACTAAGGAACTGAAGAAACATATCTCCATTTCTTCAGTGTAGATAGTGTTGCATACTGCAGAGAAGTTGCAGGAATGTGGCTTAGATGAAGGCAGCGTTTGATCTGGGAGGGTTTTTTGATGTATGTCTGATATGTTCGGTTTAAGCTATAAATCAGCTTAGTTTGAGTTTTTAAAAAAGGTCATTGCCTTGGTTAAAAAGTGAAAAATGCTAACTTGTAGTGTCTTGCACCACTGTTCACTTTTTGAAATCTTTAACCAAGACCACTGATTTTACTTAGCTTTAACCAAGTCGTTTGAGTTGCTAGAATATAACCACAAAAGCATCAGTTGTGCTTTAGTTACAATAAATGAATCTTGTAGGGAATAAAAATCATTTATATTCATTGTTCAACAACATTCAACTGAGTGAGGGTTAAACATCTACTTGCTGTTTACTGACAAGTGATGCCTGGGTACACAACAGAATAAATCTAAAACTAAACAAACAAACCTTTGATACTAACCTTATTATATAAAAGGTCCAGACATGGGTTTTCAGAACACATGAAATGCCCTGAAACTGCATGTGTGGATTTGGACATTTAAAAATACATGAATACGTGTAGGCAGTAAAATTAGGTGGTTAGATTTAGGAAAAGATATAGCTAGGGTGAAAAAACTTCTGATTAAAAGCTTCATGTTTTCACACTGGAATCAAACATCGGGAAAATTTTAGTGTTTCTGATCCACATTCCAACCCAACTTTCCTCATAAGATGGACTCTTCATATACTACTTCACTGTAAATACACTGGGCTGTTGATCTGAGCTTCAATCACTGATGCAAGTGGGTTAACACTGTACTCTACTGAAAACCTTGTGCTTTTTGTACAAATTCTGTATGAGATGCCAAAGGTACATGACAGAGCATCAGTATTTGATGCCCTGAGAATGAGAACAAGCTGAAACTTCAACTCCAGCCAGCACTGACAGTGATGACAAGATCACTTGAAGCTCTTTTCAGATTTCACACAGCTCCCTCTGAAGCCACAAAAGGCTTTAAATAAATTTCAATAGAATATATTTTTGATGTATTAGTATTCCCTGAGCCTTTAATGTGTAAAATTAGTGGAGATCCCTGAGAAAACCTCTTAAGCCATATACAAGCAGAAAACTTTGAGCTCTTTAAGCTCTAATATCCTTGATATCTATACAGTTGGATGAGTTGCAAACAAAAGAATTCAAGACATTTGAAGGTGTGCACAGTCCCTACGTACACATTTTCATGAATATGTGTGAGGTCATGCATTTTCAAAGGGAAATGTGTAACTTTCACACACATGCCGTTGACAAAATATATGCCACACTGACCTTTCAGTAGCTCACAGCCAATCACGCTTACTGTACCTGAATATACTAGGTTCATCTTCAACCTGTAGACAACTAAAGGAAGCTAGAATATTAACAGGTTTTGGTATGGTAGTTAATAAAAAGTGAGGACAGGACAAATTCCTCCTTCATTTTTTCCTCTAAATTCCCAACCCTGATGTCTTATTTTTGCATTCTAGTTACAGAAAAGTTAAATGGATACATGTGTAATAGGCAGTGGAGAGTAAGGGAGCTTGATGGGTATCAGATGTAGGATTTCATATTAGGGCAGTAGAAGAAGAGAGCAGCCACACCTCTAACTACTATATATTCACAGCACTTCTACAATATTTAATAACTATGTACAACCATTTTTCATTAACTAGAAACCTGAGATTTTTCTGGACCCTTGTGTCAGAATGTTTCACTGTTTGATTTCACATGTAATAACACTTGATGGAGTGACCTACATTCCTAAGAGAATCACATCACACATTTTTCAAAAAAAGGCCTATGGTTTTATCTATTTTGGTCACATTCGTAACAGCGTCTGATCTGATGCTTAAGAACTTCATGTTTTTTAGTAGTGGAGTTGATGTATTGTTTCTTACATAATACATTGGAGACTGGGGCTTTGTGCGCTAAGGACCATATGTGGTAGTTTTAGGCAACAAAAGTGAGTGTAGTTTGGTTTAAATATTAAAAGAAGGAAACTTCTAGTCTCGTGACGAGACTAGAAGTTGGCATTTTTATATTTAAACTGAACCACTGTCTTTTACTAGCTAGTTTTACTATACTATTTTTTTCAACTGTTCATATTAAATGATGACATTATATGGTGATTGGCTGTAGCTATTACACCCATGATTTTCTGCTGGTGTAGGGCAAACTGAACCTACAAGTAGGCCAGAAGGTGCAACTCTATATCTTAGAATTAGATGATTTCTAATGGCTGTATAGTTACTATTTGTATCAAGAGCAACTCACCCATGTATAGAGAAGGGTGGGGTGTCTACGCAGACAAAATATAAGACTTTGAAACAAGAGACACCTGTTCATTGTCTTGTTACTTCAGTGTTTTTTGTGTGTATAGTTTTTGCTTGTTTATTTTACTAACACACTGCATTAAGGGTGTCAAGCTAAACCTACTTTGCCGTAGGGCTTTGAAGTCAAAATTAAAACAACCAAACAGCTAACCAAGCAAAACAAAATCAAGACAGACAAACCCAACTGTTGATCCAAAATCTCCCATTTGTGCTGAGATGATTTGGCAACTGATGGGTGTGAAGGCCATAACATATGATCCACGTAATTTCATAGTCCTCAAACTATTCTGTGAGCCCAAATGTCCTGTATAGAAACAGCCATGTCCTTTATGTTTTCCACTTCATATTTATTCAGGCTTTAATTTGTCAATTTGTCAATGACAACATTAATTACAGAGACAATTTGAATAATCTGAGAATATTATTCTTATGTTAGAATGGTTCATTTAGTTTGCTTGATTTTGCTGCAGTGCCGCAGTTGTTTCATATATTTTATGGGAAAACTAAAACTGAAAATACATACGGCTTTTATAAATATACATACACAATATAATTGTGATATTAGCTAGGACTATCTAATAGGATAATTCACCCTCCCACCCCCACTCCCCACCACACACACACACACACACACATATACAATCCCCCCCCCCCCCCCCCCCCCCCCCCAAAAAAAACAAAAAAAAACAAAGCATTTCAGATTAGGCTTCCTCTCTGTAATGCTTGATGAATGCTGGTGTTGAACTGTAGAAAAAGCCTCATTACGAGACACTTATAGATTACCCAGGGTGTCACACTGGGGGATAGGTGGTGGGTGTGAGGGTTTGTCTGCGAAGAGGAGGAGAAACAATGAGACGAGATCCTGCTCTGCCTCTCTCTCTTTCTCTCCACCCTCCTCAAGCTCTTCTCTCTCTCAAATGGATAATTCTGGTGATGCTTGTGACAGGCTGTGGTTTAGATTTTGATTTATGTTCTTCCAAAGCTAAAATCAAAGAATCCATCTACTGCTATTTTATGGCAGTTGGGATGATGAATGGGCCAGTCTCTGGGCCAAAGCAAGCTGCTGTGTCTTTGCCCCGGATTTTAATTGCTAAAGTAGCCAGTCGTTGCTCAGGATTCAAGACGCAATGAGACTGAGAGGGGAGATAAACTCCTGTTCTGTCTGTCTCTCCTCTCTGTCTCTCTAATGTTTTTGTGTCATTCTTTCCCTATTTTATCCTTTAACAGTCTAGCTGTCTCTCACACAATCCCCCTTGTTTCCAATATGGTGAAGAGATGGCTGCTTTGAAAGAAAATTTAATCAAGTTTACACTAAGTCACTGTTTAATCATTCATAACCTGGCCATAGGGATCTGCTGCTACAAGTATAACTAATGGTTCACGTAATGGGCCTAACTTTGAAGTGTAAATCCTACATGTATTTTTAATGCATGGAAATGCCATCTTTAAGCAAAATGGCAGCTAAGAGTTTGATCCCTTATTCTAGTGTTCAAAACATGTTCATAACTTTGGGGTTTTATCTTGTTTGGGAGGAGTAATGAGGCATGTATTTATCGTATCCCACTTTCAGGGCTTTTTCAAAGCATCAATAAATAACCAATAAATAAATAAAATAATAACTGGATAAAAATAACAACAACTTATTCCCATGACTGATAAACATATGTAAATAAAATCAGATGCATGAGTATCTAGAGGAAAATGCCATTCAGTCTCCTCATGCACTAATACTGTACATCCCTTCCCTATCCTATCAAAGAGGGAGAGAGAGAGAGAGAGAGAGGGAGAGAGAGAGAGAGAGGGAGAGACAGAAAGAGACAGAGAGTGAGCGAGGATCATTGCTTTTCAAACAGCACCAGAATCAATGATGCAAATTAGAAAAACAAGCAGGCAATAAATTCTTTCACATCTGCAGAGCCTGGTAAGAATTTTTAATAATTTTTAATAAAGCATAATTGTAGTTTGTACCACTGAATAATTTAATCACATGGAAATATGGAGCATGGAGGGGGAGAAAGTACATGTGCCCTACACCCTCCTGCAAATCTGTGAAATGTCTGTGTACCATATCCCTGTTTCATCTGTGTGTGTGTGTGTGTGTGTGTGTGAGAGAGAGAGATTGGACCAGATTCACACAACCATATGAAACATTTTACACTTTCTTGATTGCAGGTAATAGTTACTTATGGTACTTTACTTTATATTTAGTTGACTTTTGCACCTTTTGGGTGTTTGTGTGTGTGTGAGAGAAACATTCTTCCATACTTTGAATTCATAGAGACATATGCCACCTAAAGACTTCTGTTGTTTATATTTTCAGTAATAGAAGCCAAACAATTTTAGAATATTGTTTTTTTTTTTTTTTTCAGGACTGCAGATCTAACCCTTTTTATAAAATGTTATTACAAATTGTGCTGCTATAATATAATAGCAATTGTCATGATTCTTTGTCTGAGCACTACTTCTTTTGGCCTTTCTTCATCCAGCCACCAGATGCCCTCAAACTTTTCCTCCAATTCCAGTCATGTGACTTTGCCCACCCACTCACACACCTGTTCTCAGTCTCATTGTCAGTTTTCTCACTATTTGGACCTGAGAGCTACACCTGCTCTCTGTGGATTGCCAGTTTATTTGTGTTTGTCATACTGTTCTTGCCACCTGCTGGTTACCTGTTCTACATCTCCACATGACAGTGAAATATATGACGACTTGGCCTCAAAATATGCAGTGTCTTTTTAGAGAAAGAACAAATTTGAGAGAAAAAAAATGACTAAAACAAAAGCAAAAACTCTCTAGCATGCAGGACCTTTGTAGTAAGGTTTAAAATCCACTGAATTAAATAGGGTGTCAAACGGTCTTGGGCCTCTGACAAAGACTCCCAGTTATAGAAATGAATAAAACTGAAATATAGTACTTGCAAATCACCAGAATTAAGAGTATACCACACTGTTACTTGAAGGGATGTCACCTGCATCAGGATGATGCCATTGAGATCCATGAGTCTGACACAAGAAACACACTCAGAGCCGATGCATGAGTGCGTACATGGTGGAGAGGAGTGGAGAAGAGAGGGAGGAGAGAGAGCCTCAGGTGAAACACAGGCCTGCCTGTAATTTATAACCATGACATGGGAGCCAAGTTTCTCTAAATGAGGCATTCAGATAGCCAAACCAGTCATTTATCCTGATGATTAATACAAATGATATTCGTAATAATAAATATCGCCGCCTCGCAGTGCATAAAGCAGCAGGAAAAGGAAAAGAGACTGAGGGAGGGGGAGAGACAGTTCCAGTGTTTATTGTTTGGCAATCATGTAGGGGACCTCCTCGTCACATTGCATTTCAGGAAAAAAAAAAAAAAAAAAGAAAAGAAAATTGATAAAAAAGCAGCCCTGAACTCAGCTCTGAATGTTATCTGATAACATTTTCATGTAACATTGATACAATCTGCTTTTTTAGAAAGCGATCTTTCAAGGAGTTTCATTGTTTTTTATAGTGAAAAGTCTATGAGCAATGAGTGCAAGGCACCAAAAATTGAGAAATAAAAATACACAATGATGCAATTTCAAATAATTCAAATAATTCTTGTTCAATCTGGCCTCAATTTTCCTTTTGTGGCCACATCCTTAGAAGTTGGCTATGGCCCCCATGGACCCCAAACTTTTTAATATGATTAGCTCAGGTTGCTTGGAAATGATCTTATAGCCTTTACCTTGAAATTGGAATTTATTTTTTAGTTCATCTCCTCTCTTTTTTTCCTCTTATAATATTCAATGTGGTGCACAAATAGATGCCATACAGCACAATGATTTATATTGGCTGATTGAAACCTCTGATACTAAATGAAGATAATTCTGTGTGAAATATTACCACATTCCAGTTCATATATCACCATAATACTAAGGCGTACAATCATTTTGTTCAGGTAATTTTAGGAGACCTTTGTAGAAATTACTTTTTTTTCCACAGGCTTTTTTTTTGTTATATTCTATGGCAACCCAAAGGAATACGTGTTCGAATGAAAATTTCATGAACACAACATTGTTTCCATTAAGTGTGAGGGTTCAAAATATTTTACCCACATCTCTACATTCAGCTTCATTTAAGATTAGACTGCCAACTTTCAGTTTCTACACTAAATGTATTCAGTGATATATAGGCACATTAGTACCAATTAGTGCCTTTGATATTATTGATAGCACATAAAAGACACAAACTGAAGATAAGTGATAACAGCCAGAGCTGAAAAAAGGCATGAAGACCTGAAAAAGAAATAAAAATAAATTTACTGAACTTAAACCTAAAGCTGTTAGTTAGGACAGGTCAACGGGCTCATCAGGACATTTCCCTGTGGCCTGAGGGTTGTTTGGCCTGCAGTAAATGGTCAACTTGACCAGAGATAATATGTCAAGTTAAAAATGAGTTGACAGACTACTCAGAATGCACAAGAATGAAGAAACGTATATGCTATAGCAACCAGCTGCATCACTGATAAAGAATGAAAACTAGAATGACTGAGCTGCCACCATGCAGCTAAATGCTACAAAATAGGCAATGCGCTCACTAACAGGTCAGTCTAAAACACACAACACACCCAGGATGACTAGCCATGTAGCAAATAACAGTGTGACACAATACACTTTAAATATCTTACATCTTCATTGAAGAATAAGTTTCCTCAGATAAACAGAGTGACTGAAGTCTGACATTCTGGTACCTGTTACATCAACAAATAGGGTTAGCCTAGAAAATTAGCAGTCTGGTGGTTTGTATGAATCAGGTGGTCTGGGATAGAGTCAAATTTCCAATCTGAATTACTGTAGGCCCCTTCACACACACACGCACACACGCACACACGCACACACGCACACACGCACACACACACTAGCTGCTAACCTGATGCATCCAGTTGCTAATTTCAAACTGAAATAAAACAGCTTCTAACTTCCTGCAACTGTCAGCGCCGCTAGAGTTACTTGAACAAATTAACTGCAAAAATTAATAATTTGTGTTCAGAAGTCATAATTAGCACTATTTGAGCTTTGTATAAACCAAAGACAAATTTTAGAAAATCTCCAGCATCATAATACATAATACAGGCATTACAGATGACAGTTAGCCATACCAGACACCCAACTACAATTATTAAGTTGTGGTTAACTTATACTTGGACACACACTATCCTCTCTTTTTTTGGCTGCTGTTAAAATAGTCATTCCCCACTTCAAACTGTGTTTCAGACTGATAAATGCAGGGGAGTCAATGAGGGAAGGAAACAGAATCATGTCTCCTTCAACATAAAGATGTAGATGAAAAGGAACAAAGAATTGGAGAGAGAGACAGTGAGGGCTTGTGTCAGGGGCTGATAAACTTTATGTGTTCCTGTCATTTTTCTGAAAGTAAACAGGCACTGCAGCCTAACATGACATCACTAAGTAGGTTAAGTGTAGTCCCGCGTGGCCATCGATCATAACAGAATCTAGCATATTCTTGCCCCTGCTAGGAGGAGAAGTAAAAGTTTTCCACTGTAGCTGAGATGACATTTAATTTTTCATATCTCCTCCATAGTCCTGGAATGAATTTTGGCAGACCTGATGCAATTTAAGAGCTTGGCAGTTTAAAATTGGGCAATGAATCACTGGGATTCAATGGTAGCCTGGCTGCTGCATAATATTTTTCTGTGTTGAGGGCAGAAGGGCAGTAGAGGTGGTGGGGGTGGAGTAGTTGTTGGACAGTGGACCTCCGCCCACGTCACCTCCCATTCTTTCAGTTAAAAAAAAAAAAACAAAAAACAAAAATCTTCAAAAAGTTAAAATTTTACGAAGGGGAAAACACACACGGAGAATTCAGAGATAAAAGTATAAGGGAGAAGATTATAAAGTGGATGAAGATTCAGTGAATGTAGGCTCAGTCTGTGTGTTCCAGTGCAGGTGTATAAGTCCTTGAAATAAAATGTCCAGCATGTGCCAGGGAGAGTGTTGACTTTACATCCCCCCCTCACTGAGCCTCTTGTAATTTCCTTCTTACTCACCTTTTGATCCTCTTGTTGCAGAGACACCAGCCGATTTTTAACTGGTGGAGACACAGGGAGCTAATCGTGCCACTGATATAGATCATTTTGTTTGCATATTTACTTCTTTTACATACCTTTCCTGTTGAAATGTTATTTAATTTCTATTTAAAAATTAACATTTAAAATAAAATGTAAAAATCATATAAAAATTTTATTTTTACCCCCTTAAACTGATGACTTGTTGACCTTAACTGAGATCAATGCAACTACTGACCTCTAACTAAAGACAATGCATTTGACGCAGTGCAATTATCTCTGATCATTTGCCCAAAATGAGCCCATGCTGTGCCCGAAGTTAAACAACTACGCTATACAGAGAACTATGAAGGAGCATCAAAACATATTTGTCTAAATTACCAGATAAATCTGCTCACAGCACAATAACAGGCACAGTGGGTGAGGCTCCTCTTATCTCTATCTCTCCAGAAGGATAGTTCAAGCCCTCTGACCCCCAGACAAAGAGCACAACACACAATTGCAAACCATTACATGCACACAAACGCCTCGGTTCAGCACATAAAAGGCTCTCTGTGTGCTTTTAAAAGGTGAGGAGGTCCAGAGGGCTCGCACTGTATCTGATTTTTGACAAAGAGCACACTGGGTAGAAATCAATAAAGCGCCAGTGATGGGCCGATGGGTCCCGCTGGTCCTTGCAGAGAGGTAGGCTGCTGAGTTGCACCCATAATCCTCCTCCCCCTTCTCCCTCCATCACCCTATCACTTTCTTTTCTCTCCCATTTACTACCTCCCCCATGTAGCCTTTTCTTCCCCACCAATCCCCTCTCCTCTCCTCTTCTCTTCATCCTTCCATCTCCTCCTCACACCCCTCCTCTCCCGAATAGGCCAGATGAACCCAAACAAGCAAAGAATGGACTGACAACGCTCTTGACACCGGCCGTTTATTAGCTGCACCAAGTGATGTTTAGAGCAAAGAAAGAGAGAGAGGGGAAGAATAAAAAAGGAGAATGACGTGGAGGTAAAGAGAGAGAGGGGCTGTTCACACCAGTTGGCTGAGCAGTGTGGCATCGTTGAGATGACCATACTGTTTCATACATGCTGTGGTGTAGTAACTTCGCCTGGTGCAGCCATTTGTCAGGGTCACTGTTAGGAAAATTAGTGTTTATTCCTGTAGAAAAAGCTTGTGATAAATTGTTTTATTTATATGCTAAAGTATTTTGCACCCTTTCTTTTTTTCTTCCATTCTTGTCTCCTTTGTAACTCTTGGAAATCTTAACATCCTTTGCACCCTTGCATTCCTTTAAGTCTAAAAAACTAAGGTGACCATTTGAAGTTAGAAGTTAGAAGGATTGCGGCTTGCATTTGTAAACAACACTGTGTGCGTCATGTTGGCTGTTAGTGCTTCACCAGAACAAGAACAGCATGTGTACCCCATTAACCCTGGTAAGGAGGTGAGGTAGGCTGGAGAAACTGCAAGTCCAGTGCTTCCATGGTGATTCAAAAAGCAGAAATATGATTTTTTTAACAACCATTGTTAAAACCTTATTTATTACACTCCACTCAGCAGGGTAATAGAAATTCAAATATTTTCATACCTTTATACCACAAAAGTGCAAGCATAGCAAAGAAGGTATTCCCAGGGATGACCATTATACTGTCACTCAGTGTTTGTTGATTACAGCATTAGTCCCCAAACTTTTTTTCTTGTAGCCCATTGATATGAAGCAAATTCTACCTCCGACTCCTTGTTGTAGTGTTCTTATGACTTGTAATAGTTTTTAGAGGCAACGCTACACAGCACTAACATAAAAAGTCAGCTATACAATCATACATTTGTGCAGCTTTTGAAAAAAAATTACCTACAATGAAAATAGTCACATCACAAGATAACTTAGACAGCTCCATATGGTCTGGGTTGGGTAGGACTGGCTTGTACAAGCAAAATTACTGTCAAAAAATGGCAGACTGGTATCCTCATTAATACAAATCAGTTTTTGGTGTCTGTATAAAACCCACTACCCACTTAGTTTCCCCCCTAAACCTCTCCTTGTCCCTTGTATGCCTAAATTTAACCACATAGTTTTATTATTAACTAGACAAAACACTGCTTCATTTTGGAATGATCAATGAATCAATGCTACTTACAAGCTTCGTGGTAGTCATACTGAGTACTTCATGAGTAGTCATTTATATAACAATTGCCACTTAAAACCACTGCACTTTTTAATGTAATGATTAGAATAATGAATAAGAAATTGTCAGCTGTTTAGCTTTTGGCCAAACAGATCACTCTGTTTCTAGCCATATCATTTCTCAATTCTCAATTGTTTAGTGTAATCAAAAAACTAGCTATATGTGCAATATAGTGAGTTTAATTAAAATGTTTATGTCATCAGGAGTATAGTTTTCACAGTATTTTGTTTATGTATGCCTCCACTGTTTCTATCCAAAGTACTTTGTTTTGAATCACCCTCTCAAAGTGGAGCAATATACAGATGTGAAATGTTACAGCAGCTGATGAATATGCACAGACTGGCCCTCTACTGCAAAACTCAAAAACAAAACTCATTTCTAACATTTATCAGTCCATTCAGCTCAGTCTGAAAGGCCTGACTACCTTGACAAACACACCCCCCTCCAACCATAAACCCTGCTTTAGGCATGTATTAATCATTATTAAACATAATAATGGCTTTTATAAGTCACAGTTTGCCTCTTTGGTAGTGTGAATTATTTAGCCAAAGAGGGAACGGAAAAGAGTGGGAGGGAGAGGGGCACTGCTCTATTCAGGTGGGCCTTGCACCTGAGATGGCAGGCGACAGATGAGGCATTTTGTCTGAATAATTTATTTGATTCTTTTCAAGTTTTTACAACTGCCACATTGTTTTTTTTTTTTTTTTTTTTTTTTTTTACTTCTTATTTCCACCCACCCCTTCTCCCTCAACCCCCATCACATTCACGTACTCTGCAAACCGTCACGTTTATTTCAAGTGGCATTAATTACAGTTGCACAAGCTGTTAAGCTGTCATCTGACGATTAACAAAGTCAAGCTCCAGCTTCAGCACCACCACTTACTTTCCTGCTTGGAAAATGGAGGGGTGGGGCTGCAGAATGTGTGTGTGTGTGTGTGTGTGTGTGTGTGTGTGTGTTTTTAAAAAAAACTGCTTTGTGACAGCCATTGTTAGCAATAACAGTAGGGCTATAAAAGTACAGGGGTCCTTTTTTTATTATTTTATTCTGTCACAGTGAGCGAACAGACAATATGAATAAACTTAATTTGTGAAATGTCTCCCTTAATTAATCTGAAGGCAGTGGTGGGGAGGTTGGGTTGGGATAGGGGCAGGGTGTGGGTGCTCAGCAGATAAAGAATTAAAAGTTAAATCAACAACATGCTCGTCTTTGAGATGTGATTCACATAAAGTGATGTAGAAACGCTTGAAGCGATTTGAACATTGGCTCTCAACCCTGCTGGGAGACAACACATTTTGATGCTTGTCCACGTGTTTATCTCGGAGTGTGTGTGTGTCTGTTGCATGGCTGCAGCGCTGACAGCATGCATCTATATATCAGTGCTCAGCACATACACAGCAGCTCAGAGAGAATAGTGGACATATACAAACTGCATTAGTATATTCTTTCTTTAATGTCTTTGTCAGTTAGTGGATGCTGCTGTCCAAGCTGTGTGTACTCAGTCCTGTCTGTCATAATTAAAAGCGTGAGAAGCTGCTTTTAGGTTAACGGAGAAGGAAAACACTTCATACAGTTGCAGCTGACAGTTTCTAGAGTGTTATGCTTTTGTTAACTTTAGTCTGTCTGCTTACTTGATTACTTTGTGTGGTTTGGTTTCAAAGTATTTACTGATAATAACTAAAGTTAATCTCAGATTTTCTATTTGTATGATTTTTGCATTGACAATTGCAATAAACAGGAAAGAAAATTTTTAACTAAAATACTTTAACTATTCTTTTTTTCTATTCGTGGGTTGAATGTGAAAAGGCACTGGAAGAACTGAACATTAGAGGCAGTGGACAGATTAATTTAAAAATTTGGCTAATAAGTGTGTCCTTGGCTTAAAAAAAAACTTTAAGAGACCTACTGAATTTTATATCTAATGTGAGCAGAGGGAATAATTTAAAAAAGAAAAAATGTGCTGTCATCCACCGTAAATTGTGGCATAAAATAATACAGGAATTCCAAGAACTCAAAAGTATGGTTAAAAATACAATGCCTCTGATAAATATGGGCTAATACATTAACAATGCAGTAATGTGTGAGATGTGGCTGTGTAATAAATAAACAAAAAAATGTGGCATCACATTATCAGGGTATAAAAAGATGATTAAAGAGTTCAAACTGGATTATTTCTCCAGGATTATTTAGCAATATAAGAGACATAAAAAGGCTGAAAATCTGTGTTTGTACATACTGTACCATCCTACAAACAGAAGTAGGATCTTCTAAGAAGAATCAATCAATTATGCTTGATTGTACATGCTGAATCGAGAATCAAAAATCTTGAAGTACAGGACTGTACTCCTAAGAGTCTGTTGTCTTGCTAGTTCCTCCGTAGGATGTTGCCACTTTATTAAGTCACCTGACTTCCTTTGCTCTTAATTACAGTAAATTGTTATTAAAGTGAACATTTGCATGTTTTATTCTTTTTCACATGGCCACTAGTGGTCACTTAAAAATAAAATGTAATTATGGGCTGTAATAATCTACAACCAACTGCTTTATTTATTTTAAATCTGGTCAGTCTCACTTAAGGACTAAATGATGCTTGTTAATTTCAGCATAATTAATTGTTCGAAATGACAATGGCAACACGCTGATGTTTTTCATGTTCACTGTCTTTGCTGACATGTTATCATGACAACTTTCTAACTGCTGACTACCACTAAAATCTTGACTGACATCCAGTTAAATGTAGTAAGTGACTTTTAAACCGTATTAATGACACAGTGACAGTGCTGCTGGCCAGCAGACAGAAAGGGTGGGGTGACTTTGTTCTGCAACAAATCCTTCATGCAGTCATGTCCTCTGGAGAAACAACAAAGGGCAAAGGTTAAACAAGTTCTTTTGAATGTGTTAGTCTTTGCTCTCTATTTCTAACAGATGAGTTCATTCAATTTTTGAAGCTCCTTAGTTTAATTTCAAGGCACCTGTTGCTCACATGTTCTTTTTTTTTTTTTCTTCATTCCCAATGTCTGCTCATGTCTGTTGTATGTATGTGCCTTTCTGTGGTCGTGTGGACCAATTCTAAATCAAAACGACTGTGAGGACAAATCACATCTCCAAAACAATGTTTGAGGGTTGAGACTAGGTTTTAGGCTTAAGGTCAGAATTAGGTTAGGGTTATGGTAATAAGCTAGACAACACATTATGCCAATGATTGTCTTCATAAGTACAGAAAGACCATTGTGTATGTGCGTGTGTTTGGGTGACAGAGTCACCATCATCACAAGAGATAATATTTAGAAATGACATGTTTCCTCACGACTCAGTAGCATTCAGTGCGACCGCCAATCAGGGATCCGACGCCAGGATGAGTTGTCGCGATGCGGTGAGACGTCAAGCAGCCATTCCAGTTTGTTCGCTCATCTTCCCTTCTTACTGTCACTTTGTAAAATCATATTACCCTAATGAGAATAGGAGTGGAAAGGCAGTGACAGAGCAGGGATATAGATGGGATATGTGTCAAAAGCACTCAAATTTTATCCTTTCCACTTTTTGAACTCAAAGAGCTGGGCCAGGGGTTGGGGTGAGGAGAAGATGTCTGTAGCCAGGAGCTTGTTGGCTCATTCTGCTGTGCAATGTAACACTGTCAGGCTTGTTGTTGGTATTTATTATATTTGTTCCATTTGTGTTGCTATTTCAGTATATACTGTACATAGTCACATATAAAAACTGTCTTTGCCAAAGACTGGATTGGATGAATGAATGCCAGCTCTAATGTTGACCAAAAGAGCAGTTGCATTAAATCTAGTCATAGTTGCATAAATATGGTTTAATGACCTCTTATCTGTTAGCTTTGATTTTTACTGGTTTTTACTTTCATTAAAGAAAGGCAGTGATACATAAGTTCTCCATCCAGGACTTAGAAGTATTAGTGGAGGGCAAAAGAGTGCACAACAGTTTATAATAGAATAAGGGATGATTTTGTAGCAAATGTTGAGCCAGATTTGACTCAAACAAAACCCAAGATGTATGAGAAAACTCTTTCTTAATGCTGTGCCAATATCGCCTTATGTAGTGCAATACACTGCCCTCAGGAGCTGCTGATGTCCATTAGAAGGAAAGCCAGAAGTCACTGTGACAGATTAGTGACAATGTCACTATGATATTGACTATTCAAAGCACACTGCCTTATTTACTAGCTTTCTATTAATACTTTCCATTTCTAACGCTGCATCTACCCTCCATTTTTAACATGGGTTAAACTGGGTTGGTGCTTGTATATTTGGGGTGTTGCATTATTCTCTTTTGCAACTTCACAGTGTCTCAGCAAGGCAAACTTTTCCTCCCATATCTTTTAAAAGGTTGCTTCAACCCAATTACCATTGCATAAAAAAATAAAAATAAAAATGTTGATGCTTCTCCCCAGTGATATCTGGTCATTAAGATTAAATTCAAGATATCAATCTGAATTTTCATCAATACAATGGACATGAATGGTGCCCACAGCAATATAAAACTGTTATTCTGGGCAATCCATTTCCACATATCACCACCATCTGTTTCATAGGAGATTCTTTTTTCCAAAAGAATATTCCCTTTGAAAAGTGTCTACTGTCTAATCTAAACCACCTAACCCATACCTAACCCCTCAAAACCCGTTGGACAAGAGCTCCCCTTGTCACAAACGGCAATTACAACCTTGTTGTTCAATCTCACACTCTGTGTTGGAGTATCAGGAAAACTCCGTCTAGTGGATGTAAAGGGCATTTCAGTCTGGAAGTTTGTTAGTAAGTTAAGTGGACATCAAGGTCATGATCAAGCTTCAGTAAGGTTTCCTATCTGCTCATTCACACGCACAGACACACAGAGACGCACACAGCCAAGGCCTGATTCTGACTGACAGAACAATTTCTCCCACCTTCTTCATTTGGCGATCGACTTTGTAGTAAAATACATTGCTCTCTCTCTCTCATTCACCCTTACTGTGGTAGTCAGACTTGTAACACAAATGCAGCACAATACACACACGTGTGCACATGGCTCACAGACAAATGTTTAACAAACACCTGCAACACCCTGACATATGTTCATGCAAACTGATCATACACAAACATGAAGTGAAAACACACTTGAGTACAAACTGACAGCTGCAGCCAGACTGCTCCACACATTCATGGACTTCCAGATACAGAAGGTGTCCCAGTAAAACGGATGGAGGTCTTGGAAGGTGAAAGTTTATGTGACTCACTAGGCTGATTAGAGGGACGGAGATCTGAAAGTAATTGGCTCCTTTTACTTCTTTCCTCCTGTGGATTTACGAGCTTCTCTGCAAATGACTGGCAGCTTCTTTACTACGGTCAAACACTGAAGGATAAACTCACCCTGCTGGAGTCTGTGAGAGTATTAGTAAGTGGTGTGTGTGTGTGTGTGTTTGTGTGTGTGGCTGTGTGTGTGGATGTTCTGGATGTTTTGTGTGGACAGAGCCGTATGTGCACAGAGTGACTCGTTGAGACTGAAATCAACCTTACAAATGTGACGAGAAGCTTGAGTGCATTTAAGTCTGATTCAAAGTGCCAGTCAGCACTGTGTGCGGAGTGGCTTCTCACACACTCCCTGTCACCCGGAAAGCTTGGCATGTGGGTGTGTGAGTGTGTGCAGTGGAGGGCTCTACCATCCAGTTTTCTGCCTGAGAAAACACTGCTTAGCCTATTAGCACTCCCTGTAATGCCCTGCCTCACAACCCCCCCTGCCCTTAATCTGCACAGCACGGCTGTCTGAAACAAAGAGAGATGACTTAGTGGACACCGTTTCCAGTGAGGGATAGTGGTGACTGAGACATGAACATTCGCATCCTCCTGTCAATTATTCATTGATAACCTATTTATTTTTACCTTCTGTGTCAGTCAGAATGGCAGAAATGTGCTTATGTTCATGTTTAATTAATCTCTGTATGCAAACTGTCACATAAACACACATCAAGTTCTTTTAACTGTTTATCAAGCAGCATATGATAAATCACACACACACACACACACACACATATATATAATTTATTATTGACGTGGATGAATTGGGCCCATCATTGGATACTGTATTACTATGACACATTACTGACAAATGTAGAGGGCCTTAAAAGGGCCAGTTAGCTTTAATAAAGTTGCCACCAAAACAACTAAGACCTTCTGAGGCTCCAAGACCACTGAAGGTGACTTGTGTAATCTGATACCGAGACATTAGCAAAAAGCTTAGCAAGAAGCTGACTTCAAGAACTACCTGTTTTGCTTATTTGCCCAGTAATATGCCCCTGACATGCACCACTGTTATGAGATAATCAATGTTGTTGACTTCATCTGTGAATTGGCCATAATAGTTTATCTTATATAGATGACTTCTTGTTCTGCTGGGACAACAGTCCGACCAGTTTGAGCAGAAAAGTAAACCAATGGTGGGTCACCTGCCTTTATCTTCAGCAGATAAAATAAGCCGAACAATCAGTTTTACTTAGAATATGAACTAGAAGAACTTAGAATGTCAGTATCGGCCATTATTTAGATGCTTTCTTTTAGGACTTCAGACGGCAGAGAGGACTTGTGATTAAACTGTTTTCTACACTTTACATACAATATGTAATCAATCAAAAAAAAAACAAAAAAAAAAAAAAACACTACATCTTATCCATGTGCCCTACAATAGCAGTGAATTCTGCTGTGCAGTGTCTTGAGGTTTGATATCAGTTATTCATACCAGGGCAGAGGGGTACTCAAGGTGGCCTTTTGCTAAAATGCCACAACGACGTTAACATATATATCTATGCAATGATGATGGGAGCTTCAGCTTCCCAATAAAATAATGGAAAAGGCAGAAATCCATTATAAAGGCAAATGTTACCTTTGCATGAGAATGGTGATCTGATTGCTTTAGCTAGAAAAGTGAATTATGGTTGTACTGGAGGCTGTTCTCATGTACGTGTAGAGAGCAATCTATACATCCTCGCCCGTCTGTGAGTAAGTAGCTAAATTGTGTATTGTAAGGAATCATTTTTAACCTTTATTTATTCAGATTATGCTTCTGTGGTGTTTTCCACCAGCACCTGACACCACATTCAGAGTGGAGTTTCATGTTTATGCCTGTGGAAGCTGTCAATTTATATACATTTTATTTCTCTGGCTTCCTGTGCACAACTGAAGGTCTAGTGCTAAGGAGATGTAGAGCAGCATGAACCTTTGTTTCTTTTTCACTTTCTCCTTTGCTGTTGTGAGGTCAGAATGTCAAAGCACCAAACTGACAATGAGCTGGCAGACAGCACTGGTTGTTTAGATGATGTTGATGCTCACCGGTTTAACGCATAACATATAATAATAAAAAGCCTGTAGAAACTGACATGGAAAAGAGAAAAATAACCCAGGCTTGAGGGCAAAGATGCAGCTTTAGGTCACATCATGATGACAAAGTTCACTGACCTGCAGCTCTTTGTATAGAATTTAGAGTACTTGTTACCAATCCAGTATTTTTTGCTTTGCTACTCTGTTACTTTTTTATACAAATTGTGGCAAAACCTAGCCCTCTTTAATTATCATTGCACTTCTGGCATAAGATGGACTGGCTGTTATTGTATTCAGGAGGTTCTTTGTAACAGAGGGCAGCAACCTTGAGACAGATCTTCTTTCTTGGGCTAAACGATGGAAGCAGAAAGGAAACAGAGCAGAAAAGAGTCTGTACTATTCATGGGGAGTCACTTACCACACACGCACACACTAACCTTTCTAGGACAATATGCACAAAATGCCTCGGGCTGTTGTCACAGACACAGACATGCTCCCAGGCACATACAAACACATGCAAGCTTTCTTTTCTCTCTTCACCCAGAAAAATGCACATAGACACCCATGCACAAGCAGAGAGACCTTATTGTATTTGGTCCTGTACTGCGTTTTAGAAGGAGGAGGATAATTAGGATATTGGGATTCTTTAAAAACAGATGTTTGAATTAAAATATTCCCTGCACTATATAGTCAATCAGTGCCAGCCATTAAGTGTTTCCATTTCTTTTTCTTTTCTTTCCTTTTCTCTCCTCCTTCTCACTTCGCAAATGTGCTTCTCTGCCACTTCTCCAGCCCATCTCTCTCTCTTCTTTTATTCACCTCCCTTTTCCACCACTGACACTGTCACTTTATCAGCGTATCTGTAATGCTCCTTAATTCAAGGCCAAGCTGTGCTGTCACCCGCAAGTTCCCGTGTCACCATCACATCCAGACAGACACATGTTAGAGGACACTGGGACCTGTCCATCGACAGAGAGAGAGGGAGAGAGGGAGAGACTTGGAGAGAAAAGAGAGAGAGAGGCTTATCTGTGCAACCTTGCTGGTGAATTAGCAGACCCTTGAGTGATAAGGAGAGGCAGGGCAGTTGACACACAGAGAAAAGAAAGAAGATAGCAGTGGGGAAAAACTGGAGAAGCAAGTGGTGTGGTGACAGCTGCTATAGTAGCTGCTCTATGCCAGTCGTTCTCACTGTCCCTCTAAAGTTTTGTTCACACTGCTGCTCACAGTTCTTTAGATTTGATTTGGACAAAAAATTAGAAATCATATTTGGGTTTTGCTTGGGTGCTGTCACATCAAACCTTAGGCCATGTGATGTGTATATTTTAGAAAATGAAAGCTAGTGGCATATTGTTGTATGTTCAACACTTTAACCACCTCAAAATATGAATATATCTAGAACAAACACACAAACAAACAGCTGCCCCCCTATAGATCTGCTTCTGATAAGGGCTTTACTAGAAAAACACAACACATTTAATTGTGCTGGTTCCTGGTAGGGAATACAACATGTTGCATTCTAGTCAGGCTCGACCACAACACTTGGGTTAGATTTGGACAGAAATATGCTAGACGATCCATACTCAGTTCAAACTGAAGGCCAAATGACTTTGAGGACCATGGAGAATCAACACAAAGAAACTAGCAGATGGAAATACAATAGAATTGAATCACCGCATGCTACAAATTGAAGTGAAGTGAAGATGCCTCATCGAGTTGAAAGTGGTGCAGCTAAACCCAAACTCATATCATGTTTTTGACTGTCACCATATGTGTTATACTTAGTGTACATGTTATACATGTGTACATCCATTTAACTTTACTTTCACAGACATTGCCCCCCATGATTCAAGTAAAATCTCCTAAAAATTGTAACATTTTTGGAGCACTGATGCAGCCAATGTCCACCTCTACTCTTACAATGAAATTAGTCTGCATAGACAGCAGGAAGTTCGAAGCAGAAACTGAAGAACACATTGTGACTGTGGTCCAAAAGGAGCATCAGTGAAGCCCTGCAGCATAGAGCAGACCTATGCCACTATCTTTTACTTCGTTTTTACTTGTGTCAGGTGTCTTTAAAATGAAAAAGGAGTAGTGATGGAGAGATAAAATAAAGAATGAATGGCTTTCTTGTCTGATTATTCAGTAATTACAAAGATGTAAAAAAACATAGCAGATTTAAAGTTAATATCTGTCTTCATCCTTTGCTGTTTCAGTGCTGTTTACACCGAAGCTTCCACTTCAGTGTAAAAATCATCCACTAAATCATGTCCTGTTACTTCACAACTGATAAAAATGGATCTTCCCCTTGTGACATGTAGTATAGTGAACACTGTCAAAATGGGGTTGACATGTTATCCCCTAAATGCATTATACAGTAATTAATTGTGTGCTTTTTCTGCCTAAAGCCTGTTGTCACTGGATCAGATTGGGAGTGAAATGCTTTACTTCACTCAATCATTGGAGCAGACATTAGCCCCTATTTTTGTGTGGCCTAGGATATTAAACATCAGAACATCAGAGTTTTTCTTTGCTATTTCCCTTCTCATCTCATCCCCATCACTGTCTTTAACATCATCCTGTCTTCATCATAAACTGCCAAGCATCAGTCTCTCAGCCTCTGACATCACTTGTGTGATGCACATTTGGGTGGATATCCACTTTCGGCTGAAAAAGGCGTAGAGTCAGCTTCGATCGACCCTGGCCGTGGTTGAAGAGCTCTTGATGTGAATCAGCCCTGTCAGCTCCTGTGATGGCTGCCTGTCTCATTGGCCCATCTCCTCACCGCTGACATAACATGATGGGATATGATACCAAACAACGGCACATTGGCTCTCAGATGTTAGCGGGGGGCCCCAGGGCGTCAAAGACCCTGACAGACGCCACTTTATAGCTTTAATCCCAAGGTTTTAAAACAGCACTTGACACAAATTGATGTTGGCTTTTTCTGTTGGCAAGGGGAAAAAAGAGGAGTGAGGGGTGATGTTTAGCCAGGAAAGCTTTTAAATTCCTTCCTGCACTTTCCTCTACATGTTATTCTTAACAGTTTAAGGTTCATGACTGTTCATGTGAAATGCAGAAATGAAGGGAGGGGTTGCTATATTTTTAAAACAGTAATCTATGTAACTAATCAAAGGAGAATTTGTTCAACTTGTCATGTTTTCAGAAAACTAACTTTTTGACTAAATTTAGCTTGAAATAAAAAACCCTCATAGCTTTATGCTGTCTCTGTCCAAGGGCCTGTTTGTGAGGATCATGTTCTCTGTGTGGACGTTTGTATACAGCTTATACTGAGACTGCTGACTGTACGTGCGGCAGGCAGGACACTATTTGTGTGCACTGTATGTACTTTTTGTTTCCAATCCTTGGTGCCATTCTTGTTAAGTGATTGTACACTTTTCTTTTTTACTTTTATACAACCAAATACAACAAACAAAGGAGTTTCCTGCTGTCAGGATCATGATACTGGAAGGATGATGCTAGGAAGCTAGCCCACAAGTGTGGAGCATGTCTGTATGCCCATACCCTCTGGGTGCCAGTCCATGGACAAAGGGAAACCATGTATAGGTCTTTAAAATTTGCTGTATGTTACTTTCAACCTGACTTTTTTGCTCAATTTTGAGTTCATTTATTTACAGGCTTTAACAGAGTCACTAAATGTCTAAGCCGATAAAAGGTAATATGTGCAGGTGAATCGAGACATTAAACTAACCACATGAATTTCAGTCTGGCTGGTCTTACAGCAGTTCCATAGTCCTGAATCAAGGATTTAAGATCACGCAAAGAACCAGCCCAGATTGGATCAGAAAAAAAACTGATTTGGCTTTTTCACACATCTGTTAACAGCTCCAATCTGAGCCACAGATTTGGGTCATTTGAGCATGTAAATGTAGCTATAGTGTTTTTATGTCAGTGAGATTTAAAGGATTCATTCTGCTGATTTTATCTAAAAAAATTGTAGATGGTAAAATATCCAGAATGATTATGACATGTTCTAGATTTTAAAATAAGATCATCAAAAATAAATGTCTATTAAAAAACTCCTAAAACTATTTATTCTTATTAAATTAAATGTATATCTGACCTATCTTTATGCATTCCCTAAAACTCTTTATAATCAAACCCCAGAGCAGTAAATCTCAACTAACACAAGCAGGCAAACATTTTTCTGCCTGGTTACTTCTGCATCAAACGCTTGTACATTTGTTGCACTTGACAAATATTCTGTTCCTCATTTGAATTCTGATTCAGGAGCAGGGGACTGGGGGTGAGGGGTGAACTGATTACCATCAGGCCCACAAATATGGAAAATGCAAGCCAAGTGATAAATGCACATTACATCACATGATTGCACCATAATTACAAAAAAAAACAAGAACTGAAATCAAATTTCAAGCGCATTATAATATCTGTCGATTGCAATATCAATATTCTCCATTCCCATTAAGAAGGCTTGGAATGGCCAAAGCATGTTTAATTAATTACATCGAACCTTCATTACTTTGAAGACAGCGTTTGTTGAATTCTTAGGGATTATGATAAATTGTGTTTACCAGCTATAAGAGACAAAGATGGGTTTATGAACTGGTGTCACACTGGAGAGCTGCGACAGAGCAAATCAGTGAGGAAGGGAAAGATAGAAAACTTTTTAAGGAAGGGCACATAATAAAGATACATGCTGATGATAGTACATTGCCTGCCTGTGCCCTTGAATACCATTGTTCTGTAATGAAGAACTGTGCATCAAAACAATCTAAAGTTTCCAGAGATTGTGAACATGTTGTATTCAGTGATTTAATGTTGCCTTTTAAGTGCCTCCTATGCACACATTGATGCATGTGCACGCACAGACACACAGACACACAGACACACAGACACACAGACACACAGACACACAGACACACAGACACACAGACACACAGACACACAGACACACAGACACACAGACACACAGACACACAGACACACAGACACACAGAAATGACAGGTAATGTTGAATATTGTGCTGTCAATATTTAACCATTCAAAACCAAAAAAGGCATGTCCAATTACTTTTTTTAAACTTAAGGGGTGATAATGTCTGTAATATTTAATGTTTACTAGGGTAGAATAATACATTACTTTTATAGTGAGCACCAGCATATATCAGCTGACACAAAAACATCAGTCACTGCCTCTCACCCTGTACTATTTTGGTTGTGATGTCGAAAGCGATACTTCACTGTTTCGAAAAGGCCTTCTCACAGATGGCCAATAAAAATGATTGATGTCTACAGGGGGGTTCATAGTGGTATGGGGGTGCACATCTAACTTTCCAGAGGGTGTGGGTGTGTGTGTGTGTGTGTGTGGGGGGGGGGGGGGGTTCCACATGTGATTTCTATCAGCATGACGTGAGATGTATTGTATGTACTTTACAGTTTAAGCTATACTGTTAATATTGTGACATTCCTTATCACCTCATTGCTTGGAAAAGTGTGAACAGTATAAGCTGAGCAAATATCTTACACAAAGTACTACTACAAGTATTCCACCTAAAGCTGCAAAGATTAGGCGATTATCCGATTCTGAGAAAAGGAACTGTCAACTATTTTGAATGATTAATAGTTTAAAGCTTTTTAAAACAAAACTTCAAAATTCTCTTTTCAGCTTCTCCAATGTGAATATTTGTTTATTTTTTTATTGTGAACTGAATATCTTTGGGTTTTTGATTGTTGATTAGATAAAACAAAATGTTTGAACATTACATCTTGGAAACTAAACTGGTTTCAGCAAAATCAAGAGGTACATGGATGATAGAAAAGTTCTCATCATACCAATGGCAATAACATCATATCCAGAGAACTTGAGAAGACTAAGTAGAATGGAAACATCTGTCACAAAATGTAATATAATGCCAGGCACAGTTTTTCCTCAAATGTTGACAAGTGTAGTTTAATGAAGTTTCTTACATATAATATGAGGAGTGATTATTGGGATTAATCTGAATATTTGAATGGGTGTATGTGGTGGGTGACTGGTCAGCACAGCTGCCTTACAACAAGTCATCAGCTCTTTTTGCACCTAACTGTCCCACAAGAATGTTCTTATTTGAAAATTTAACACACATTATATACTGGGTGTTAAAAACTCCTGCCTGCAACCAGATGTCACTTCTGCCTTTAGGAGAAAACATTTCAGTAGAACACTTTATGGTTAAAAACTGAAGATTAAGAGCATATGTTGGTGTTTTGTTCTACAGTGTAACCAAACAAACTGTATATTTGCACAAAGCTCTACTGTTTAATATGCAAGTATCTTATATCCATGCAAACATGGTCATTTCACCCTGACTCTATCCACCCTATTATTCAATTGTGAATTTTGCCTTCGTTTGTGTGAAGGGTGTCTTGGGAGATTATTAAGGAGATATCGATTGTAATTTGATTAAACTCTTGCTAATTTGCTGCAAACCAGCAAGACATTTAATCAAATAAAAATCAATAGTGTTTTAAGAGCCCTTGGTACATCCCTGCAATAGGGGACTACAGTGAAGGTGTTATAAATTACTGGTTGGAGCAATCCAGCCAATAGGATAATGTTGGAGAAGAGAGAAATGGACAGAGAGGGAGGGAGAGAGAGGGGTGGGATACAGAGGATATGTCACTCTTATAGCATGGAGGGGGGATGGATTTGTGTTCAGTGGGGAACAATTGGCCTTGGTGTTTCAATTCCAGCATGAGGAATTAACTGTTGCTGAGGAGTATAAGGAGAATTATTATTGTCCATTGTTGTATTATCTGTACCCTTTTTTCAGCATAAGTCAAGTCAAGCCAAATGTATTTATAGCATAGATGTAATACCAACAAAAGCTTTTAATCAGGTTAAAAAACAAATGACTTTAAAGACTATTTTGTTTCAAAAAGGCCAAGATAGACTCATACAAACTATATATTTTAGGTTGAGTCCAACTAATGTTTCTTCTCCAGTGCCAACTGGATTAAACTGTGGCAGGAACTGCATTTTTATCAACTAAATTTAAAGTTTTGAGTTTACCAGTAAGTAAACTTGTAAGATTGGATTGAATATAGGACTTTAAGGTGAAAATTTGCTTTATTTTATCTGAAGACCATTTTACTCTTGTCACTTTAATCCTTGTCTTTTATTTGTTACACTTTGGCTATAAGGTGCTTAATCAAAAAAAGGCATGAACAGTTGTCATGGAAACCTGATGCCTGTAAAAGCATTTTTTAGGAATTGCAAAGTTCTTAAATCATTGCAGCACAATAGTAACAACATAAGGGTACAGACTGCGACTCCTTTTGACTCTCGTTGTTATTCAAATCTTATTAAACTGAACCATACAAATCCTGCTAAACAATCCTGCTGATGCAGATGATTCATGAGCCATACAGAGTGGACGGCCATTAAATTTGTGACAATAACTTGCCTTGTTGACCAGAATTCATCTTTTGTTGTCACCATATGCTGCCTATCAACACAGATGGAAACACACTCCCTAATGCCAAACTGCCAGTGCTTTTAATTCAGACTAGAAGTTGAAACATGCAGCACCATTTCAGCATTCAGGTTTAAAGTAATCCCGGCTCTCTTTGGGTGAAAGGCACCCTAGTCTGTGTTGAGGTACTTTTAGTCCACCAGGGATGGGACAAACTGAAACTAGGGGACCCACAAATATGGGTCAGCGTGGTCTGATAGTCGATATCATGAGGGGCAAATATGGTGACAAAGCAGTGGTATGCCTCTCATTTTGATTCTTGCTTATGTATTTTTAACGTGTCTTTAATATCTGTAAAGCACTTTGAATTACTCTGTGTATGAATTGTGCTATATAAATAAACTTCCCTTGCCTTGGACAGGTCACCAGCCCATCACAGGGATTCAAAGTAATAGAAAAGAAGAAATAAAAATAAAAAAACTTTAAAAAAAGTCCAGTTTTTGTTGTTTTACTGACATCTACTGCAAAACACATTCAAATAATGCTGGATAAGATGTAATCTAGGAGTAGCAAATGCATAGAGTCAAGTCCTGCACAGAGCCCTGTCCACCTTCAATACCACGGCTGCGTTGAGACCCTTGAACAAGGCACCAGACCCCAACTGCACCCCAGGTGCCGAAGCGCTGGCTGCCCACTGCTCCGGGTGTGTGTGTGTGTGTGTGTGTGTGTGTGTGTGTGTGTGTGTGTGCACTTTGGGTTAAAATGCAGAGCACAAATTCCAAGTATGGGTCACCATACTTGGCCATATAAGTCACTCTCACTGAGTTTAAATTATATTTGAACCTAATGTTGATGCATTATTTGTCATTAGAACAGAAATAGCATGAAAACATACATATAGACTAAAACGGTAGTAATAGTAACAATAGTAACTAGTGAAGAACTGGTGATTTGATTGTGGTGTTTACAAAGCATCTATTGCTGGGTCAAATAATGCACTATGTTTATATTATGACCTGCCAGTGACCTACGAGTCACAGGGTCACCATGCACGTTAGATTTCAATTATACCTCCTCCATATGTCCTGCTCTACTCCTATTTATCTTCATCCCTCCTGGTTCACACCGTGACCTCCCTGTAGACTTTGGGTATACAGAGAACACACATATTGACTGTTAATAATCCTACTATATCCCATGTCAACGTTTTTCTGCTGTCTGTCAAAACTGTTTGTTTCTAGGTAGTCTGTGCACTTTTGGGAATTCAGTTTGCCCCAGGGAGTCAATTATTATTGGTATTCATGGTTTTATGTACTGGTGTTTTTAACTTATGTGATCTGTACAAGCGTTCCTATCTACTACATTACTCACCGATTCTTTGTGGGTCCCCTACATAATTGACAACTATCATTTGGTTGTTTTTTTCAGTTGCAAAGCAAACAATTGCACATTTAGTCAGTGGAAAAACCAGCACATTATACATATATATATATGTATAAGTATGGCCTATAAATATGCTGCAGAAGAAGTGAGTCTACATACCCCAAATGTAGATGCATACATCTATATTTGTCATTGAACTCAATGCATGTTTCAAATAATAGTCCAGAAACAGACACCAGCAGCAGAGTGTCCTAATTAAAAAATTCCATATAAAGGACATCAAACAAAATGTAGTATATTGCTCACACAGGCCCTTTCCCATCTGGCCAAAATGGCTATTGTGGCTCATTGTCTAAAAATAGGGATGAAGACAAATTGTTATCATTTGCCAAAGCCCATGACAATAATGATGAATGAACACTTTTTCCCTTTTCTGCTATGCCCTCTGAAGTCATTGCTTAAGGCCTTTTCCTCCATTCCCCCTCAGCTTTCTCTCTCTCCTCCACATACTCCACCTTTCCCAGTAATGTATGGTGTTAAATATCAATTGAATAAACATCATCAGTACAGTCTGAGATCATCTCTTACGTCTGTTGTTTTTTTTTCTCCTATATCCAAAATATTCACCTTCATTTCCCTTTCCATTTTTCCTGCTGTATTCTTATTCATGTAATCAGCATGACCGAGTGGTTTGTGGGGATTGGTTGATGGGGTGATCGATCACCTATTTTGGTTGACATCACTGGGCGCCCCTGCTCCACCTTCACCTACACAGCCTATCCCATACAAAACTTTGAGTGAGCAATGTCCTCGCTGACGGGGACAGATAAGGGACATGACTCAACTGCATGTTCCTGATGGATCACAGCTTTAATGAAAGAATACCACTGAGGTTATATGTACAAATAAAACAATGTTATTACCCTCATTCCCCTCTGTTTGTATGTAGCAAAGATAATGTATAACAGCTGCTAAAGGCAGCTGTATAGATTTAAATTATAATGTACCCTTTTCACCCATACAAAACAGCTAAAATGTGTCCTGTCTAGATAAGGTGCAACTATAACAAACTTAGATCCAATATTGACATCAGGCTTCTGCTGTAATCGTCATTTTAGCATTTGCAACACATATTTCTGTGTCGAGGACTCAACTGATACATATTCAATTTGAGGCTATCATTTTGATCACTGTAGGTAATCTCTAAGTAATTCTTCTAATAAAATGACATAATAAGGAAAAAGGTCAAAACTAAAAGTAGATAGAAAGTCTCTGAAATTCTACTGGATTGATAGAATGCTGTTTGATAAAAAAAATATTTGTTTGTTCTTGTTCTATGATGGCCAAAGGACTACATATACTCCCAAAACAGATGTAGCAATGAACAACACAATCAGTTCTGTTTATACAATGTTGGTTGTCTACATACATGTGCATTCATGCATATTTATTTAGACATACTGTCTGCATTGTTCACATCGTCATACATCAAAATATGCTATTGGTGTTCAGTTGGGTTGACATCTGGTGACTGTGAAGGCCAAAGTATCTGATTCACATCATTTTCATCCTTATCACCTCCCTGGTCCTATATGAAAGCATCTGCACTTGTTATTTTTATCATTTCTTCAGTATTTTCCTCTTTAGCTTGTCATCTGGCTTCATAATCAAATTTAGGCGATATCAGCCTGGAAAATCTATGTCTTTTAAGAGCCCTGTTGGGCCCACCCTGGGATCCCATTAGGAAGCCTCTTGCAGTCAAGCAAAGCTATAGTCTATGAATTTCATTATACATTCATTATACGCCAATTACATAAAATAGCACCATTTGAATAGAGCAAAGTGACAGTTAGGGGATACTTTTGTAGGTATATATACTAGTATGCACATTTTCTTTTCTGAGTGCATGTAGCTGGCAAGAGGGAGCAAGAGGGTGAGAGAAGAAGGGGGAGAAGGAGCCGAGTTCAGAGCCAGTTCAGCTGTGCATGGCTTGACAAATTAGTTGTGGAATTGTTGCATTCACAGTCACTTAAATAGGAATCTGTCAGTGAGGAGGAGCGGGCCAGCATCACCACAACGTACAACAGAGCAGCCTGTTCACTGTCGCACCACCCCACCATGGCCTGCCCTCCTCCCCTTCATCCTCCTCCTCTCTCCTCCTTCCCCTGCTTTTTCACAGGCTCTCTCTTTGCCTCAGTGTATCTCCTAATCTCCTCCCTCCTCCCTTTCACACACCCTATGATGATGGATTGAGCCTAATGCAAATTTACAGCCATTTTATATGTCGATGCCTCCCCCTCAGCCAGCTGCCAGAACATAGCTCAACATCATGCTTCCAAGATGTCCGCCTCAAAACAGCCGGCATCATCAGCCTCCTCTCAATCTCCCGGCTGCACAAATCTCAGCTGGATGGAGATTAATGCCTCTGTGGGACCCCGCTAGCAGCACCTGCACTCTGTCCATGCTTGTATCTGTGTATGTTTGTGTGTGGATGTCATGTTGGTTCATATAGTATGCTGTGGCTATGTACAAAGCAGCAAGAAACCCACCTCAGTGGATACCATGCTGAAGTCAGGGCCTGTCCCATTTGACCCATTCATATCTATCCTTTGTATGGTGATGGGCTTTCAGGGTGCAGGGCATTTCAGTGTGTCGGAGAGATGTATCCCCTAACATTGCTGTATATCACACTTCTCAATGGAGGGATGAAAAAAAACGAAGGGAAGAAGAAAGGAGCCAGTTTTTCACCCTATCAGCTTGGAAAGGCAATGTTGTGCCCTTGTAATGGAGTAGGTATCTCATCTATCAACAGTGCCACCCTGGATAATAAATATAGAGTACACAGGCAGCTCCTCTGAGATTTAAAGAGAGGGTGTGTGAAGGAGTGTGTGAGTGAGTGAGTGAGTGTGTGTGTGTGTGTGTGTGTGTGTGTGTGCGCTTGTGTACACTTGTACATGTGTGTTAAGAGGTAAAACTAGAACAGGTGCCTTTGCCCTGACGAACTACCTTTCTATGTTCTTGAATGAGTTCATGCTCTGATCTCATGAAACCTTCACGTGCTCATAAAACGTACTGTGACAGTCACTGTGTGCACAAGAAGCTACAGCGTCTCTGCTGTCATTTTATGTCCCAGTCAGAAATGTCAAAACTGACACTCTGACATTTTTGTTTCATCTACATCTACTTTATCACACAGTTACTTTATCATTTTGCCTTAAGACTCACACACTCTGCCAAAGCCGTGGTAGGAAGTGAGACACTGACCAACAACAGGTTGGTGAAGCATACGACAGATAGTCAGCAGATAAACAACAACATGGGATAATACTATAAGCATTACACCTGGATGGTGAGCATTGTGGGCAGCCATGCTGACTGTATCCTCAGACTGGGTAGTAGAACCTGTGCTGTGAGAGCCATGTGAGAGTCTCACAGAGGAAAAGTGTTGACACAGCTGCGTGTGTCTGTGTAAACACAGATTCTGTAGTTTTCTGTCACTAACAAATAACAGTTGGTTGAATACAGACACACAACATTAACCATACAACAACTATTTCATTTTTCCCACTGAATAATTAATGCAATTAGATACAGCTGATAAAATCATGTCAAGCACAACAGCAATGATCTACAAATGAGAAGCCAGCTACTTGAACTGCCCTCTGCTTAGACAATGATCATTTTTTAAATCATGATTAAACTATGTACGGGTGCCACCAATGACATGCACACGTTTGATATCAATCCTTCAGCACCTTGCATAGATGTAGGTGTTTACAAGTACTTGGTTCAGAAACACTTCCTATAATAGGAAATTATCAGTTGAATGGCATCAGAATTCTTTTTCCAGGGGCTCATTCGCACTTTTAGTGTGAATATGACTTTTCACTTGTGTGTCACCACCAGACTCTGAAACACAATGTGATCCATCTAGAAATGCATCTGTTTATTCTGTGAATGTGTGAACATTTTAGGGTGTAAATCCCATTGAGTGGCCATACTTTCACATGTGCTAAATGCCAATCCAGTGAACAAAAAGTGCTTGGTTGTTATGTGCAAGGTATTTTTATGTTTGGAGGCTTGTCTGAACTGCAGCAGAGTGTGTTAGGTGTCTTGTTTATGTGTGAATGAGTCTGTACGTAGGAGGAGGGGTCAAAGGTTGTTATAGTTGTGTTTACAGCGCTTGCAAAAAGCATCACTCCTGATGTTAAGCATGTCAGGTCTTTTCATTACCAGAATTGGGCTAATTAGCATGGCCATGTTGACTTAGAGTGTGAGTGTGTGCACACGTGCATGTGTGTTGATTTGCTTGTGTCTACTGTATGTCACATGAGTTATTATAGATGCAATGCAAGAGCTGACAGGCGGCCTGTAGTCAAACATGGGGGCTGGCAGTTGACAAAGAGCACAGTCTGTCACAGTGGTACATGCTTGCTCTGTCTTTCTCCCTCTCTCTCTAGCTCACTCTCTATGTCTCTGACTAATTGGGCCTTCTGGATATCTCAACTCCAGAGGATATTTGTATACAAGCATAGGTGGGAGCATACAGACTATGCTTGGGAACTCTTCACTTTACTTTAAGTGATCAGTTTTCAGCTCATAACTGAATATCAAATTCGAGCCAAATGTCATTTATATAACATAATATTACAAATCATAAATTTGTCTCAAGGGTCCTTAATGTCTGTAGAGCACACAACACCCTCTGTCCTTACATGCTCCAATTGATTAATGAACCTCATTACAGCTATAACTCTTACATGTAATATCATATGCCACTGAAAATTTCCAAACAACAGCAACACTTCCAGTCCCAATGCAGAGTAACAACTGATCAATCAGCTGTATACAAGGTCACTAGACAACTTGCTTCAAGGAACAGTGGTTATGAATGATTCTTGTGTATAATTCTCCAAAACACCTTTTTATAATATTTTGCTTCCTCTTTGCTCCTCGTCATAATGATAAGAAACTAACAGATCATCATTTAAATGTAAGTGCGCCAGCATTCACAACCAACATCCATGTGTAAATACACAGAGGGGGCTTGAGGGAGTGAGGGGAAGACAAAATGGACATATTAAAAAGTTCTTTCCTTTCTGTCTCTCTCTCTCCCATCTTTCTTTTTTAGTTCCTTCACTAAAAAAAAGTATTAAAGTATTAATTTATTAAATTTCCTCTCCATTTAACGACCCCATTTGGAGAATTTGCGTTTGATCCTCACCGGCTCGGCGAGGCGTGAAGATGGCAGGATGGGGAAAGGAGGAGATGGATCCGTCAGCGTGTCACATAAATATCTTATTAGCCAGTGATCTTATCATCATAAAGCAGCCCATTTATACAGTTAGGCATGTCATGTTGGTCAATTGCATAAAAAAAAAAAAAATCCAACCGCATGCAATATTAAACCCTCAAATCTCATGCCAACACCATTAGGGAAGTCTTTGAAACGCTCCTTCTCTATCTATCTAACTTCCCTCTTCTTCCTCTCCTGGATAAGCCTATGTCATAAATCCCCTGGTTCTGCATTTCTTTTTTTCCTTTCCTCCCAAAACCCAGTTTTGTCTTTTTTTCCCCAATAGAAGAGGAAGAGCATTGGCATTAATCTTACAAGAGTGAGAGAGAAAGTTGGAAATTTTTTGCCCTGGGTTTTGCTTTTCAGGCTTTAAACAGCTGATTGATGCAGAGCCTGAGAACTCTGCAGGAAAAATAGGCTATGAAGGGCTAAACAAACAAATATACAAAAACTACAACTGCAAGCACTACTACTGCTGCCGCCACCACCTTATAACTGTTTGGGGCAAATTTCAATCATTCATCCATGCATTCATCTATACTGTACCATAGCTATACCGTGTCCCATAGAGGGTCATGTGGGTCATCTGGAGCAAATCCCAGTTCACACTGTGTGAGCCCCTGGAAATATTAACATTTTGATTTATCGTTGACAATATTTATTACAATATTGTCCTAAATATGTGCTCCTTGAACATACGGTAAATCAAATATTATACAATAAATAATGGTGCTCTGTTTAGCACACAACACAAAATTTGAAAAAAAAAAAAAAGAACACTGCCATTAATTTCATTCAAGACAGCACAGCAGTATGATAGTTATTGCTGTCACCTCACAGCAAGAACGCTCTGGTGTACCCCACTTCTTGCCCATTGTCAGCTGGGATTTACTCCAGCCTGCCATGACCCGGAATTGGACTGAGTGCTAAAGAGGAAGAATGGATGGATTATTCACTTTGATCATTCACTGAAGGTGGAGAAAAGAAGGACGAAAAATCAGGAACTAAAAATGTCACCTCACCAGTTTCTCTATTAAAAAAAAAGTCATGAAAGAAACGACAAGGAAAGTTTTAGTTTCATAAAACAAAATGTCCTCTGCTCTGCAAACTTTCAGTGTCGTTTCACTTTCTCTTTCCCAGAGCATTTGAACTCATCCTCACATTATAAAAGTCAGAGCAGCCTGTGTCAGACATTTCAAAGCAGTAAAATACATGAATAGAAATGCCTTAATGATACTTGAAGTTACACTGTGCAACTGTTGTTGAGCAGTGGCAACAACAGCCTTTATGGACACGAGTGGTTATTAGAGGATGTACAGTAAAGTTGTGTTAGGACACTACTACACCTACTAGAGTGATTAGCAGCATTAGCACGGACATACAATAAATGGAGGTGAGGAGGTTGTTATCATTGGTGAATGTGCACCAGTGGTACATAGTGACCCGAAGTGCTTATAGACAAATGTAATGCAAATCACAATCATTTCCTAAACATAATCAAATCGTTTTCATACCTGAAAGTCATGACATGTGTGAAGCTGGAACGCTCTGTCGTCATTACTGTAATGAGGACAATGGAGAGGTATGAGATGATAATGTCCTGTTGAACCTTCCAGTAGGTGAGCAGGGACATACTGAGCCACAACTATGGTTTGATAAGAAGCCCAAACAGGCCAGTCTGAGTAGATGTAGGTAGATTGTAGCAGAACAGAAAATCTAGTCTCCACATATTAGCATTAACTCTAATCGTGCTGCAAAATCAAGTGACTTTCCATCAACTCAAAGCTTAGTTTATATGGATTTTTATATGTTTTTATTTAAAGGGAAGACAAGTCGTGGTTGCCAGTAAATGTGACTCAAATGCAAACTTCAACAGACCGAAGAGGAAAAAAAGAGCAGGAAGAACAGACAATATATTTAGAAAGAAGAGGGGTTTTTTTTTGGCTCAAAACCTAGAACAGGACAGAAATGTAATAGTTGAATCAGTGGACAAAATTTGGTAGGCAATCTCTTAATCATATGACTTACTAACCAAAAGAAATCCACTGTTACAAAAAAACTGCAGTGTTTAGAACACACTGGAACACAAGCAAGTTACCATAAACAAGACTTTACTGAATGCACCTGCTACATAAGCAGAATATTGTTTCTTCAGACAGTTTGGGCAGGATCTGGCACAAATTAAACTCCCAGATAGAAGAAGAAACCTTAAAGAGGCAATCGGAAGATGTAGAAGGAAGGAAAAAGAGCGGAGGAGGCAGCAGACAGACTACAAGGATTATTATTCAGTTATCAGAGCTCTGTGGAGCAGAACTGACATGGACAGGAGCAGATTTCCTGCTTCTCACACTTCCATCTGCCACTTCACCATGCAGAAGATACATACACACACCCTCCATTTCAAACACACAAGACAAATGCACACTAAAAGACAAAACAGACAGGAAGAGGCCAAATTACTAACTAACACGCTGAACGGTCAAATAGAGGCATGTGGCCTCTTCACACTGAGTGTAGACAAATATTATAATGTTAAAAATTCCTTATGGATAACAAATAAATGCAATTGCAAAGCTGCATGTTTTTTATTTTATTTAAAAGCCAAACAAACATTCTTGATATTCATCTTGGTGGTGACTGGGGAGGTCAGCCTATTTTGATTGTACATATAAATATCAGCACCATCACAAAGCCGAGCATAAACAGAATCTCTTCCTTCTCATCAGTGTCCCATCTTCGTTCTATAGATATACCCCATTTTTAAAGCCCTGAATCTATCTCATTATCTTGTTTTGATGTTGCACTTTATCGGAACGGGACTTGATAGCTTCGAGCCCCAAGTGCATCTGAACTGCGGACAAGAAGTAGAAGAAGAAGTTAGAGTGCCTGCATCATCTCACTGCCTCCTCTGTTGACAACAACAAGAAAGACCATCACAGCAAAAATGCCCACATGTATGGACATCAATTATTTTTTAATTGTGAAGGAGTACAGTACACTAATTAAAACTAGTATATCTTGCCATGCCAAAGGCAAAATTAATAATTGATATTTTATTAATATTCAAAAGTAGCACTGGGAATATATTAAAGTGATTTTGTGGTTGCAGAAATGATCTAGTAGGGAGGCAAGTGTATGAATGTGTGTGTGCGAGTGTGTGACCTGTTTCTGATGAATTAAACTACTCCACCCCACTTTTATCAGGGCCGAATCCAGTGAGAGAGAATGCGTTTGTTTTAAAGAACCGTGGTTAATATCACTGAGGCCAGTTCACAAATCAATCATAATTTAAGAAATATTCCTGAGAAACACAGCAGAACCAACCTCATTCAAGTCTCAATCAAATACAAAATTAAAAACACAATGTTCTCAAAACTGTGTGGCCAAATGTCAGAATCTCTTGTGGTGAAGCATGCTTATACATGCTTTGAAGTTTCTATTTTTGGTTTGATTCTGTAGTTTTAGCTGAGTGTGCATGGACATATTCACATTTTGTACATGAATGCCACCAGTAGTTCACGCGACTGCAGTGATCTCAACCATTAATTGGATTGAGAATTTGTTGTCTATGACAGATTACCAAACTTGGCATTTAAAAAAAAGAAGAAAATGAGACGAAGGGGAAAGAGAGTTTAAATCAACCCTGACATATTTAGTAAAAGTTTTGTTCTTTTTGGAAGAAAGTTTGCAGACAACATTCAAAGGAAATGAATGCTGTGGGCCTGACCTGGCATTGCTGACATAGTGCCCCAATGTCAGGTAAGGTTTCAGGGAAATAGAGCTATATTTCTGGAAATCCTCTTGATTCATTATTTGACTGAAGATTTAATTTAAACTTCACACTTTTGTGAATAAATATTTCATGTTAGGACATGATATAATCTAGAGTTTAAATGCCACTGAAAATGCCTGGGTGCCCATTCTCCCATAAAGAACTGGCTATCCTAAAGGAGTACTATGTCACAGTAGGAAAAGCACAAGTATAAACAATAGAATAAAAGGCATGAAGAATGAATTCTATGCCTAGTTTTAGGGCATCTCACTGTCACTATTGTTGTTTACTGGGACACTAGAATTGAGCCACGGATTATGGGTATGTTATTGTATGTTTTTACAGGTACAATAGGTGTAAATGAAAGTTTCTCAACATTTGGCAATGGGCCACCACTTAGTAATTACAAGGGTCTTGGAAGATTCGTAATATTTTTGATAATACATTTAAATCTTAAAGCAATATCACCCTAAATATGTTTCTAACATAATTATTTTCAAATAGTATAGATAAAGTTTCCTTCATTTTCTTGAGGCCATTTTTCCAAATGTGAGAGTTACTCTATTAAGTCAATCCAAATAACTAACTATACTAATAATTTCTGCCCCCCAGGAGCTAGAGACTAAAATAGAAATTTTGAAAGCAATGTTTATTACAGTCTGGAGGTAGGCAGCGTTTTGGCCTCAGCACCTGGATCAAAACATATGCTTATATAAAAATTAAAGAAGTCAATCTCAACATCTTTACATTGTGTAAAAACACAGGTGTTGCTGAAATATACAGCAAACATCACTTTACAAATGTGTGAGGGCCAAACCAAAAATAGATGGTACACCACTCTATATAGATGGTACACAGACTATAGAACTCATTTTTATTGGTATTGTTATATTTACATGTTATTTTAACATCAGTAAGGGTAGGCTTAATAAAATAAATAGAATATCAAAACATCTACAACTATGTTCTAATTTCCAACCAACCAAAATATCAATATCTATAGGTGGAGGGTTTTTTTTCTCCATTTTCAGTCAAAACTAGCTACTAGTAATGAAGTGTGTGTGTGTGTGTGTGTGTGTGTGTGTGTGTGTGTGTGCGAGTGTGAGTGCGTGTGAAATCCTGCACAACCACATTATCTCCTCATCCCACTGCTGCTGAATATTTACATTAGGGGCAAGATTGCACTAATCTAAGATTTCTAATTAAAACTATTTGGTTGGCGGTATCACATAAACAGTATTATTGTTTAATATCGTTCAGTGTCGCATGGAATGATCCATCATTCTGCCAGATTCTGCCCCCTCCTCCAACCAACCAACCTGCCCTCCACCTCATATCATATCCCCTTTTAAAAAAATCATAAACAAAAAGATAATGACGCCACCTTTCCCACCACCAGCATCTCTGCTTTTTTTTTTTTTTTTTTTTTTATAAAAGGAAGCCATAGAGAAACAGAGGGGAGGGGGACTGAGTGTGTGTTCAGTATTTTTTTAATAAGCATCCTCAGTACTATTGAGTGGGTCCCTTTGTTCATATGGTAAGATTAATTATGCTGTCAGCCACTCTCAGGGGCTGCTTAACAAAGATTCACTGATATAATGGCCTGGCCCTGCGCTTGGCAATCACAATCACTGGGAGACAATTTCAAATCCTCCCTTCTCCACAGAACAGCAAACCCTCAGCAGCCCTTTTCATCAAAGAGGAAGTCATTTTTGCTTGGGACGATGGCTAAACATCCTTCTCTTTTGCATCCACACAGATGCACACATTGGTAACACAGAAACACGCACACTCACAAATAAGTTTCCCTTCACGTCTATGCAGTTTGACTCTTCAGCTGTCATTCACAACTTGCTGTTAGAATGTGTGAGAGCTCAGGCCTCCTTCAAGGACAACAGAAACATGTAATGAAGTGACAGTGTTTTGCTGAATTTACACACACACACACACACACACACACACACACACACACCCTCACACACACACACACACACACTTTCTCCCTCCTTTCTCTCTTTTCTCCCTCATGTCTATATTAAACTGAGGTTAATTTTGCATTGCAGATTGAAGACACCGCAACCGCATCATTGCAAGCAGCACCGATGAGATAGATGTTTTTGTCATAGTCCATAGGGGACGAGCGGCGGGCAAATTGATTGATACTGACAAGTTCTGTGCAGGCACTTTAAAAAACCTGATTTGTATTTTTGTGTTTTGAATCTGTCACTGTTCCTGTGAAGCCGTGTGTATTAGAAAGAGCAGAGATGGAGAAGAAAATAAGGCAGGCTAGTTCTTTTGTTGTTGACAAAATGGACACGCATAGTTATGAAATGTGTTGGCAGAGAAGGGACTGGTCAGATTAACACCAGACCTTATGTAGGGAGATACTGCTAACGAATTACAGGCTTGGGTCTTGGTCTGGGTCTGTGCGTGTGTGTGTGGCTATTTGTGCGTATGAAGCCTGAACTCAAGCCAGAATATGACAAGCTCAAGATCATGTATATCAGAAATGAAGTGAAGCTGCATAGTATGGCATTAGGGTGGTGTGTTTGTGCACATCTGTTTTCCTGCATCTGTGTAGATACATTTCCAAAACAAAACTCCTTTAAAGCATTTTTCTTAAAAGGTAGTTTGGTGTCTCCTTTCATAAGCATTTTTTCATCCTGACTGCATTGAATAAATTAAATGTACTGACAACATAAAAGACAAAATCCATCATCTGTTGCAGCAGCAGTGTTGAAAAAAGCCTGACCTATCATTTTATTTGACCCAAACAAAAAACAGTGAATGGCTGACCTGCCTGTCAACCTATTTTTTACATGCACACACTCTGCCCTTGCACTCAATGTCCAAGCCAAGAATCTTCCACAAAGCTTCTCATTTCTAAGACTGACAACTATATCTTTAATGTATTTCAACTCCTCCCTTAATGTACTTCCTAAAGAAATGGAGTCACTTTCTGTTTCCTCAGCCATTCACATGTAGCCTCAGTGCCACTACAGCTTGACAATGTCATCCTGGAAAAATTTTGTCATTAGTATTTTACTGGACTCGTGGCTGTCTGGTTGCTACGCACAGATGTAACCCATCCATCCATCCATCCATCATCTATACCTGCTTATTCCTTAACCAGGGTCACAGGGATCTGCTGGAGCCTATCCCAGCTCTCTTTGGGTGAAAGGCAGGGGTCCACCCTGGACAGGTCACCAGTCCATCACAGGGCCACATAGAGACAAACAACCTCAGACACTCACACTCACTCCTATGGGCAATTTAGAGTCACAAATCAACCTGACATACATGTTTTTGGACTGTGGGAGGAAACCAGAGTACCTGGAGAAAACCCACACAAGCACAGGGAGAACATGCAAACTCCACACAGAAAGGCCAGGTTGTGAACCCACGACCTTCTTGCTGTGAGGCAACAGTGCTAACCACTCAAATGATGTAACCACTATATACATTTAAAAGTCCATCCTAACTGTCCTGACACATTGCACATGTTATTTGCCATCTGGTCTGATTATGTATCTGTTCTTGTCTGTTTGCTGTCTGTATCCACCTGTATGCTGGAGGGAGCCAGGGCAATGTAACAGAAGCTACTAGAACTTGTTCATGCTGCTGCACAATAGGCCAGAAATGTGCTTCATATTATACAGTAAATAACTTTTTTAACAAACACACACACACACACACACACACACACACACACACACACACACACACACACACACACACACACACAGTTCATATCTAGGTCAGAGTATGAAATCTACATGCTGATCATTTAATGTGCCAGTCAAATGTACCAGACAGAATGCCCCCACCTTCTGCAGTTAGACTCCAGCATATGACCTAAGACACAAACTAGGACTGATGCCACTGTAATCATGATGAATGGAAGGCAGAAGACACGTCACCATTTCCACTCCGCTTGATAAATGGTGTAATATACTCTTATTTAGCAAAAAAGAACCTAATCATAGATCTTTGGATGGTAGTAATATTCGACATCATATGTACTTAAAGAGCTGTTAAGAAATATCTGTTTCCTTGCCCTGTTTTTCCGTTTTTATTGTAAACTAGAGGAGGAAGAATACTTGATGTTTAAAATACTCTAGATTCCTTGTTTTGTCTTCAGATTATCTAGTTCTGTGTAGAGTAAGATGAGTGTTGTACAGAAAGATAGATGTTTTTTATTTAAACGCTAAGAAATAAAGAACACAAAATTTAATAGTGTAGGATATTTCAGCTCTTATGAGAAGGTGTACAGTTATTATTCAGATCATAAGTGACATAATGTATATATCTGTAGGAGAAAACAAAACACTAAATTCACGTAATATGCAACTTTTCTGAAAATGCAATGAATCAAAAAATCCCCACAGAAGCAAAGATGTATCAGCAGCTTATATCAGTATCAGAGCAACAAGTGATGGGATATTAGTGAAGAGAAGGTTCAACCATTTCTCATTGACAATTAGCATATAATGGAGTTCAGTAGCACACAAATGTACATTATTTAATTAGGTAAAATACATTTTAGAAATAATTAAAAATGGCATTTGTGTTTGATTCTGCAAAGTGCAGCTTTCTATTGGGTGCCACTACAATACCTTTCTTTTTTAATTATTTGCTCAGTTGTGTTACAGAAAGTAATAATTATTGCCCATATCCTCATGTCTTCATTGTTCTCATATTGTTTTGCCAGATATAGTTAAAATTAATATATTCTAGCTTTTAAGCCACATTATCCTCCTAATTATGATTCAACCTTGGCTTTGCTCTCTACCTCTCTTTTTTTATCTGATTCTTTTTGTCCTCGACTCTCTTAATGAATGTTTTTTGTTGTTGACTACTTAGCATTATATGATATTTGACATATATACATTTTTCTCCCATCCCTGATATAAATTACAGTATGACTTGAGAAACTTTAAATGGTCTGCCACCTTTGTGGGCCTTGTATGAAATTAATTGCTGCCATGACAGATGATTGCAGACTCTGCTGACGTTAAGGTCATTAAGTTCTGCATACACTGTAATGAGGTAGACACCATCACATGCGATTGGCTGCCTATTATTTACCAGACTATTGAGGTTGGCTTGTGCTATTTTGCCCTTGATCCTGAAAGAGGATTTTTCCTCGCTTGGGAACAAGAGAGCAGGAGGAGAAAAGGAAAGGAAAGAACAGTCGCTTTTGGCATTACACACAGGCAGTAGTGTTGGGGTGTGTGTGTTGGGACAGAGAGCAAAGGAGGCAGTGGAGTGGTGGAGGGGGTTAGGCAGTGGATGTGACAGTTTTAAAGAGTCTGAACATGTAAATCAAAAATAGTTTGGGCCTTAATGGATGTGTTTTAGCAGAGCTCTCCCAGGCAAGGCCCCGTCATCCTGCGTCCCTGCGACCTGTGCGCCTGTCTGGTGGGATGATGTTTACAATAATGGGGAGAGGCAGTCCAATTTCACCCAACACGCCCGGCACGGCAGCCACCTCTCTCCGCAGCCTCTGCGCCACATTTGAAAAGAGATGAGATTGAAAACAACACTAACTTCATGTAAAGGGCGACATGGGGAGAGGCAGAGTCACGCCACAGACGGGCAACAGACGCAATTTCACCTTGGCAGGGCTCTTGTCAAAATCAAGAAATATCAGTTTGTTTCCTTTGTCTCCGACTACTTTCCTTGTTTTTTCCGCAATAACTATATTTTCTACTCCTTGGGTGTCACTCACACATGCAAACACATTTTCATTCTAACTCAAAGACACACACACACACACACACACACACACATATAGAGAAGGCTCAAATAGACTTCTATGTATCTGCTGACAGCAGAAACACACACACACAAGGTCCTGAGGGAATAATGTGAAAAGCCTGATATACTTCCCCAATGCTAGAATTTCCTTTTTCATTTTATTGTCTGTCCTTGCATCCAGACACCAGTAAGGAATGTCAGCTGACATCTGTTCACCTGTCCAGACAGAGTATAAACTGTATGTCTGCTGTTTCTGGCAGTACATCTTACAACATGTTACACTTGAGCTGTTGTCTTGAGGTTTTTATCTGCCTCACCGACAAAGAAAGCAAAATAGACTGAGGTACTCTCATAATAGCAGAAAAAACAAAAACAAAATTAAAATAAATAAAATTACCCTTCGGGAATTTTGAGAAGACAAAAAAAAAAAAAAAAAAAAAAATCACATACTTGTTCCAATATAGCAGGAGGGTGTGAAGTGCTGATATCAAAATAACAGATCCCCAGTAATTTCCTCCAGTGAAAAGTTTTAATTATGCGTTGATTTTCTGGTGTGGAAGTGCTTTAATGAGGTATTTATTTTGGTTGGGAGGCAAGGTGACAGCAGAAAACGGGCACTGGATGTAACGATGAGCAAGGTGACAACAACGGAGTCAGAGACGCAGAAAAGCGCACACTAAGTGACACAAACTGACCTTGCAATCTTTTCCACTGATGTACTTCATCATGTTTACAAGTATGTGGGAACTGTGTGTCTGTATGTGTGTGGAAATGAGTGTGCCTAAGCAAACTTAAATAAGAAAAGTGAAATTTATTACATTTGTGTATTTTTGTTTGGATATATTTTACTCAGGCCACAGTTGTACTACTTTTTTATTGTGTTTATTTTGTTAATGGCCACTTAAAACTGAAAGCTCACAACCAAATGATAATAATGCAATTACACAACATAACAAACTGTAATAATATACCAGGGTTTGAGTTTGTTATTAAAGGGGCAATTCACAGAGTTTACATGACAACATAGTTAGTACTGCACAGCCTGTGAAAACAGTTGTACAATGTCTTCGGTGCTTTTTGAAAAGCGGAAAAAATAACCCAGATGAAGTTGTTAGGGTTATCTCAGCTTAGACTTGGAGACTGCAAATTTATCACAGAAACTTTGTGATGATATGTGTGTAAAAGTAAAGTTAGAATACTTTCAAAATAATGCAGTGAATGCCATTTTTAAAATTAACTTCACATAAATAAACCTGATCAATATTTGGTGTGAGGTATTAACAGGGAGATTGCTTCAAGCATCATGGCAAACTTGTCACAGTTCTTTGAATTTAAGCTGTGAACGCTAACGGGGGCAAAGAGTGCTGAAGGTTCACTGACTGTTTAAATTTGAATAGAAATGAGACCGAATCAAGATTGACATACACTGTTGTTCAGTTGTAGTGAGTTTACTAGTTGAGAGGTGTCAGTCAGTGATTCTTTATCAAGTATAACTGATTTACCAAGCTGCACAGTCCTTGTGTATCTGTAAATGTTGGGGTATGATTTCTGGTTTCCCTTCGACAGTGTTTGGTTTTGCACACCTGACTTTTTTAGGCAATTTGACTTCAGAATTAGTTTCTTTGGTCATAGTTCCCAATAAAACATTAATTAAATTACTTCATGGATCTTTAAGGGTGAAGTGTTTTATCATTCACCTTTGGTGATTTCAGGCCATACAGTTTTGACTTGATTTGCCTAGTTTCTGAGGTATCCATCTGAGATTGCACATTCTTTATATTTTGTAAATTGGGTAATCCTGCCATTTAATCTGCCATTCGTAAGACATACAGGACAACATGGAGGAAGATAATACATAAGGACACAAGTAATAGTGTACAGACATTGATATAAGACACAGAGGTAGAACTAAAAGAGTTTGGTAGATGATTAATAAATGAAACTACGAGCAATACAGCTACAGAATTTGATCCAGTATGGGCTAAAAACACTAGCACATTAGGAAATATCAAGGTTGTATTATAGTAAGTCAAGGCTACAGCAGTGGGTGCTGAACCCCAGACACTGCTGCCCCCTCCAACAACCTTTTCTGTCCTTCCCTAAGTGTCCTCACATTTGGATGTTTTCTCCCTGACCCCTCTAACCTTCGATTGTACCCATCCATGCTCTGTACTCTCATCCAGGCACTGGTCCGTCACTAAATCACCCTCATAAATAAGGTCAGTCGAGACAAAGACAGGAGATGTAAGGGTAGAAAATCATATGAGAGGACTAAAACCTGGTTATTTTGCACATTTGTCAGAATTCTTATTCTGTAAAGGGTCAAGCACCTTTCATTTTGCTCTGATCTCATGGGAAGGTGGAGAAAGATGAAAAGAGAAAAAGAGAAGTTCATTTTGTTACAAAAAAAGTGAGAACGAGGCCAAGGATTTCACTGACGAGTGGGGAAGAATGAAAAGGTTAATTGGGCTATTATCCAGCTGTAGTTTTTGAGGGATTTATAAGATGTCCTGAATTCACTCACACTTTCAATCTGTTTGAGATGTACACACACACACACACACACACACACTTTTAATTTGGACAATAAAATATATAATAGAGATATAGAATACCGATATATAATAATGGACCACAAAACTGACACTTTCTCAGATTCGTTGTTTGTTCCACACAAAAAATGGTGTAACAATGAGGAAAAAAAATGTGAGAATTGGGCAACATTTCATTCTAAGACTTAAAGGATCAGTAACTATCTCAGAAACTGTTTCAGCATTTAGCGGCACCTGAAACCAGATTCACGTTTACACTTCTCTTTGGGTATAACTTAAGCAACAGTGATGCAGTGTGTAAATCGGTGAGATTTAGATATTATGTCATGGGTCTAGGGGTAACCTGATGGCCAAGAGAAGGATTTTTGCATGTGCATGTACTGCAGGCCCAAGGATGTTGACATGTTCATGCTCTATGGGCTCAAAAATTGCCAAGACCACATGTGCATAGTTTTACTTATTTACTTTTATCTATTTTATCTGTCTCAACATTTGTCCAATAAGAATGTGAGAGCAAAATGACAGGTTGAAGTTTAAATAAATTGGCATCACTTCAGCCCTGAATGCACCAAGGTCATACCTTTTGTTTAAGCTGTCAAAACATATTCTAGCAAATAAACAGAATCACCATGTATAAGTAATTTTAGCAAAAGGGGAATCAGTGGAGATGTCAAAAATTTACTGAGCATACAACAATGTAGGGTTTTCCAGAAAGTATCTTTATTGGTTAATCAAGTATGATTTAGTTTTATCACTTCGAAACAATTAGACTGATTTATGACTATGCTAAATTTGGATGATTGAGCATGTATACATGTTGAAACCTTAGAAAGTGAGGTCTTCATATAACCTTGGTATGAACTCAAGTGTTTCACAGATGCTATCACAATGATGCAATGCCTGTCTTATCAGTGGCTAAGTGAACACGCTAATAAACCCAATCGATGAGGAGATTCTCTGTCCAGAGGATGCCATGGGAATGAATGAGGTTGAATTAACAAATGAATACATGTATAGTAATGTAAATGTGGTATGCAAGTACAGGTACTGTTGTTGTTTAGAATGGAACCAAAAAAGTTAAAGTTGCCAGCTGGAAAAGTGTTCATTATCACTGCAGTTTGTGAATATTTCATTTTCCTCTGCGTTTATGTCAGCAAAAACACACTCCTGAATTTGCTGAAGGAATAAGTTATCTAGACTAAATGGTAGCATGCTGTTGATTTTGAAAGAATCAAAAGTACCTCACATAGTCAGTCACTTGTACTCACTTTATTTACAACAAAGTCCTTAAAACTTTATCAGAACTCATGAACATGAATTCTGAGAAAAAAAAATTAATTTCACAGATGAAGTTCCAAGGACCCAAACATTGTACATTTAGCACAACTATTCAATAATCTCCTATGCTTTCTGGTTCTGTCAGTTTGTGATCTGATACACCTATTTGTAAAACATTCTTGAGTTCAAAACCTTTATAAATCCTGATACCTCCTTAAATTTTAGTGTTAAGGCTTCCACAACTGGTTATAAGCATCTACAATTCAAACTACAATTTTTGCACAGCCACACAAAACTAACCTGTTTCTAATTGGAATCACTAATGTCAAATGTTGTAAACACTATAACAGTATTAGAACAGCCTGCCGTGCAGTCAGCCTGCACGCACACACGCACACACACACACACACACACACACACACACACAACAGTTATTCCTTTACTTACTTATTCACTTACTTAACTAAGAGAGAGAATGGAAGCAAAGGGCAGTGCTCTGCCCTTGAAAGTGGCCTCTTGATTAGTAACCACTCATTTGAGATGTTCTCTGGCAAATCAGCGGCCATTCACATGACGAAGAATGCCGCTGAAAAAAAATGAACAGCTGTCACCGTGTGATGTGTTAATTTCCTGACAGTCTCAGCGCTGAAACCAATTACTGATTTAAGGGCAGGGAGAGAGAGGCCCTCTGCACACGCTCATTAGGCTCCTTCAAGACTAAAAGGATAAAAGCAAAACAAGGAGGGAGAGAGAGGAAAGAAAGAAATAGCGACTTTCACAATTTTGCTGTCAGTTAAAAGCCTTGTATGTACGAAATGTCATTTAAGAAATAATTAAAAACAAAACTAGTAAAACCTAGTGTGTATTATAAACATCACATATTAGTGAAATTATATTTTGTGAAGAATAACCAATTTACTTAAAAAGATTGGGTAAAGTCAGTTCTGTTTTCTGTTGTCACCTCTTATCATAGAATTTGAACAATATGCCATCTGGTGTCACCGTGAGCAGCCATTTCAAACTTTTGGACTAATTACCAGTAATCTTACTTATACTTCCCATATTCACATGTATATTCAGCATATGGTAGGTATGTGCTTCTAATTCATAATCTCTTTAAGCAGTTCACTTCAAGGAAACACTAGCACTTAAAATCCCCGAGGACGTGTTTTTTGAGCAGATATCTTTATTTACTTAACCTCTTATACTCTGCTAGGAGGTGCTCCTCTTTATTCCCCTATGCTCTTTTTCTTGTTTCATTATTTCACAATCCTTGTATTACTGAAAACAGTGGCTCAGTGATTACAGAAATACTACATATCCATGTTTATTGAAGAACTGCTACATATCGAGGCTGGACATGGAGAGTGGTGTAAAAACAGTGCTGAGTTTAAGAGGTGCAATCAATCAATCAACATTCATTTATATAGCACAATTTGATCAAAGTGCTTTACAGATATTTGAGGAAAAACACTCAAAAGCAAAAAGCAAAAAGCAAAAACCAGGGGAGTGTCAAAATCATCTAGTATCAAAAGCCTGACTAAAAAGGTGAGAATATAATTCAGATTTAAAAGAAGCTAAAACTGAAATAAATATCAAAAAAGTAAGCCATTCCAGTCCACATTAAGGGTAATCAGCATAGCAATGAAATGACAATTTATGCTTCTCAGTAACATGCCCCATAGGTAGTAAACAGATGATAAATAAAACTGGTACAAGAATAGAACCTTGGGGAACGCCATAAGAAAATGGGGCAGCACTACAGTCAAACTCCTTTTAGGACTCGAACCATTTAAGGGTAGCGTCTCAAAGACCAAGCAGATGCTTTGAATGCATTTCCTTCCTTGTATAAAGCTATATATATATATTTATTTATTTATTTATTTTTCTTTATTTTTAACTGGAGCTCCTGGATCTGAGGACTTGCATAATCAAAACTCCAAAGTCATACAGCACATTCTAACATATAGTTCAAAGACATGACTGGTTGCTGGTTTACAGAATGTGCCTCATTTTTTTCATAGTTCAGTCTTTCAAGAAATATAAACTTAAATGGCATTAGGTCATAGTGAAGCTAGTCATAATATAAAGACTATGACATTCATAACTTAGCATGGCTCAATAACTGACCCTCAATTAAATTACCAGAGGCACAAAATTGGGTGGCACAGTGTGACGTGCCCCTGTGTATTTGGTTTGTCAATGAGAAGGGCAGGATCCACCACCTATAGCAATGACAGTAAACACACACATGCAGTGCACAGTAAGTTGAATAACAGAAATACCTCTGTCTCAAAGAAATACCTCAAACTATCTAGAAAAATATTCATATGCAACTACAAACTAGTTGCCAAACCAGTTACAATGTACTTGCAATGTAACTGCTGGTTAAATTACCAGAAACTGGGGTTCCTTTCCACTGTCCTGTCTGTGGTTATATTCATGCAACAAAACACTTGGTTAAGATTGCGGAAAGATCATGGTTTTGGTTAAATGTAAAACAGACTATCTGACATCAGTGTGGACCTTTTCTATATTAAACCAGACCACACTAACCAAGGGCCTAAACATAACTATATAAATTTAATGATTTTATAGTCATTACAAGCAGATATTGTACTGCAAGATTGGATACACCCACCTGGTGCTGCCAAATGTAATTTGTAGCGACTAAAAGATCTAAGCTCTCATGTAAGGAGACAAATATATTTGTTGCAATTTTCTATTAAGTAAAAGAAATTAAATTGAACATTTCATTACAAAAAATAGTTAAAGATTTTAGCTTTAAGCTCCTACTACTTCAAACCAACTGGTAAATATCTGCATACACCCGATTCATCCTGCTTCATTGATAACCCACATTATGTTACTTCCGTGTTCCCCATACCTTCTGAGTCTGAGGGCCAGTGGGGGCAGCCATATCCCGTGTGGGCCTGCTTGTTCTCTAACTCCCTTCCACCAGTGGAGATAATGTGGGAATATTTATTCACTGTCCTCTGTGACTCTGTGACATGGAGCGCGATGCAGCCGTAATTGGGACAATGGTTGAGGGGAGCACTGGGTTATTCCAATGAAGAGCCTGGCATCTCTAGAAACATGGCCCCTGGTCTGTATCCCTATCCCTGCTCCCTCGCTCAGCCTAATCTGCTAATAATACCTTTGTCTAATGGTGTCAATGGCCATATATCACCCCACAACTGGAGAGAGGGAGGGAGGAGGAAGTAGATTTCTAGTCATGGTTCCTGCCATGGCTGAAGATTAAAAGTAATATATTCAACAAAAATGACAATGACAGTGTGAAAGTTCAAAGAGACGATCACTTGTTGGATTGATGTGAATTCGTTCTGGTTCATCTTACAGAACTTAAAACTGGTTATATTTGAAATGGCTGACCACAAAATTCAGCTTTTAACATAAAAGATCTAAGTTCTCAAATTCTATAAAAAGAGCAATTGATCTTAATATCTACTGATTATGTAAATTGGATGTGGTATGGAGGTTCAGGGTAAGATCAGCACATAACTAAATGTAAATTTTTGAAAACAGAAAGTAATAAATTAGACAGACTGCAGGCAATACAGGATGAATTGCAACAATTGCAAGCAGGTTAACACTAATATTTTTCTTGTTCCAATATTTCAGCTGAACTGCTGAGGAAAACACACACCCACACTCTCTCACACACACACACACACACACCTAAGTCTTTTAAATTAAGAGCCATGAACGCTGGCCCTTAAATCAACTGTTCAAGTCCCTAACAAGGTTAGTCGTCACACGGCCACGGTCACCAATTGCTTCTAAATGAAGGCAGATATTAATGAGGTCTTGATGGAGCTGGGCTTTTGTTGGAAATGCCTTGATGTTGAGAGCTAAAACAAGACATTCTCATCAGCAGCCTTCTCCAAGTCTTTAGAGATCAAATTATGTCTGGATATCAAATAAATGAGTGACTTACACTTAATTTCCCAAAGAAAAGAGGGCAAGACTTTCTTACAAGACAGAGAATTGTAAAACAAACTCAGAAAGCAAGAACAACTCTTTTCTTTGTTCATAAATAGATGATTATTTTTAATTTCTTTAGATGAAATGCAGAGTGTCTCCCATGAGATGTACTTGGCTAGTTATTCTGCAGAGCTTGTGTATTTTTATTTATACATTTGGGCTTGAGTAAACAAACTTTATTTCTTCCAGATAAACTAACTTAAAAGATACAGAAAGAAAGCAGTCTGAAGTGTAAAAATTAACTTCTAATAAATGACAGATGACAGATAGAGTTGTGCATATGTGTGTATTTACATTTAAAATTCACTTTGTAAAAATGTATTGCTGTATTTGTTGCTGAGAGGTTTTATCACCAAAAATGAGCACATATGTTTCTATGGACTAGAGATAATTACAGTTCTGCTTTAATATAGGCTGTAATCATATGATTAATTTATATTCTCTCACACCACTATATATTAAATATCATTACATGTAACTTGTTTCAAACAAATTCTGCAGTATCAGATAATTACCTGATTATGATTATGCTTTGTACTTTTGACAAACTGCTGCAGCCAGTACTTAATCACAGAAAAAGGAGAAAAAAAAAAACTGGGTTGCATAAGCAACTATGGATATTGCTGTTATTATTAAACTACAGCAGCACCACCTCTGACATTAGGTATGTCTTGAACTGGGTGAGATGCCGTGTCCTTCTGCGACAGTGACTGCAACTCCTGGACAAGTGTGTAGGAGGACAGCTTGATCTTCAGGCTTCTCTATTGACTGGGACTGGAGCAGCAGTTCTGGCTGGCTGCTTCCCTGAGGCTAGTATTGACACCCAGGTTCTGGTTTGGATAGCAGGGTCGCAGGAATAAGACTCTCCTCTTTTGATTAATTGAGCACCAGCCTTGATTAATGACGCCTTTAACCACAGTCTTCTTGCCGTGAACTCAAACTTTTACATAGCTATGTCGAAGGGGAGGCCTCCTGGAGAGACGACAGCTGTTGTAGCTTATTACACTATAGTCAAAATAATGTCAAAGATCCAAAAATGTCATATCTTGTCTCATTATCAATGTCTGGTTTTATTTATAAAAATTGTTTTCAGTGTTTTTGAAGATGCTGGTCATCCTGTAAACATAATTCTTTCCTCCCCAATACTCCTGTAAAAAATATTAAGGGACTATTCTCATATGTGCAAGAATACGTTTGACTGACAATTCATCTGGCAGTAATGTTTTTCTGTGTATCTTGAGTGTCCCATTAAAAATGTCAGCCTAAATATTTTACGTACCAGATTGGCTATAATATTAGCAGGCTCTCATCAAATTTGTTTTCTTATAAACTATATTTTTCTGGTCATACTAGAAATGGTCCTTGTAAACAAAATCAATAAATTGCCTGTTTAGTCTCAACAAGCTTGGAAACCTATTTTATGAATATTCTTAAATGTTTTACTAAATGTTTTGTAATGCTCTGCTAAAAGTTTCCATGTATAAATGTGTCATGCAGTTCATGGTTGCTGATGGAATGAAGGAAAAGAATTACAGTTAAGTTTCTATTTCTTCTTAATATTGTTATATTACCTCTATATTTATTGCCTTACCCTGATTATACTCAAAAATGAACATGCATTCATTTATAAATGATGTTACATCATGTCAGGGCTGCTGAATGCAGTGTAGCTGAGTCATCAGCCACAGTTCACTGAGTCACTAAAGGCTCCATGTTATCCTGCTTGAACTGGAAGCTCCACAGAGGACCTCTCCTTCCCCTCTCGCCTTATTACTTCTTTTAAAGCAAGCAGCCTGGCTTGGTACACCGGTGTGGGCTAATGCATGCAGTTTCCACAGCTGCGGTGCGGGACGGCAGACAGCCGATCATGGCGTGATTTATGATGCTGACCGCTGGCTGCGTGGTGCAGGCTAATGACACATACACTAAAGTCATTGATTTGTATGAATGCCCTCCGCTCTTCATCTATCACAATTTAATGTTGGAGTTTGCAATGCAAGGTAGAGAGGAGGATGAGATGGAGGAGGAGAAAGGAGGTAGTGGAGGGGAGGGGGTAGCATCCCAAGGAGGAGGCTAAACAGAACAAGGGAGTAGGGAAGAGAACATTCACATGGACTGGCATACGCTCTGGAACAAGAGATGATGGGAGTAGAGGAAAGTGCAGTCCTGGTAGCAAAAGGCCCAACATGCCCCCTCTCTTTCTCTCTCTTCCTTTTGAAGTCATTTTCTGCACCACTAATATCTCCCCTTTCCCTCTGCTTTATGGAAATGGTTGCAAATTGTGCACAGTGGCCACTGTGTTCAATAAAGCAGTTAATAACAACAACAAGGAGGGAAATGCAAGAATTGCCACTGTTTTAAGGTAAAAAAAAAATGGAATGAGAGATGAAAAAGAAAAGCATGGAGAAATTGAAGAGAAAAGAAAAAGAACAAATGTTAAACTAGTGTTAAACATTTATTCAGAAGAATCATATATGATCCAGACCCCACCATATTATAAATATAATAAATTCAGGCATTTAAAACCGAACGGAAGGACTGTGAAAGCTTGGTATGACACTGGTGCATAATGCAAACAAGTGCTCACTGCCTTTGAGGTTGATTTTCACTTCCACCAACAGGAAGGAAGCTCTGTGTTTGTGCAGATCTGTGAATGTGTACATTATGCCTGTTGTACATGCAATCTAGGCCTAAGTGTTTACTTTCACCCTCTGTGGTAAACCCTGTGTGTCCAATTCTTTTATATACTGTAAACAGATAATAAGGATGAATGTTCTGACACACCATGTGTGTATATGTGAATGTTGCAGTGTGGGGAAATACTAAATGACCTACTGGGATGGCATCGCATCCCTTACTAACATGTCTAAAAGTAGGAGTTCATGGAACAGGTTGTAGACAAAGATAAATTGAAATAAATAAGACAAGGAAATCCATGACAAATGACACACAAGACACAATATGAATATATATAATTAAAGGTAAACACAAAATGTCAATGTTACACTTACATGATCAGTTTACCCAAATCAGATTAAAAAGGATCTTTTTCTGCCACCAGCTAAATATAACAGAGCTGAGTGGAATGTGTTGTGCTCATAGTATTTAAAAAAAACATCAACCAACCAACCATCTAACAAATAGTGAGTTGTCTTTCTCATATTGGTTTCTAAATAATCCACAGACCAAGGACAGTTTTCACTGGAATTATCTTCTACCAGAAAACAGGCCTTGTATAAACTGTGACACGTGTTGATAGGGGACAGTATTTCAACAACGAGATGCTGCTATTGATTTTTTTTTTTTTTTTTGGCTCATTTCCAACTTTGGTAGTACAACAGACAAGATTTTTGTTACTTTATTGTAGTGGAGCAAAAGACAAACTGGCCAAAGCTACAGTTACTAGGTGTGATGCCGCTGCAGGTGACTTGGATGAACCAACTGTTTAAAATTTCAGGCTAAATACACTTCTTTTAAAATAAATGCACATCAACAGCTGGAATGCTGTCCTGGGGTTTGCTCTTTTATTCTGATTTATTTAATTTTATTCATGCATTAAATCAATGAAACAAATTGGTATCTTTTGCCTCTGTGTGTGGGTTTTGGGGGAATAAAGGAATTTATATGTGGAGGTTTGGCTGCAAGATTTGAGTTAAATTCAGCTGAGCTCATTCTAATCATGAAGTACTTATCTTTCTCTTTCCTTAACTATACCACTTGTCTCTATCTTTTCTTTCTCTTCACCATTGGCATCTCAGTCTCTCATTTGACATGGTGCAGATGGAGCCATGACTCATGGCTTACAGCACCTGGTTTAATTATGGCAGATGTAAACAAGCTTGTCAGTGATGCTAATCTGAACCATAGCTGGCTGGATGAGACAATAGACAAACAACAGGAAGAGGAACAGTTGGACACCTGCTTCTTGGACAGACCTGCCTCTCAAACTTTCACATAAACATTATGTAAGCCTATTTGGAACGATTTCCCTGCTTCCTTACTCAGATTGGATAAATGGACAAGGGATGTATTCAACCTCTGTTTTCATCTATGATTGTACACAATTTACTGTATTGACCTAACATTTAATTCCTCTTTCTTCTTTTCAACCTGGCATATATCCCATAAATGTGTTTGGCTTTATGGATCAGACTAACTTTGCACCAACCATCTTCATTGTAGCGAATCAGTTTGAACCTTTCCAAATCAACATTACTTTACGTGAATCATTTTAAATGCTTCTGTCCAAATCTGACTGATTCATTCACAAAAAGTAGAAAGTATCCACTCGGAACAGCCATTATGCTGACTTGTGGGGATTGGTAGCAACTTACAGGCTGTTTGAATCAGCTTGTGTAACACTACTCAGAGACGTCACCTTCTTAGATTTTTGGATAATTTTCATTGGGCACAATTATCTGACAACTGTAACTTTTTCTCTTGGGTACTGATCTTGGGTCCTAGAATATAACCAGATGCTAGTGGGACACACGCACTGCTGGGACACAGTATGTGTTGTAATCACTTGTTATGGACTTTTCTTCAGTGAGTTTTAGGGAATTTCTAGGATAAAAATGTACTATCATCACATATCATATCAACACATCTGTTGTTGCAAAGAAACAGGTCATATTTGCGGTAAAAGGTTAGTCAGCTGTCGAGAGCAGCAAATTTTAAGCGTGTGTTTCTTCAATGTACTGTATGTTGTCTTTCAGAACAGACCTGTGGCCTTTTTGCCTTTATCCACCGTTTCCTTTTCCATTTAATTTCGCTCATGTGATTATGCCATTTTGGATGAACACAATCAAGCCTCAATGTGAAATGACTCGTTCATGACATAATTTACCATCATATTTAGATTTGTGAGTTTCCCCTAAAAGACAAGAGTCAGTCTCATACATATGAATGAATGGGTCAAACGGAAAAAATCCTGGATGCAGACACCTCAGACCCCTCCAAGTTTGAATTTATGGCCATTCCAAACATCTTTCTGTGTTTGTGTTCAATCGAATAAAGAGAAGTAATTCTTTAAAAAAAAAAAAAAAAAAAAAAGGTTTTTTGGGGGAAATCTCCTCAATGGAAGAGGAGAGCGCATTGTTCCACAATAGGCAGATTTATGGGAAGCACATCTGGCTGACACAAACCAGAAACCAGAATTATCCTTTTAAGTCAATCATATCTGAAAAGTGACTTGAGGTTTGTGCCCTGATATTAGGCAGTGCACAGTTCCATACTGAAAAAGTCATGTAAGGACGTAAGAACAACGGAATACATAGCACAAATCAAATGATATCACATCAAAATGTGTTTAAGAATAATGCAAATATTTTTAAAAGTGACATGAATAATGCCACACTTTGCACGTGTGAAATGTGAAAACACAAAAATCTAAATTTTCAACCCTGTTGTCTACAACCTGTCTTATATTTGTGTTGCCAAATAAAAATTTCAATTCTTCTTTGCAGTCAGAAACAGCTGTTATAAAATTCTACTATTCTTTTTTGGTCAGTGCCAAACACTAATTAAATAATTACGAAATCACTGTTAACACCCATTGTTCATAGTTCTCTGTATCCCAAAAACAGCAATCTCTCAAGTTTGCAAAATCGCCACCTTTTCTTTATTAAATGCAAAGCTCCAAATGGTCAGACAAAGCTCGACACTTAAACTTCTTAAAGTAGCTTAGTTTATTAAAGCATTCTGGGATTCATTCATAAACCATATGGAAACAATTGTAGAGTTTGAACCTGGTAATCTATCCTGCTCCAGCTCATGTTTGATGAATGTCAAACACACATAATTGGAAAGCCCTTTTGTACTCATTTGCATACAGTAAAACAAAAACAAAAGCAGCTTGTTGCATTTTACTGATGAATAGAAAATGTTCTGATCCATGAAAAGAAAACATATCTTTCTTGTCATGTTTGAAAACTGACAGTCACATCTGTATAAAATGAGAATATGTCCTGGCAGCACTGACAGCAAAGATACCAAAATCAATAAATGTTTTAATTTAAATGTTTATTTTTTTTACTAACTATTCTCATGCATATGTAAAATTAAGCTAACCATACAAAAGGATATGAAAATAAAATAAGTATTCATGGAAAATTAGGTATCATTTTTACACATGCGTTTTTCATGCTATGTGCTTCAACTGATTCATTTAAAACAAAATCATGCATACTACCTCATAGCTTTTAATTTGAACCTGAATCAAGATTGAAAGAACAGTGTATTTGAGATGTATCCTTTTAAACAGTGCACAAAAATTGCAATAACATTAAAAGTAATTGGACACTTGGGCAGCTGTGTGTCATTATTTCGTACACAAAAAAATTCACACATGGCTCATAGTTGATTGGGAGTTGAGTGAAGCTATTTAAATTGAGGCAGAGGTGTCTGTCAATATGACAGTAAAGAGTAAAGAAGTGGCAGTGCAACTGAGAAAGATGATAATGAGGCTCAAAAGAGAGAAACCAAAGGTAGTTTGTGTGTGAAAATCAAAAGTTGGGTATATTCTTTTTAAAAAAAAAAAAAAAAAAAAAAAAGCAAGGAACATAAGGAAAAAAAAAAAAAAAATTCCATGGGGAGGTCAAAGCTATCTCCGACTGCACAGCAAGTTAAGAATGCAGGTGCACGTGTTTCCTTGTCAGTATTTAAAACAAGATTACATGAGCATAAGCTCAAATGATTTCACAAAATTCCTCTTGTAAACTTCAAAACAGGTAGACCAGGTTGCAGTTTTCAAAAATACTGACTAGATTTCTATAGACTTGTTCAACAAACACCAACCTCCATCAAAATGATGGAAAACAGAAGGAGGAATTGCAGAGATAAAGTGAAGCATTCGGTATGTTCAGATTAAGACAAATGCATAAAATTCATTGGAGGACATTGCCTCATTGTACAAGTGAACAATCCTGTATGTATGTATGTATATAGAACAACTTAAGAGCTTTTAAAGGCAAAGAGGTAGAATATCTTCAGTTGACTGAGTCAGTCACCTGATCTCAGTCAGACTGAGTTATAATCTGCTTGCTGAAGAGCAGACTAAAGGACCCCCAAAATGCAAGATTTGCAATAATGCCCCGGTAGAGCATCAACCAAGGAAGATGCAAAGCTTCTGATGTGTATGTGTCGAAGACTAACAGCACTCTCAGGATTTTCCACAAAATATTAACTGTTCATTTTGTTTGACCTTGTGTGTATCTGTCCAATTACTTTTGAACCTCCAAATGCTACACCCTACCTTTCACCCAGCATTAGCTGTGATTGGCTCCAGCCCATAGACTTGAGTCACACTTTAGTCACATTCACAGTAACCTGAGACATGACTTGTCAAAAGACTTGACTCAGACTTGATGTTTGGGACTCATGAACAATGTCAGTCGACACTTGGTTTAGCTCAACAACAGTTATCTACTGTTAGCGTGTTACTATCTTTGTAGAGCTTTGCGGTTTGTTCATTGCAACCATGAGAATTCAGACTTGATTGGGACTTGTGACCAGAGACTTGAGATTTGACTTGGACTTCTAAAAAAATGACTTGTGAGCATCTCTGGCTCCAGCCCACCACAACCCTGAAGTAGACTAAGTGGCATACAGAACAGATGTATGAATGAATGCATGCATAATAGTGTTTTTATTTATTTGTGTGTAATGGTCTTATGATGCGAATCAGCCTAGCACTGTTAGGTTGTACAGTGGAAGTTATGATGGTAAATGTTCAGCTCTGAATCACGTTGGCTCTATTTTCATCAAGGTGAAGATGCTCCTTGATTAAAAAGAAAAGTGACTCTCTTGCTATTTTGCTACTTTACCACTCACAAACACACACAAAACTTTTTTACTTAAAGCTTTCTCAAGGCATCAGTCACATCTTCCCACCCTCCTCAGCACTGTGGGCTGGTAGATTTAAGCAGCCCACTTGATTGCCACAGCCCTCAAACCTCATCTGAGAAACGTTAACGAGACGTCACAGCTTTACACTCAGGTTTTAGAAGGAGAGGGAACATTTGTCATTTAAGCGTCTCTCCAGTCTGAGCGTCTGTCAGCTGAAGCTCCACTCTAACGGCAAGACGGATCCAATTACCAGCCGTGGACATCTCTAACAAGGTGCCAGGAAAAGGCTGCCTGGACAAACAACGCCCGGGCACAATAATGAGAGGCCCTCATTTGAGTGATTTGAGTCTCTCTCTCTTTCTTTTTCTCTCTCTCCTCTTTCCTGCATTGAAATCTGGTACAAAATATGCAGCTTTACTTTTATTCATATTTTTCTTTCTTTTTTGAAAGTTTTGCTCATACTTTCAAAGAGAGTGAGAGATGTAATTGAAAGAAATGAAAAGGCACCCGTGCATATTAGCATAAAACTTCCTACCTGTGACACACACACACACACGCACACATGCACACAGACAAATAAACAGTGCTCCAACCTTAGAGTAGGTGATATTAATCATTCCAGGACCAAGCTTGTCAATACAAATGATACAAATAACAGCGCTGCATGTAGAACACGAAGCAAAGAAAGAAACACTTTCACAAGTACTGTAGCTCATTTTGCCTCATTCTTTCGCATAGCTAACCAGGCCATGAACTGTCAATGCCGAGGCTGGGATCAATGCACCAGAGCTCTGTGTGTCCCATCGATTTCCCAACTCCCAGATATCACACTGACTCTTCATCAACAAAAGCACTTTGTCCTTCCCAAATAATCAGATCGAAGGAGCTTCTCTCCCGAGACAAAGTCGCTTCAGTCGCTACAGTGCCCCCCCCCCCCCCCCCCCCCAACATGCACACACACACACACACACACACACACGCACACACTTTCTTGCTCTCTTTGAGGCTACCCCTCCCAGCCTTCCAACCCCTCAGGGAAACCAAATTGTTTTGCTGTCCTCACAGCTTCCTGTGAGTGAGATGCGTGCTCAACAAATGACTACATGCTGCGAACTTGTGCATGAATATATAACCCAAGCAAGCAGCATGAGCAGGTACAAATCAATACACCTTGCCACACATGAAGGAATGAGGGAAGATGTAAAAACCTTTATGGGTTGTAGTGATCACAAAAATTCTATATTTTATTATGCAGATCAATTTTTATTTAATATTTAGAACAAGAGAACAAATGTTGGGATTTGGGAAAGCTGTAAATGGCCTAATATCTCAGCCACAGGTTAAAGTGTATATATTTTCTACATATATGTATCAACTACCAGCAAAGAATTGTTAAATGAACAACAGCTGGTAGGTGAAAGGGAATAACAATATCACATGTGATTAAGTTGGAAGAAGAACTAAATTACTTTTTTTTCTTTAAGTGTTTCACACTTATGACAGATTACCAGTGAGTTTAGCATAGATATACTTTTACAATAAAATGAGTCAGTGTGTAAACCATGTGTGCATGAATTTTCAATGCTTTAATCTGATTGCAAATGTCACCAAATCATCTTTAATGTTTAGAATTTCTGATGCTGATGAACTGATTTTAGTGCAGACCCCAAAGTTTCCAACAATACTTTATTAATCAGACTGAACTCTGGCCAGATATGTATAAACTGATGCACAGATTTAAAAAAAAAGTAAAAACTTAATGTTTGATTAAACAGCACCATCATAAAAAGCATCGAGTACTGGGTTTGAATATTTCACTCACTGTGCACTTCACATCACTTCATCATACACAATATGTATGATACAGCCAAGGGGGCTGGGGATATGATGATTTGCACATTAATGCTTTGTATGGACAAGACAGCATCTCAAGGGGTTCATTTGTCCACAATATCAGCATCAGTGAAACTGTGTTTTTGTCACTAAGTAAATGTATTCAGTTTTTTTAAACTTTATAAATCTGTTTTTCATAAATTATTAGTGTGAGTCAGTCAGTGTTTTACAGTCAAGGAACAATATCATAGGAATTAATTCAAGTGATTCAAGTAACTCAAGGGAGTCATTTGCATCCATCAAACCTGGCTCCTTGGACAAACCAACTTTTTAATTCTTCTCTCCTACCAAATGGATATGCATCATTTCTTGTCAGTTTTGGAGATATTAATAGATGGGGTGCAGTGACCATTCATAAATCTAGTTTAATATTTTAAAGGGGGTCTTTCAGTAGGAAAAGGAGGGAAAAGAAATTGTGAGAAAAAAGAGAAAGGAAGGTAGAGAACTGAGGGGCGGTGGTGAGAGGGGCTCGATCTTAACTCGCTGCCCAATTTGATCAATCGCCATAGTCCTGCCTCTCCACTCAGAAAATTAAAAATGGGAATCTTAAAATCTGGAGCCGTTTATCATCACAGGTAACACAGGGAACTGGACAAGCCTGTGTGTGTGTGTGTGTGTGTGTGTGTAGGAAATAGTGGCTATGCTTTGTCCCTGAAATATCTACACCTGTTTCTTCCACTGTAAACACTTCTAGTCATGATACATACACACACACACACACACACACACCTGTTAAGACGAAGTGGTTTCATTGAGCAGTAAAAAAAAATTTTCAAATTACCTGATAAGCTTAGATGTAAAAAAAAAAAAAAAAAAAAAGTTTGTGCTATGTTTCTTTTGCAACAGTGGTATAAGTCACAGCTGGTCTCACACACACGCACAGAAACAACACATTGGATGTTAGTTAAACTGACACTCATTAGGCACCTATTTTAATAACCTGACTCCCCATTTGACATGGAAATCTCAGATCCCCTCTATCTCCTAATTGTTTTGATTAGCTGATATAATTGGTATACCTAACTGTGCTGCTGGAGTAATAATAATATGTGTGAGTTGCATTAAGTCACCAAATCACACAAAAGGAAGAAGGGTGAGGGCAAACTAAAAAAAGATGTGAGACAGAAGAAGCTCTTTTGTAAATGAGATGAAGATATTTGATGGCGAGGCTTGAAATGTTATTTAGAGAGAACACTCGTAGTCTTAACTAAGACCAGAGTCAAACCTTTATAATTAGGAGACATGAAAATTTATTGTAGCACGGTCAGAGTGTTGCTCTAATGGAGGTGTCATATGTGGACTGCTAAACAAGTAGCCTGAAGCTTGCTGCCCATTTGTTAAAAACAAAGTCCTAACTACTTGACGTTAGACGCCCCCAAATTTCATGATGTGTTACAAAATAATGACCAGCAGCTTGCAGAGTGCAAGGCTTGCTCTCTTTGTCAAATGAGCCCACGTGCTATGATAAAGTTTTCTTCATACTTTAATAATTTGCTGTGAAGAAAGTGGGAGCCCTTTTTAATGTAATAGTTTCACAAACCACGGGGAAGTAATGTGAAAGTGGCAAAGCAGGCTTTACAATGTGCTTATCATTCACCAACACACACACGAGACACAAACTGTCCATCTAATCATTTGGAAGAGTCTGGGTTTAAGTTTTTTGCTCAAAGACACCTAATCACTATTGTTTGCTTTAAGCAAAACCATGACCTCACACCTGTGCTACGAGCCCATCCACCACCACAGCTTTTACACCCTTAAGGAAGTGGGGTTTGCTTGAAATCAGCTATTTTGTACAATATCTCATCCAACCACATCAGGTATGTAGGTATTTCTAATAGTTATGAACATTAGTTATGTCTCACTTGGTCATTGGCAACAAATGTGACTAAGTAGTTGAGAGAAGAATGGAAAAGAAAGATCAGACCTTGCATTCTTTCTCACCTTCACACACCTGGAAATTGTCAGGTGCAGCCAAGCAGGTTGCAGACACTGTTCATCCATTCCACAAGGCCTCTGATTAAAGCATACAAATACCTTTACATTCCACCTTGGTACACTACTTCATGCCTTGGCAATGGACAATAATCAAGACATGTGGAATCATCCAGTAAGATTTCATTTGCTGTTGGGCTGGATTATGAAAGATCTGAGATAAAAAGTCTCCCTGATGCTTGGAGGTTCTGATCAGGAAATGCAAATTTGGAAGAGCATGACAAAGTATTTATTTACTTCAAGGATGCACCTGAACTAAAAACAAACACACACAAAAAAAAAAAAAAAAATACACATTCTGGTTTCTACATGCTATGCAGGTGCACACCTCAGGCTTGTCAACCTAGAATGCCTTGCAACAATCTCCTCCCCTGTCAATATTGTAAAGTTTCTGATTTCCAGGCCAATTTGACTTGTAGATGCAAGAAGACAGGCGGACAGACACCTCAGAGCACAATATCTTGTCTCACCATCTTTGTTCTCCCAGCGGCTTTGATTCAGGCAATTACCAAGTGACTGGAGACTCTTGTTGACATTTGTCTATCAACAGCGCTGCGACTTACTTCTCTAATTAGTGTCTATGGAGATGGAAGGAGAAGAGAATGAAGACAGGGGAGAGGTAGAAATAGGGGAAAACACACCCAGTCTGAGTGAGAGAAAGATGATCAAGCTGTGAGTGTGGCTTGCTTGGACAATTAGGGACAGGATCTATCACTGAGCATAACCCCCCCCCCCCAAAACTAAAAGCTAAAAAGCCTATTCTACAATCTCCTCCCACTACACACACACATACACACACACAAAATGTTGCACTAGATTTGCCATGCAGATGGATGCTGGTATTTATTCTAATTTGTTTGTGGCCCAATCAGTGCAGGATTGTGATGCTGGGCTTCCCCAGTGTGAAGATAGATTTCTTGTTCTTTAGCCATTCTCTTTCTCTGAGGGCCTGAACAAAGCAGCATCTGCACCCAGGAGATAGCCTGGGATAAAATATGTATTAGTTTCCTCCAAAGCCCCCCTTGCCTCACTCGCTCACACCACTTTGGATGACAAAAAGCAGAGAAAGAGAGAGAGAGGAGATGGGAGTTGTGCGAGATATAGATTTGAATCTGAATCTACTTACAGGGGCAATAGCTAGTGTTCATGCGACAACTGCACATGCATATAAACACCATGCACAACAAACAGCAATATTGTGAAATGCTGCTGAGATTCATCCACATTTTATTCCTATTCACAGTCTCGTTTTACCCCGCTAGCCCTGTTTCTGCAAGTAAAACCATTTAGTTGACTCAAATTTCTTCCATATTCCTGTCTCTGTCCTGATTTTCTTTTCCTACTTCTCCCTTTTCTCTCCTCCACTCTCTGTTTTTCTAATTTCTACTTCTTCCTCCTCTCCTCCTCCAGCTGACAGGCTCAGGGTTTTCAAGAGAAGAAAGCGGGCATTAATTAAGACAGTGCCAGCTGTAATTTTCTGGGGAAGTAAATTTCTGCACAACTAAAGGTTACGGGGACCTTTTCACTGTCAGAATTTACTACAGCCCGTGAATGTTAATGCAGCTAATGAAGACATGCTCTCAGAGTCTGAACTTAAAAAACTACCACTAGGAGGAGAGGAAGAGAGCAGGGGAAAGAAGGATAGACTGAGATGGGCTGAAATTGAGAAAGTGAATTAAAAAAAATATGATAGATTATTTTTGGCATCATGATTTGCCTCAATTAACAGTAAATAGCCCACTGTAAGTCTGGAAACCAGCACTGAATGTGTGATTCTGAGTGAGAATGTTGTCTTATTTGTAAATGTAATCCTTGTATTATAAAAGAAAACACTGTAGGCATTCAGGATCTACATTTTGTATTCCCTTTACATGACAAAACTGTTATGTCAATAAATATAATTGAAATTAGTTTGATTCTGTTGTCATCTAACCATTAAAAGAGGAACACAGGAAATGTTAATAATCGAAGAAAAGACATTGTGTTCTTTGAGTTCCAGTTTTAGTATGCATTATTGTATCTGATATTTGTGTTAAAGTTTTTCACTTTGTCTTTCAATGAAAGTGCTTTTCAGCAGTAGGGTGCGAGAATGAATCTATGACCTTGACCTAGAACAGTGTAGGTGTTTGGTGGATGTACGGGATGTTGCAGTTACCTCCTTTTTCCTTGTTTCCAATCAGGTGTACATGATGAATGAAGGGTTCTAAATTGTTGTGATCTAGATAACAAATACAGCAGCAGCAGCAGCAACCAGGTGAACAGGTTTAAAGAGGCACAACACTGCAATACAGTACTAGAGACAGTGGCTGGAATTGATAAAAGTATTGAGTATATTTATCCAGCAGTTGATTTACTTGTTTTAAACTTTGTTCAATTTGCAGAGAACCTCTACATCTTTTAACTTTTGTCTTTTACAAACTGATAACATCCATTGAAGGGGTTGGTAATAGTTGAAGTGGGTACACTGTGCAATACAACGTCCACTTGTAGAAACTAAAGCCATACTAATGTTTAATTTACAGTCATGGTTAGGTATTTGATACAGAATAATAAAAAAAATAAAAATTGAAAAAAAATCACAGTTTTTGTTTAATATTAAAAAAAAATCAAAAGGAGAAGAAATACAAGAGTGAGTTTACTGTATTAATATTCAACTGCAGCAAAATGAATAAAATCCCCTTTTCCCCACATAAAGTTACTGTTGTAACTGCAGAGCCCGTCCTTATAAAAACAGTAAACTTTTGATGCAGTTTTCTGAATTTAAGAAAATATTGTTGCTATGCAAAACTTTTATACGGATGTGCAGTATATGACCATACTGCACTGCACATGCAAGTAAAACAGTGTTCAAATTCAACTTTTTTGTGAAGCAAGAAAATAAATGTTCAGGAGACTGACAACGCTGATGACAATGCGAATGTGACAGTGTTGCATTTTACTGCTGCTGACTTGGACACCAGGCCACAGGCACAGCACAGAGACAGGGTGCAACACATTTACTTTCATCATGGCTACAGTCTTTCTTTTATCCTCACCTTAACCTTACAGAGGAGTGGACTGGTAGGAAAAAGCATCCCAGTTTTACATGTCAAATTCAAACTGTCAGAATAAGTTTATCGATCAACAAATTATTTTTCCTCCTCATGTCTTTGTACACAGAAAAAGAATTTAAATGAGATTAATTTAATAATCAGCTGTCGGCACGCTCCAGCTGTGTTGCACCAGCTAATATGGCCTATTGAATATCTGTATATACAGAAAGTTGACACAGACTGGCCCACTGACCTAACATCTGAAATTTCTCCAATGGATCACATCAGAATGCTTTTACAAACTGGCCATTTTTTCAGTAAAGTGTGAGGACATGCTGGCCCTTCTTCATTCATTGCAGAAAGAAAACTGTAATTTAGAGGGACCTGTTTCAAAAGGCCTGGAGGGCCACTCGCAAACAAAACTCACCTCTTCCTGATAACTAAAGAAGCAAAAATAATGCAAACTGAAAATGCAGTGAGAGAAAGGGAGTAGAGAGCAAGAGAGGGAGAGTTAGATCAATGACAAGGTCAGAAACCAGCGAGGAGCCGGCGGACCTGAAAAACTCCTGGAGAAAAGTAATATTTAACCCGAGGCTAGAGAATAATTTCACTTTCTCTCAGATCAGTTTAAAAAATTTCGTGCTGTCAGAGCTTGGCAGATTTATACAAATTAATGGCCTTTAGTTGAAAATCTCCCAGCGCTTGGGTTATTAATTGTTAAAGTGCATACATTAAACAAAATGAGCAAAAAGTCATTTTCATAAATTATCTCATACTAAAAAAAACTTTGTAGGTAAGAGGGATGGTTGGCCTGGCTTTTATACAGGCTTAGTATATTAGAAAGCAAAATTCTTAAATACATCAATACAATGCAGGGAGGATAGAGATAATGAAGCATTAAAAAAAAAAAAAAAAAAAAAAAAAAAGAAGATGATGAGGGAGAAAAGGGACCAGAGAGAGCAGGTTACAAGAAAAAGAACAATATGGCTGAGTTTCTTTTGAAGGTAAAGTGTTTTTCCTTTATATGTATAGAGTGAAAGCAGCAGAAGCCAAAGTATCTTTGCCAGCATATATGTGAGAATCTTGTATAGTATGTTGCCAGGTCCTGACAGGTGTGGGATCTCTATTCTGTCAGCTCACCGGCAGTCCATAATGAAACCACCTCTAGGATAGCAAAGTGTGTTCCAACAGAACGGCCAGGGCTGACCATGCATACACATCCTTCTGCTATCACAATACCAAGACACTGTTTAGGTTTAACAATCTGTTTCATCTTTATTGAAAAAAAGGAACAACAAAAGTTACTGTATGTGATGCTCACTATCCAATATAAAGCTCTCTAAATATTATTTTATCTACTTCTTGCACAGTAGATAGAAAAAGCATCCTGATAACCATCGTAATGATAGATGTTACACAACAAATGTAGCTTAGCATAAAGATGGAAAACAGTTGACCTGGTTCTGTCCAGGGCTAAAAACAACTATACAAGAACCTCTAAAACTCATATATCATATACTGTTTATTGCCATTACGGTTAGTGATGGAGCTGAAGACCATGGAGAACATGTTACATCCCCAGTGAAGCACCTTCAGTCAGAGACTGGAGACTAGAGCAGGGTTGGGCAATTCTGGTCTTCGAGTGCCACTGCCCTGCTTGTGTTCCAACTGTTGCTGTCCTGCCCACTGCATATTAACTGGATCAGATGTGTTCAGTCAGTAGTTGACATATGAATTCACTTTGTCATTCCCAAATCTACCCTCATCTAAGATGGTTTCTTCCAGCTTCTGATTGAATAAACACACCTGATCAGTGACAAATCTGGGGCAGGTACAGTTGGCAAACAAGCAGGACAGTGTCCCTGGCGGAGTGGGCTTGCCCATCCCTCGACTAGAGCATTTCAGCAACACTGTGACAAAAAAAAGTTACAGGTGCTAACTGCCATCACTTTGCACAAGGAGATACCAATACTGATACTGTATACTAATACACCTCACAGCCATCAATGTCCACCATATAACTGCATACATTGTACTCTTCTATTCTATTTAAGGCTCAGTTGTGGCCACTTATTTTATTCTGCTTATGTATTTATACTTGTGTACTGTTTGCAATCTTAACTATGACTGATGCTCTGCCACTGCTAACTCTACACACATATTCAGCATACAGGCAAGAATAGTCTCATCTGCAGTATCTCTTGGCAACAAAGCAATTAAGTGTATTTCTCAAAACTGGGATGATTTTTGGGCAAGTATAGTTTTGTAAAGCAAACTTAACCCTAATACTAAATACAATCATAGTAATTAGCAACATTACATAAAAGTCAAATTCAGTGACTCACACACACACACACACACACACACACCTGAGTGATGGGTACTTGAGGTATTGCTGGTCGTAGAGAGGAAGAGAAAGAAACAGAGAGAGGGGGACAGAGTGAGAGCGAGAGAGAGGGGGACAGAGTGAGAGCGAGAGAGAGAGTAGGATGAGATGTTATTTCCTAAATTTGGCCCCTAGGACAAAGAAGGCCTGTTTGATATTCATCTATCCGCCAGTGGCAGACTGGCTGGGGAGCCTGTGAAAATCTATTCACTATGATAATGAACAAATTGTCATACATTGGGCTCTGTCTCCCCTTGACAGTGATAGTTATCAAAGAGAGAGATCGAGGCAAAGGCCGAACGTGTGTGTATGTGTGTGCCTTCCAGATTGTCGCCGTTCCAGAGCAGTGGCTGTCATTACAAAGACAAGCCTTCTGGCTGGAAGCCCCTGTCATGTCACAGCCTCACTTAAATGCTGTCATACCTGATTGATACATACAACACTGCTATTTGTTCTTGTGTCTAACCGGCACACCTGATTAGTGTTTTGTATCACTTCATGTAAAACCTATACTCCACTACCACTCCACTGTATATTATATTTGTTGCTATAATTCATTACTTGATAAATTCAGAGCATAGAAAATTAATGCAGAGGAACTTGTCCCTTCAAGTCATTAACTTTTTTGTCTTAGAGAAGCAAATGGCAGAAGGTGGATGGTAAGTTTATGTTTTACAGGGTCAAAGGCTAACAGCTAATGTTTATATTAAAATTATACAGGGGCACTAGCCTTACATTCCATCTTATTAATATAATAATATGCATGTAAGATATTCAACACACTCATACCATTATGATAGTATTGATGGCCTGTTTCCGTAAACTTTCTAGTGCAGTGGTCTCTAACTCCATTCCTCGAGGGCCACTGTCCTGCTTGTTTTCCAACGATCCCTGCCCTACCCCACTGCTGGTTATTCTGGATCAGGTGTGTTCAGTCAATCAGAAAGTGCATGGCCCAGGTTAGTAGGAAAACAAGCAGGACAGTGGACCTTGAGGACTGGAGTTGGGGACCCCTGTTCTAGTTTTGCCATGATTGTCACTTGGTTGCTTAGTTGTTCAAAACTACTCTGATAAGATGGTTATAAGTTGATGCACATGCACTACTATAATCAGTGACATTGATTTTATGTTCCCATTGAAAGTGTGTCAGTTTTATGTAATTTGCATGCAATTAGCATAGAAATGCCCACAGGGCCTGTGGTCACCAAAAGTGAAAAGCTGAACATGTCAGTTGATCGGATCACAGCTCACATTTAGCATACAGACAAATGTATACACTGGAGGGATTATTTAATTTGACAGGCACGATGTACTTGGTTTTACCTGAGGATACATATGATTTACATATATGATTTTTTTGATCTTGTATACTTGAGCCTCGATTTCATCAACTGGTTACTCTAAAAACTAAAAAAGTGCTTGCTCATAAAGGATTTGTTGGGTTTCTATGAGATGACTTTGGCACTATACAAATGAAATTTAATTGAAGGAGTCCTGGGGCAGAGGTTTTTATTGTTGGTTACTAGTATGCAGTACAGGCATGTAGCACTTTGAAATAAGATTAATCACTTTTTGGTCAGTTGCTGTCCCATTTGGTGACATAAAAACTACCAAACTCACCACAGTGAGATTTAATCTATTTCATTGTGAAACTTTTTGGTGCCCACTCAAAGTCAGTTTTTACTCTTTGAAGCAGTCCTTGATGACCTTGTCACAGTGGAATAAAGGAAATCAATAGACAGAATAAATAAAAGCAGTAATTTTTACTGAGGCTACAAGTCACAAAACACCACAGGGGTGACTCAAACAGACGCTAACAAACTAGCCTACTGATAAATTAAGGTTAAATTAAAATTAAAGTTAAATCTGTATTTCAACTATGACAACTAACAACACAGGTACACATGCATGAAAATCAGAAATGATGATTGCATGTTTGTGGGGCAGTGAAACATTATACTCCCTCATGCATATTAAATGTTCAAGATGCACATCCACCTGAGCCACTTCAACATTCTTACTTTTAACCTCACTACTTATGGGGAACATTCCTTTCTAGATTTGGATTGAACGCAGATACAGCATGTAAATCCTAAGGGCCAGGATATGTGGGCATACTGAAATTCTTAGGGACATTTTGTTGGAGTATTTATTATAGGGTGTCATCTGTGTTAGAACAAGGGTCTCTAAACTAGTCTTCACCAGATATGTTAGCATGGACATTTTTCTTAGTCAACGATCGCTAAAGCATTAGTCTATGCTACCAATGAAAAACAAGCCCTGAATGGAAGCATCTGTATTGTAGGTTTTTGCTATCCATACCAAACTGTTCAGCCATTAGAGCACTGCATATTAGATGCCCACCATGATGCCCTTGAAAGTGGAAAAACTGTCCTAAGTGGGTATGCTCCAGAGAGCATGTAGTAAATTACCCTAAGGAAAGAGTTAAAAAAAAAAAAAAAAAAAAAAAAACAGTAATAAAGGCAAGGCTGTAGGTGGCTCTCAGAACACTTCACCTGATACTGTACATAAATCATCCTAATGTGTGACTTAAAACCTCTGCATACTTAAACAGGGAAGAGGGGGTATAATACACACCTAAATACAAACATGTAGGATGCATGTATGTAAGGCCTTGTCTTAGTAGGATTTTTCAGTCTGAACTTCAGAAATGTTTGTCTCTCCTTGACATCTTTAGCTCAGCAGAAACACTAATCACTCCTGTTGGCATAAGAAGGACAAACTCCACACCTGCACTTCATTTATTTGGACTGATATCAATCTTGGCTTAACCGACGCACAAATACACACACCAACCTGCCCATGGCCATAATTTAATTTATTGCTTAGTCACTAAATGGACACAACCTACAGATGCCTGTTAAAAGGGGTTCACATTTTCTACTTTTATTACTTTTACTCACCTTAGCAGGACTTACACCTTTAAAGCTTGGGGAAGGTGGCTAATAATGGACAAATCTGAATAAATGAGTGGACAAAGCGCAGATGCTTCCACACAGGGCACCAGGGGTGAGAGTGAATGGTTGCATGACTATGGAAATTACACAGATGGTAGGTTCTGCTTGAAACACACTAGTAAGTAGATGTCTGACCACATCTACAGTTGAAATTGTTTAAAAGGTCTCCAGTCAGCCGTCCAGAAATCTATGTGATCACCGGCATATCACATCAAAGACAAAAAACCTGGCCAAAATTCATTTCAATTCTAAAATTAGTAAGGGGCCACTGATTCACTGATTGCTAGAATTTCTTGGGATCCATCAGGTGCCTGCTCAGCTTTAGGCAGTTCACCTGGATGGCCCCACATTCCTTTTCAGTTTTCTATTAATTTTGTCCAGTGGCTGTGTAAGTGTAAAAGTAGCTATAATAAAACAACAACAATTTAGACATGCCTTGGACGGCAAGCAGTCTTCATGGAGTGGACAGGATTAGTGACTTGCAAAACAAGCACACCTAAAGAGAAATCTATGGCAGTGTTTGTTTCTGATTGACTTAACAGACAAATGACAAGATGAACATGCTCCCAGCAGTATCCACTCCACCTGCCTAGCAAGACCTGCTGATGGAAAGCAGCAGTGAGTGGGGAGGGGTGCAGTCACTGATATACATGCCGTGCCCTTAAGGAGATGACGGCCCCTGTCACAAGGCAGAGGGCCCTGTGACATGCCAGGATATAAATCTACACAGGAGATAAAGAAAGTACATGATGAATTAAGCCAGTGCATATAAATTCTTAAGAGCCTCCATTTTAATGCCGGTCATTATTCAACAAATTTTTCTAAGAAATGCCACATGGGCAGGAACAAGTAATTAGGGGGAGAAAAGTGAAACTGTCACCCGTAATGGTTTACTCTGCCGACTCACCTTATCAAGGGAAAAAGAGGAAGAGGGAAAGAGAGAGCGAGAGAGAGCACCATGGGGACGTACTGTAGCTACCAAACTGCCATTAGGCCAATTCTGAAGACTAAGTGTTCAGTAGCTGCAAATCTACCCGCAGTCTCAGTCCTGCATTCAAAGCATTGTTAAAGGGGACATTGTTTTCCTTACCTCCTCTTCTATCAGTCTCTCTCGCTCCCTCTCTTTTTCCCCTCCCTCAAATCGGCCAAGGCCTCAATAAATCTGTGGTCACGGGGGATATTGTTAGTGTTGGCCAAAGTACTATTAAAATGAAGGGAAATTTATGGATGACACTTTGTAACAATTAATCAGGAAATGTTGATTAATAAAGTTGGTCAGTTATTCTCCTGAAACCGAGGGAGGCTTCGCCACATTGTCAGGCTGATCATTTTATTCATTATTTTTGATTAATGTACCCAGATACCCTGACTCTAAGAGAAGAGGAAAAGAGGAAAAGGGGGAGTGTAAGGGAGGGCACTTATCCTCTATGCAAAATCATAAATAGTGAATGAGTGTGTATACGAGTATAACCTTGGCCGTGGCAAAGAGATTTGAGGGGAGGGCGGGTAGGATGGGAGGTGAGGGGGAGTGAATGTGCACATTCAGCAAAATAAACTGCAAGTGGGGATTAAGGAAACAAAATGGGGGGGGGGGTTGATGAACATCACCTCTCTGGACCTGTCCGTCTTCACTGGACGCCCATGATTAATTAGTTTGTTTAGATACTCAATTAGCCCAGCCATGCAGAGAAAGGCATGGAGAGAGCATGTGTGTGAGAAAGGACGGAGAGATGAAGGGTCAGGAAGGGAGGAGGATTGGGCGGCAGCTGTGGTCCAGGAGGAGCATTAAATGAAACTGAGACAACGATACAGAGAGAAGGACTAAAGATGCCTGAGACAGAAAACTGAGATAAGAGAGAGCAAACTAGGGAAAAGTGTGAGGATTGCTTAGATTTGTTTCCAACACCTGATGCAGATAATTCTCTCTTGTGTACAGTTGATGTGCTGCTAAGATCCTCAAAGTTTTGGGTTTTTTAAAAAAAAAAAAAAAAACATCCTGTTTGATCATCCTTCCACATACTGCACAAGATAACAGAACCTTATTTTAATTACTCTTCTTTTTGGAAAGTATATAAATGACACTCACAAATGAACAGTTTCCCAATAAAATCCACATCTGTTAACCGATTGTACAAGACTGAGGCAGTTGGCAATAGTTGGACTGTGTTTTATCAACCCGCTGTACTAGTATATCTCAAACTCAAAAATGTCCTCTAGACTCGAAATCAAATGTAATTCAAACTCCCGGAAAACAGAATCTTTGTTCTAACTTACAGTCAGAGACCCAGATCAGAGTGATATGTGGACACAGGTGTATGAGCACAGTTCTAGCCTCACTAATAGCCTGAATATTACAGTGAAAGAAAATCAGTGACTGGAGGGATAAGGAGAGATTAGACTATGGATAGTCAGAAACTAAGAATCCAGTGGAGACAAACATGGTGAAGTCTTCTAATGATTCAAGATTTAAAGAAAAGACCAAACAAGCAGTTGAGAGAAAGGAATCATGTGATAGAGACATACTCCAGGCTACAAGCTAAGAGAGCAGTAGTAGTGAAATAGCGGTGGCAGTAAAATGGCCACATAAGTGTGTCTTGAAATAGTATCCCTATGGCAGCAGGTGCAGTCCTTTATCAGCTTTCATACAATAATTAACACAGTGTACAGATATACCAAATACTTTGATATGGTTAAAGTACCTTTTCCATCATGGTTTAAGGTTTTGGAACAGTCAGGTTTCAAGAGTTTCAAACAGGAATCAAACAGCGGTCTTCTGTGTCAAAGGTCAATACTATGTCAATCCATCCATTCACCCCAACATCCTCCAGAACTGGCAAGTTCACCACTGATGCCCCATTCCCTTCTCAGATGAGACCAGGTTCATATTGAGCACATGCGACACACATGAAAGAGTCTGGAGACACTGTGGTAAACATTATGATTCCTGTAACATCACTGAGTATTACTGGTTTGATGGTGGGTCAGTGATGGTCTAAGGAAATATATCCTCAGAAGACTGCACAGACCTCTATGTCATATCCAAAGGTACCAGAATGAAATCTTCATAGTGACTGTCAGAACAAACAGCACCGATTGTAGCATGTAAGATTTTCAACTTGAATAATATTCTTCAAGAACTGATGTGAAATTTAAGTTTTCCCTTAATTATTTTTCATAATATATATATTTGAAAGATATATGTGGCAGTCCACTAAGTATCCAACATTTCTAGAGCTAATACATATACAGGTAGTGCATATGTGTGAGATTTTTTTTCTTTGTGTAAAAGATATATATATATACACACACATAGCGAGAAATGCTGTGTGTGTGTGTGTGTGCGCGTGCGTTCGCATGTGTGTGTGTGTACAGCATTGTCCTGTAAGTGCCGCCACAGACATTTCTGACTCAAACTGGACACAAAGGAAACTTCTATGTGTCTCATCAACACAACCTGCTACATATACACACACACAACACACACATTTCTTCAAATGATTATTTTCTAAAGAATGATATTGTGTAGGAAATCTTCTTCTGCACTGTGGTTAATCATAAAAGTCTAAAACTGATCAATTTCTGTCAAACAGTTAATGTGTGCACCCATAGCCACTTATGGTCAAGTATGTGTTCAGTCAGGAGCAGTGTGGTGGCAAGAAACCTCCTTTTTACTTTGTCACATCAGATTTGCCAAAACAACTGTGAAAACACAACTGTTCTTTCTGTCTGTCTCTTTTCCTTTGTTCTCAGCTCAGCTCCCCTCCCATCCACTCTGCAAGCTGGGACAAATGGGTGCTTTGGGACAGTGTGCATGTGTGAGTGTTTTTGTGTGTGTAGAGGGATGTCTCAGTGTGTTATGTGTGATAAACTGCTGTGACAGCAGAAATGTTTGTGTGACAAGTGCTCTGTGGTTGGAGTCCATTAGCTGCCTCTTTTGAGTCTCCTTGGCGGGTTATCACTCTAATACATATATACACACATACACAATTAATGCAAATACTTAAACACTCAGACATATACACTGCACAAACAAGATTGCTTGTTTTGGGGCATCACTTATGTGTGTGTGTGTGTGTCTAAGGTTGTGTGGACAACATTGGTTTAATATGATGTCTGTGAGGACACTGACTAGATCTCACACATTCAAAAAGGTTTTTGAAGGTTTAGACTTAGTTTTAGGGTTCAGGTTAGAATTAGATCTAGCAGTGATGGTAAGAGTTAGTTGTAAATAAGTATCCTCAATTAGAACCACAAATGTGTTCTCTTTGTGCTGTCTTATGGCATTATCAGGAAAAAGAAGAAACCATTTGAATAGGTGACTATGCATGATAATAAATACCAGTTACACTAAACATAATAACATATATGCCATTTTAAGTGCATTGTACTGAAAATGAAATGTGAATGGCTTTTCAAATGCTCTGTTATGTTGTTGAACTCAAGGCTCTATAAATGTAGGAGAAATAATAGTGGCCATAACACAATATGTATATTCCAGCACTGTGCTAAAGAGTAAAATTATATCGTGATTGAGAGTGACAATTGTACTGCAGTGTCACTTACAATAGAGTGATTATGTGCTTTCGATTGCAGTTTCTATTTGCTGAAGTTGTTAAAATCCGACCACAGTAATGCAGAATACGCTATTCTACTATTAAAAAAAACAAAAAAACAAAACAAAAAAAAAAACAATCAAGAATATCACCTTCAAAAAGAATAAAATGTGCTAGCCTGGGCAACATTTTAAATTATAACATTTTGTGCATCTGGAATTTTGTGAAGAACAAATAAAAATATGTCATTGTTTCAGCAGGTAATTAAAATAGGAAAAAAGGCTGCTGTTATGCAGCTGTCTGCTGACATTATTCAGTAGCCACTGTGCTGAACATTAGGTAGACAGAGGAAAAGACAACGTGCTTGATCAGTATTTTATATACTGAATCTTTACGCATGGGCATGCACCACTGAGGAAAAAAAGAATAATCCCACACAAGAACACGATGGCTCCAAAAGTTCACTGACCTTCATGAAATGCTGATAATGATATTATGACAATCTTCTGAGTGTAATTATGTTGGCAATTGTGACTGAGTAAATGATGAAGACATTTGGACCCATCACCACATTTTGGTGACGATCGCTCTATTACCTGACTCCAAATTCCCCTTGGGCTAGTGTTGCCCTCCTACTCCCACTACTCAGCGTTTAGCCTAAGGTCTTGCTTCCCAAATGGGCCTAACCTTGAGGGACTTGTTTGACCCACCCCCTTCAACATGTGCACAAATGTACAGAGAGCCACACTTTTCCAAAGCAACTGAATTGAATAATTGATGCCTATCCTTCTGATGCATTTGTTAAGCTACACAAGTCAGACATGAACTGTCAGAATGTGTGTCTATAAGTCTACGCATGTGTATGTGTGTGTCATAGTCAGTGCCCCCCACACACACTTGATCACAGAAAACACGCACTGTCCCGTCCACATTCATCATAAACTCCATATGTTGTTTCTGTCCTCTTTTTCTGTCTCTCTCATTTTATTTTCCCAAAGACCTAGAACTGACAAACACACAAACCGTTTCTGATGTGAAACAGTGGACCAGATGAGCTTTTAGACCTCTAGTGCTGACAGTTGAGGGAATAGAGTGTGGAAGGCTGTGGGGTGGGGATGGGGGGCATGCAAGTTTAAATAGACAATGAGAGGGGGGAGAATAGTTTGTTTTTTTAGAAAGACAGAAAGATGTTGACAGATGAAACTGGGGAAAAAGGCAGAGAAGAGCCAGAAAGGCACTGAATTCACTTTGTATATTTCCAAGTCAAATGCCTCAACTATTTTGCCTCTGTAGTGGCACAACAGTGTTTGTAGCATGGCACCGTGTCTATTGCGTCTATTGTGAGAAGGACAATTGTCATAACATAAAGAGATCTCAGGCTTTAAAAGACACGAGAAGACCAAGAAAACTGCAGCAAGTTATTCAAAATTTATCGTGTGTTAACTTTAAGTTTGATTCATAGTGACACAATCTCTTAGCCTCCAAGATCAGGAATTAAGCACTAGTTTTGCTGGCTGTGAAGTGGTTAAAAAATAAATTTTAAAAATGCAGAAAATACCTTCACTCCATCATTGCAAGCAGCTGGTGAAAATGACAACAGAAAGACAACAAGAGGGGAAGGCAATAACAAACATTCATCAAAACTACAGCGAGGATGAGGCTATTCATTCTTGAGGCAGGGAAGAGAAATATCATCAATATTTGACATTGTTTTATGGAGAAGCCACTTGATTTCGTCCCGGGTCCTGTGCTGGTGACCAGCAGCGATCAATTACCACTGACAAGATTTGTGTACATGGAAGGCCTTCACACTTTGTTTCGCTGTGCCCTGCCTCTGTGAAGTTGCCTCCTCAGAGATCACAAACCAAGTCCTTAGCAAGTGCTCCATCTTCCTTCGGACTGCTTGGCATCATTACTCTGAGCTTCTAGTATAAAGACGATACTGGACTAATTATGTGGCATTGATAACGTAACTCAACGATGTAAGACTGGCTAGCACTGGGATTTTGGAAACCACTGGTAATAGAAGTTTAGTCCAAATGTTAAATCTTTTAAAACTTTAAATATTTTAACATTAAATGATTGTGCTAAAGCTAAATTTAAGGCTTCATTTGTTTGTGATATAACTGTATTTATACAGTAATGGGAGGTAGACCTGGCCTTTTGTTAAAAACGTATGAACTGCAGTATTTTTTTATTTATAAATTTCATACTCTTCTTAATGCCAATTATTATTGTGGACTGCAACCAAAATGCTAGAGAGGAAGTACATTTGATTTGCAAGTCTGTGATACTAAGCGACAATGACAATCACTTGCATAAAAGATGGAAGCCTAAATTCCCACTCAGTCTGTTCACAAGGATCAACCTAGGGAAGCAATATGCAGACGGGAGGTGAGAAGTGAACAGTGACTTAACTAAACAACTGGCATCCAGAGGCAAAGAGTAAGCAGACTACACAAAATGGCAGACAATGCAACACTGACAGAAGATGGCAGACAACCAGCATTAATCACACATTGAAACACAAGCCTAACTAAGCTTACAGGTAGGCACTATTACACAGGGTGACTGTAATTTCCATAGACAAACACAGAGAGCAGGACATAAGCAGTTTGAGTCCACATCACATATGAAAGTAGCATTGGGGAGCAAGCACAAACTGCTCAAAGCCAGATAAACTGTGGTTAGCTAAACAATGCAGACAACACCAAATACCAAAACCAGAAGCAGGCTGGAAATACATGTACAAAACAGCATAAAGAGAATCAGGAATGGGTTACTTACCTGAAGTCCAGAGAACCTGAGTCCCAAACCAGTCTTAATCTTCCAGTCCAAGCAGGGTCAGAGTCCAAAGAGGAAAAAACAGGTAACTTCTGACACAAGCAGAGGGAACAAACACCAAAATACTCCAAGAGAAAAAGTTTCTTCAACAACATGGCAAGAAGTAACTGCAGAGCAGTGGCTTTTATATTGGCTGGCTGATTGCACAGTGAGATGCAGGTGTGTGTGTGGGAGGAGCTGGCTGGAGCTGATAAAGCTGGAGCATGGACTGGAGCCAGGTAGGAAGGTGGAAGTATATCAAAATAAAAGCCTTTAACAGGAAGTGTCATTGATAATCCTGCTCTCCATACCTCCTGCATTGGCACTAACAATAGTTGGATGTAATTGCATGTAAATCAAGAGGCATGAAGTTACTCACAATTAATTAAAATCAGGCTTACCACAGTATTTGATCTGTCATGATTTATAACTGCTCAATAGTTTTTGTCATCTGATGGTAGAATAACAATATTTAAGAATATATGGATATCTAAATCAGTTGTTAGCAATGAGTCACTTACCACATATTAATTATATTTGTAATTTTTTCTGCATTAGTGTGGCAGTGATTGCACCAAATGGATGATGCTTCTGTCAGGATGACTGAAAGGCTGTATACCAATGCAGCACTTATGACCTGTATTAGCTCATCAAGGTAGTTGTTTTCAAAATCTCAGTGAATGTTGTAGTCCAAACCTGCCACTGAGAAATGATATTTAAATACAACTAAACTTCACCAGCAAAGGTACTATCCTGCAAAAGTAATCACTGTCAGATTATGTTCAGTGGCAACATTTTGTTTTTGTTTTAAATGAATGGAGCGCCACTTTTAGCAGCAGTGGCTGAAGTGGATGGGGTGGATGGCAGGCGTACAAAGCATACAAATGTCACAACTGAGACCAGATTTTACATTCCACAGTCCGGTCTGTGGTTGGGTCTAGGCAACCAAAGGACTTGGATGAGGGTAAGGGAAAAATCGTGGTTTTGGTTAAATGTAAACATGTTGTATGTGAAGTCACTGTGAAATTTTCTGTATTAAACTGGACCACAATCCTTCCCCAACCTTAACCAAGTGCTGTGAGTGCCTAAAAATACTCACTACAAGTGAATGTTGTCCTGCAAGACTGGCAGAAAACAAATATGTTGTCTGTGAACATTCTACTGATCTCTTTATTATAAACCTTCAGTATCAACATGTTTAGAACTTGACAAATATATACATTTAATATCATATCATGGTTATGATAATAGAAAGCATAAGCTGGTCACAATTACATTTCCTACAAAATGTGTACTTGTACAGAAGTGTAATTACTTGACACGGTTGATATAATCATATAATAATCTAAACCACAATAAGAGAAACTGTAATTGTTTCACTGTTGTTCTTTGTAATTTTCTGTAAATTTCGCTTTTGAGCTGTCGTCCTGGTGGAAAAGGGTGCTACCTTCAGGTTTATTCTTTATAGGTTCATAATACATGGTGTTCACTATTATCCTCCCTCTTTCTAAGTCTATGAATAAAAGGCATTCCTTTGTTGTGTGAAGGGTTATCATAGGAAATTGTAAAAAAATACATGTATGTCTCTCTTAGACAAGCAAAACATTTTTTAATAAGAAAATAAATGCAATAAACTTAGAAACTGTTAAAAGTAGAATTAAACCTATTGGAGAGTCTGAAACATGCATGTATAACAATCACCCTGTGCAGCCTAGTTTGCACATTTCATGAGAGAAACAAAGCCATTTGTGCCACGAACAGCTGATCAAAGCTAAAAGCACTTGAGCAGCCAAATGCTTCACCATTTTCCTGACTTGATATGCAAAACCATGCAGCAGCCCACTCCAAAATCTAGTTAGATCATCTTTTCCACAATACCTGTAGTTCAGCTATTGAGTTCTACATACTGCTCTTCACTTTTCCTTTTTTGATGGACGTGCAACACAAAATATAATAAAAAAGCAGTCAAAGGCTATTCTGCATAGCACGACTTTGTTTCAAAGAAGTGATCTCACTTCCTATTTGAACACTGCTTTCATACTTTATATTGTCATAAAAAATCACCAGGGACGCTGTCGCACAAACTGGTACCAGAAATGCAAAATGAGCCTCCAGCTGCACAGCTTTTTACATCGCGTATTATGCTGCACTTAGAGCTTGCACATTTATCGTAGGAGTGTTGACTGTGACCCACAGTAATACCAGATGTGTAGAGAATATTTTTGCATTGCTACATAACTCACTCATAATGGCTGCACGAATGGCCGGTCACTTTAGACTGTTCAGGCTGTAGTCTAGTAATGTAGCCTGGGTAACACCGGTACCTCTGAGTGCCATAGTGCTAGCAGGTGATTTGTAGCTCAGGGAGACTAATGAAGTGGTCGCTCTGCCACCCTGCTTCTTTTGCAAGATCAATTCAGCGTCAGGGCGCATACAGCGGCCGTGCTTTATGAATGATGGAAAGCTCCTTAGGCCATCCATATACCTGAATCCCCGGCATCCCTACGCAGACCCCCCTTCTTCTCTGCCTCACCCCCTAACCCCCACCTCCTGCTCCACAAGGCAGAGATTCAGCAATCTTTCTTGTTTGGAGAAAATACATTACCATTGGCCTCCTTGGCTCTCTGGCCTTGCCCAGCACACAGGCACACAAATATATTGTATACACTCCCAAACAGCTTGACTTCATAGCTGGTAAAGGAAAATAGTTCATATTTGTGTATTTTGGTATGTGTGTGAAGATCTACACTTGTCCACATGTGTCTCCGTTTCCCTTCCATCAGATGCACTCTGAGCTCTGTCATCCTTAGTGCAGGTGATTTGATTGACTTGATGCAAGGCTCTCTGCCATGATGACATCCTCTAACACAGAAAAGGTGTTTAAGGTGCCAGAGAAAAAAGGAGCTTTTAAACTGTTAAACGCATAATGTGATACATGTTTTAGTCAGTGGATGATAATGAAAATGAGCTAAAGCGCCGAGCGAGGGAGCCAGTCGCTCTTTCCCTTGCTGGCCTTTGATCCCATCCAGTCTGGCTTTTAAAGCATCTGCTTCTGTAATGAGGAAGAGTTTACCATAACCGATGCAGATTCAGGAAATGAATTCAAAAGTTAATGGTGTATTTGTCCCAGTGATTAAGAGCTGCACCTCGTTCTTTATGACATTGCTGATCCTCGCCATAAAACAAGTTTTGTGGAAGCAAAAAAAGTATTTATCATAAGTTATAACAATTATCCTAAAATATCCAGAGATATTATGGCCGTTTTAGTTGTTAGTATATTCAGCCCGAGTGTAAGCACTTTTAATGTGACAGGATGAGTGAGGCCTTGGGCTGGTGGTACACAGGCTGATCTCAGTTACAGCGTGCATCAATAAGGAAATCAGTCAGGGGTGTTTTTGTATTCTGAGATCACAGTGCAGCTCATCTAAAGGCATCGGTGGTATTTTGAGAGCAGGGTGTCATGTATAACGACATCATGAGCTGAAGCCTCCAGCTGAGAGGTTGCAAAGGAAAAGTAGAACAACAATCAAAACTTACAAGAGTTTTCTGGAAGCTATGAAATTTAAAGGCCTCCCCTTTTATTTCTCACTTAGACTAAAATATATAGACAAAATAGGAGGGAGGGAAATTGAGAAAACATCTCATGAGTAAGACTCAGAGGCGGTAAGAAAGAGCTAGTGAGAGGACAGAGAAAAGGAAGCTTGGATTCTTTACTGTTAATCTTAACTTTTGAGATTGATTGGTTGAAGCCACCTGTAAATCAGCACCTGCATGGCAGTCTTTTATGATAATCTGAGTGTCAGCAGCAAAAGAGGGTGAACAAAATAGGTGGCAGTGAAGAAAGGCAGAGTATTGTCGTCCAATTGAACCAGGCTGATAGCTTCCCTCCCTCCCTTTTTCAGCATCACCTTCCCTTCATCCTTCTTCTCCTGGCTGAGGGGAGAAGATGAGCAGGAAGAGTGTTTAATGCTTCCTCTGATGCCACAACAGAATGAGCTGGATCCCCAGCACCTGAAATATATGTGGATGATGCTGCAGTTTAGAATATTTTATTGTAGGGGGGGAAACTAGAATTCTTGTTTTATCAATAAGAAAGCTGTCACCTACTGTCATGAACACAGTGAGATGAGTTTAAAGTAGTTTTATGCAGAGTTAGGCAAAGGTTGCTAAATACAAAAAGCCAGGGATGCAATTAACAAATGCTTTATCAATTATCTTGATATTTTTATTTACAATTTGGTCAGCTCCTTGTTCTATTAAATGTCATCAAATTGTGAAAAATGTTTGTTTTCCTCTACTGTCTCCATATGGTTTTTGTTAATCAGTCAATTTCCTTAGATGCCTTTGATGTAGCTGAAGAAGCTATAATATAATGGTGACATATCACCACCAAGGAAAGTAGTTACAGTAAACATAGAGTATTAGTACTAGTTACAGATTTTTCCACATTCAGCAGAGAAAACAATGCCATTTATTTAATAGTTGTGTCTGGTTACCTGACAAGTTTCAGTCTGTTTTGTCTCTACCAACCCCCGAGGGAATTATATGGATCTTTAATTAGTTGCTAGTTGCTCAAAGTATTGCCTGTCTGTGTTTCAGTACTGGGCAGAGAGCATAGAATGGTTTGTTATGAAAAATAGATGCCTACTACAATGATAAAAGCAGTGAGACTGACCCAAAACAGTAAAGTTGTGGGCTGCAAAACCAAAACAATGAGCTGACAGACACAAAAAGGGTTTGTGGAGCTGAGGGGAACTACAGAGTTGAGTGATAATTCTCTGTGGATTTGTCATTGTAAGTGACACTTTTTTACATTACACATAGTTATTTGTTCCATTGGCAATATAAAAATATGAATTAGTGTGGACTTAACCATCTTCCGCTACATCAACAAATTTCCATGTCCCAAAACATGATAGCATTCTCCTCTAGTATCCCAAACAGAGATGCAATGTAAAAACACCCTCGCCTTCCTCACATGTTTTTAATGCCAATGATGTCTCAAAGGATGCCAGACTGACAGCAGGGCCACAAAGTTTAATCCTGTTTTCTCCTTATGTTAAATGTCAGCCGCAGTTCCCTCTGCTGCAGCGCTGGCGGAGGATATTTACAGTATATAAATTCCCATTCTGTTTTATGTTATGTGTTGTTGGACAGGAACAGCTTTAAATACATATTTCATCAAACACACAACTTTCAGGGGTGCCATTTTCTTTTTTCCAATTTCAGTATTTAGTGCAAAAAAACAAGGTGCAAAACCTTAATAAATATCAAATGTCATAAGAGACATTTAATTCAACCAGTTTGAATAAACAAAATTCAAAAAAGTTATTTTTTGGGGATATTTTTTACTTTTATTTCATCAGTCTGTTGCAGAGAAGAGAACAGGACATAAGGGAGGAAGAGATAGAGACTGTGACAAATGTCAGCTTCTGGACTTAAACTGCCGACATCATTGTAACCACACGGCTATCAGGACACCCCGTTTGGATTTAAATTTAGCTTGATCATTATTCTACATCATGACACTGAATCTAAAAATCTACTTTACACTTTCAGAATTTAATGAGGCTGCCTTCACTGTGGAACAGGTATACTAACATTCTGAAAACTGACCTAAATTATGTGGTCACCCAAACAAACCTTTATTTTCTCTCCTACCACCCACAAAGAGAAAAAACTACACTGCAACACATACATGTAACACAACTGTCTGTACCAGCACACACATTAAATAGGTTACACACACATGCTTTCCTCTAGAGGAAGAGGGTATGAGACTGACCAAGAGATACTGTATCTGTACAACACATAGCCACAGCACCGGCGGCGGCAGCACTGAAGCCCCCTCCTTGTTTCCCCTGAGTGTTCTATATTTATTTTTCCTTTATATATTATTCAAGTTCAAGTAATTAATTCAGGATATCAGATCAAGATGTAGGAAATCAATCAAGAGCCTTTTTCAATCTGCCTTTCATTACACCAAACCCCCGGTCCTGGCTAAGCCTGTAGCGGAGCTGGCCTGGACTTCTATAAAGACAGACTGAAACACTTACGTGGCATCCCGTCCGCTGGAGAAGATGACTGCTTCTCTTCGCAAGGCCATGCTGAAGTACTTAGCCTGCATCCGATTGGGTGGTTGGAATTATTTTGTTTAGCACTGATATAAAAATGAACCACATGGCAGGCTGGGATCTAATGGCCCCAGTCTGAAAATGACTTTGTACATACTGTACCCCATATTTACAGGGGGCTTAAGGGGTAAATTTAGGAACTCCGATGGTGTATTCTGCTGGATTATTATGTGTGATAGAGAATACTTTTGGAGAAAAAATATAGAACCTTCTGCCTTGATTTCATTTAAACTTTATTACTTCAATAGAAAATTTTATTTCACAGCCAAGCAAGAGGAACAAATGCAGTGCATCAAACATATCCTCATTAAATACACTCCAACTACACAAAGAGTCTGATGCGCCTGTGAAAGATGAAGCAGATTGTAGCCTGAGCAGACATTAAGTAAGAACAGATGCTATTAGAAGAAACACTCCTCAGTCACCAGACATGCATACGTATTATCATCCTCTTTATGTCCTGTCCTCTTCTCCTGTCTGCAGTCCCTGTGGCTGCAGACTTTATGGGAAACCCGCTCTGATCCCGCTCGGCTCTGTGAGAATCAATAACCGTGGTCAAATGACACAGAGGGGCTAGATTCATCTCATCCCCTTTTAGATGGATACTTTAGCTACATTTGGTGCAGTGACGACTCTCCCATCTTGAAGCAGACGCAATAATATTGTGGTAAAAACGTCAGTCAAAGAGCAGTGAATGTGAGGAAGGAGGGGTAGGGCTGTGAACAAGTAGTAAGTTGTGCGGGTGGGTGTGGGTGTGCAGTGCTGGTGGTTGGAGGGGGGTAATTTATTGAAGGAAATGTATCTATATTCTCATAGAGCCACTGTGAAGCCGAGATCTCCATCGTGGTGATAATTCGCGGTTGTTAAAGTGACACAGTGTTGGTAGGCTGGTCGAGGCGAGGAATGTGAGGGCCAGACCTGACAATTAGAGCTCTGTATATCACACACACTCTCAAAGGAGGGATGGAAGAGAGAGGGCAGGAGAGGTCAGGACACACACATCCAACTATACACACCCAGCAACACATTTAAACACACATGCAGGCGGACACGATGGTGGACATACTGTAAAAACAAGCAAATGCACACTTTGGATTAAGAGGTCAGAACATATCATGCTGTACATTCACACAGACTTGTGCACAAAGCAGATTACATATGGCTCTCATTTACTAAAACAGAAGAAACAACAGAACAACAAAACACTTCTCAGATAAATGTATATTACAGCTTAATTTCATTTCCTCTTATTGTCTCTTAAGTCATGAGACAAATGTGACTGAAAAAAAAAAAACAACTTGCACATTTGTATCAGGCTCATCATTAACCATCACTTTCTCTGACACTACCTCAGAGTAATATGATCTAATTGGACAACAGAGGGGCTTGGTGCACTGTACAGTATGCAATAAACAATTCAAGATACCCATGCAGGTAGAAATCTATTTCCATCCCCAATTCACTCGCAAAAACACGCACATGCTTAATACACTCACTTTATTTGCCCATTGAGCCTTTTGGGTGCATCGTCAGACAACCTGGGCTGAGGCGAAAAAACAAGAGTCGATATGTGTCTGCGATATGAGGGTGAATAATTGTTGTAATTAATGACCTGTGGGTATTAACTAGAGCCATCTGATGGACCGCTGAGGATAACTCTGCAACTGAATCTATCTGGTATTGGGAGCATCATTCACACTCTCAAAAGAGCATATTAAATGATTTTGTAGTTTCTGCAGTTGCACAAACGCTTTATGCATGGTACGTATCTGTGTGTGTGTTCTCAAAGGATGTGTGTGAACAAGGAGTCTGCCGGTGTGTTGTTTTCCGCTCACGTCTGGCCCCTACTCCTCTGTGACACACACAAACCTGTCAAAAGTGTCTGAACTTATTCCATGTAAGATAGCTGGAGCCATTAGCTTCCTGTGACCTTTACCACTCTTTCTCTGCCGACACATTCGCATTCCCCCTCATCTATGTGAGTGTGTGAGTGTGTGTGTGTGTGTGTGTGTAAAAGTGTGTGTAAAAGTGTGTTTGACCTCAGAAAATACCTGCTATGAATTCCAGAGGACCATGCACCAAATAGTATCAATGCTGGAAAAATAACCGTAACACTGTTAGATGTGTAGGTATGTATTATATGTGTGCAGTACTTTAAATGTTGGTGTAGATACATGACCACACAGACACACACACACACACACACACACACACAAGCAGGCATGCATTTGCAATGGATTTTTCTTTTCTTTTATTTGCTGTAATTGGAAAATAATTCAGCCAACGTCAGGGAGAATCGATAGAGAATTAATGAAAGGAGAGGGGGAGTCATTAAAGGCAATAAAGAGGGAGAGGTTATGATGAAGATGGCATCATGGAGAGACACAGAGGAGACAGGGCCTGCTGCTGCTCCATGCATGTGTGTGAGAGAAAGAGCGACTGTGTGGAGAGATTTTCTCCATGTCCCATTATGTGTTGCATTTTTGCTTTAAAAAGCAATAAAAGCTAAATAAAACATGAACAGATATTATTAATTTCTTTCTTAAAACTGCAGCAGAGGAACAATACAGAAATACTGAGTAGAAAAAAAAAACATTCAGGTTGAAAGTTTGGTTTGACAGAGGCAAATTCCACTTTTTGGAATTTGGTATTTTAATATAATTTCAATAGCACATTGATTAAGTAATATCATATAAGATACATTTTATCATTACATCCTTTAATAAAAAAGCTGTCCACCATTTCAACAGTATGACCGGTGTCACAGTCAATCATTCAGAAGGGTAATTACATGACACTGCTACGCTAAAATACCTACAGTCCCTTAATAGGATCTGAGCCATCAAGATCCAACCTTAAGCTTCCATCTCAGCCCCTACCACTCATCTGAGTGCCATAAAGCTGCCAGAGGAAACAATACTGCCTCTCTCCTCACTGCTGAGGTTAATGGCAAATGGGGCTTTGGCTGCCGGTGATATTGTTGGATAAATGATTATTGATTAGGTAAAGGTTGAGCTAATCATTAGGCTTCATCCATTTTACGGACTCTTTCCATGACCTTTCTGCCTGGCCCTGTTGGATGACCAGGATTTCTCCATATGATGATTTGATCGCCTTGTAGATGAGCACAAAGGAGGAGAGACAGAGGGGGAGGTATAGGAGGAAAGAGGTGAACAGAGGGAACACAAAGGCTGATTAGTGAAAGAAAGCTGTGAAGGAGCAATGGAGGAGATCAGGACAAGTGTGTGTTGAAGTGTATTTGTGCTGATATGAGAGAAGTCATCGTGAATACTGTATCTGCCAAATGTGCAGCATCCTATTTCCTTCACACACTTTATCTGTATTTTTTCTGACTTGTGATTTGGTTGATATAATGGGATGGATTGAATTTTAGAGAAGTTAAGCTTCCTTATTTTCACACCATGACTTTATAGTGAGAAAAATTGCAAATTACATCCAAAAACACTTTGGAAATACACAACATTCATGTTAGACATAGTTCCATTTTGAATATACAAGTCACTATATAGGGTTTAAGGTTTGAAAAGGTGCTGGCATCATAAAAATTCACAATATGTATCTTGGGGAATTTTTTAATCTGTTTTGCAGTTGCAGGAATTGATTCCTATCACTTTAACACACTCCTTTTTGCTTTGCATGATGCCAAAATAGATAAATCACATAAAACACAATATACTGTTAATTAATAAAATACAGGCAATCCAAGTAAATGTTTTATTTTGTAGGTTTGTAGGTAAAATGGCCAAAACCATTAACATATCAAGAAATGAATTGGGATTAAATAAAAATATATCTAAAAAATCTAAAAAATGTATTCTTGATGTTAAAATGCAAAATATGGTAGTGTCATGTTGTACACAGCATGCCTTTAAATTCTGCATGTTTGGCTAAATGTACTGTACTGCATATACATATATATCACATTAAATCTGCCTCTGCCTTTGTATTTTTAATACCAGCAATCTTCAATATATTATGTGTATATATATATATATATATATATATATATATATATTGAGCTGAGTTTATAGGCTAAGCATTCGATACACTGTGAGCAGAATAAAAACACCCAATGTGAAACATCCACTCTGAAACCTTGACATGGTGACAAGGAAATGCCTCGCTCCTAACAGCTCTATTTATTGAATTGTAGCGAATATTCCTGGCAGCAGGACTTTAACCAAACCCAGACTGCAGCTCACATCTGCACCCAATCAGCACAGGAGAAAACCCCTCTGTTCCTTCTCCGTTCCATTTATTCACAAAGCCCAGCACTGGGAAACAGAATGTTTATTTGAAGTAATACTTTACTCTGAACTACTGGATGGCAATATGTTAGCATTTTCATTGCCGCATGTAGAATTTGTTCTGGAGAATAGTGATGAATGGGAATTTCCTCTCTCTCTTTGCCACAATAACGTGAAACTGTATGAATGTAAAACATACATGCTTCCTTTTTTTCTCCAGTTTGCTTGTGCACATATCTCCTTGCTGAACGAGCCGTGACGCTGGACTTAAACCTACTATTATTAGTGTTTTGTGATGCCAACATGTGCTATACATTTTTTCTGTTATTTACTTTCTACGATTTATTTAACTTGTCATTTTGCAAGTGTGTGATCACTGTGGTGCTTTTGTCTCTGAAACCACTGAAAACTTTTCTATATCCAATAGAAAGGAACTACAATGTACAGAGCTGAATTTAAAATACAAAGGACATCTCACACACTTTTTATATCAAATCTTTATTTTTATTTGACTTTGTTCCCCAATAATTTAAACATTACAGGACACAGTGAACTTTTATTTACTTTCATTTCAAATTTAAGTTTGTTTCTACACAAGCTAATGAACTCCTTCACTTCTTTGACAGACAAGCCTGATGACCAGCAGAAGTTAGTGATGGAAACCATGTAAGTCAGAACCGCAGTATGAATAGGAATAAATGATATTTCACACATGTACAATAAAACACACACGCACACACACTCACTCACACACACTTTACTCATCAAGATCCCAGGCACTCCAAATTTACTAAACCTGTAATAATACCAAGCTCATCTTTAAATTTGTTGCTAGAACCTGTTAATACTAATTATTAATGATTAGTATTTTGTATGATTAATCTGGAGTGTGCCACAGGTGATAAAATTCAATGTTATGAGTTATTTTAGTACACAGCTGAACATTTTAAATTAAAAAATGAAATAAAACATTTAAAACTTTAAAAAATAAAAAAGCCTTCAACAAATCTTTGGTTTCTGGCCTTGGTCTGGTTTTCTTCTGTTTCTGTTACACTATTCTCCTTTTTGGCTTTCTTCTAGTTTGTTGGTTTTCTTGGCTCTTGACTGTTTTTGTCTGAGCTCAGGATTTCATCACTGTCATCATTTTTTTGTCTGCACCAGTGTGCAAGTTAGGAGCAGACACAAACTCCATTAGGAGCATTATAGAATTATCACCACATCCCTAAAATTCTCAGTAATTATTTAGCTAGAAACCCGAACTTCCCACATGATAAAAATTGAGTTACAGCAAAAAACGTGAACAGTTTTGAAGTTTTAAAACCTGTGATTGTGGTTCATTTTTTTCCAGCAACAGAGCACTGGCACAACATGATTAAAGGCTAAACATTATTCAGGTACCAGTCTCTAAGTATAGTGACTGCTGATTGGCTTTGCAGTTGAAACATAATAGAATCCCTGTGGAGACAGAGATAATTCACAAAGATAAAATTAACCCTTCACAAATGTTAATAAGTTGTCAGAACTATTTCATAAGAATGAGTGTCTTTAGCAATGTGAGTAGCAGGCTACTATGGATCACAGCATCAGTCTGTTGAGCAATCACAGACTGAAATATCTTAAGTATTGCATCGAATGCCATGAAATTTTGTGCAGACATTTATTGTCCCCAGAGGAAGAATTACTGATACCCAAGTGCCTCAATGGGGTTGACATATTTTTTAACTGTAAAATTTATTTCCATATTTTTTATTTTTATTTTTACTTTATCTAATTTACTTTTTCTTCTCTAAAAGGTTAAACTGTCTCAACATATATTTGTAACAGATATTGATACCCATAGATCAGAGGGTAAATTCTAATGATCTCCATCCTTTTCACCTCGCAAAATATCTCAACATCTACTGGACAGATTCGCACCAAATTTTGCACATGGCATTTATGGTTCCCAGACAATGACGCTTAATCACGTTGATGATCTCCTGTCTTTTCATCCAGTGCCACTGTGACGTTGATATTTGTGGTTTTGAGTGATGTCAACAGATTTTGGATGGACTCATTAATTTTGGTACAGACACTGGCAATAAATTGGAACAGACAGAATTTTCCTGTAGCACCATCATCAAGTCTTGTTTATGATCAAATAGTTGCAAAATATATGACATTCCCATCAGCCTCAGCTGTACTTTTTGTTAAGTGCTATTAAACAAATTTAGTGCTATTAAGTGTTCTAGCATATTAAATTAAAATTATGACTGTATTAAACATGTCTAAAGAAAAGATCAGTGTGTTTGCATGTCATTGACCATGTTTTCATAGGAATTAGCATTTAGTACATTCTTAAAATAGCTGCAGACTTTTAGTGTGGTTGCTAAAAAAGTTAGATGGAACCAAATTTTGAAGTAATATAATCACCATAATAAAGTTACACTGCATTTGGTTGTTTTAGATTCATAGCCCTTCACTAGGCAGCTGAAGTGGCACACTACTGAAAGTATTTTGACACATAGTAAGATAAAGTGGTGTAATCTATGGCTATATTGGTATATACAGTGTGTCTTCAGGTTATTTCATGGGGAACACCAACTCATCTGCATTTCCTGTCACATGGGCTTCTTTTGTCAAAAAAAAAAAAAATCATTTACAACCTGCACACCAACTAAATGTCGTCACTCTATCCTTTCATAGTCCTCTGTCCTGTATTCCCTTTTTTTTTAACCTCTTTTCCCCCTTCCTTTCTTCACCTCCTCTACCCCTGCCGTCTTTCATTTAAATATTTCATCCGGTTGTCTTGCGGCTTCTGTGACTTGCCAAGTGTCATTTAGATCTCTGGGCCCGACACTAAAGTGGAGCACGGAAGTCATTTTTAGAGGCGTGTGTGAGAGAAAGAGAGAGACAGAAAGAGAAAAGGAAAGGGGTGGGATGAGAAGGAGATGCAGCTTGGCTGGGCTCTGAGACGTCGGGTGGTGATAAGAAGTGAAAAGGTGGAGAAGACATGGGAGTGATAACTAATGTACTTCCTGTGTACTTCCTTTTCTCTCCTGTCAAACCCTCCCACTGCCCACAACCCCTGTGTTCTTCAGCCCAAAAGATATAACTGATGTGTTGTGTATTGTGTGTGTGTATACACCTTGGGTGAGCTGATGTGTGATTGGGAGTTGGTCTGTGTGTGAATGTGAAGATTTTCATATATGTGTCGGTCAAACTGATGAACAGAGAGAGATGGCTTACATGGAGAGAGGTGTGTGAGTGAGTGAGTGAGTCACGCTGTGAGGAATGATCAGGACAAGAGGAGAGAACGAGGAAGAAGAGGTGAGAGCTTTTAGTTAGCCAAGACTGATGTGTTCGCTCCTTAAACAGAGGACAGATGTATCTTTACGCTTAAGTATGTGTGTGTGCATATGGTCTCTCATACCCGTTTAGATCGGTGTCTCAAGTTCAGGTCAAAAGCAACGGATCACAAAGAATGACCTTGCAAATCTCTGCACCATCCTGCAAAACAAAGAAAAAGAAGCAGAGAGAGCGATAGATGAGACTGTGACCATGAAGTACCAATGTGAGTCGTCCTCTTGTCTTTGCAGAAGCAATGGGTCATGTTGTAGTTTAGATTGTAGCTGTGAAAACATGACGACAAACATGGTTTGGCTTTTAACACATTTCATATTTCACATTTTTAACACATTTCTCCCTGCGTTGTCAGGTAGCTCAGTCCCCTGCACTGCCTCACGTTACAACACTAAAAACTACAGTATAATACAGTAGAAGCAGTAAAATCACATCAACAGTACATTCTTATTTTCCTGCACAGTGGGCTCTTGTCATCCAATGTAAAAATGAAAGTCATGCTTCTGTCGCTACGCGTAGGTCAACAGTATGAGCTTAGCATATTTTATATAGTGAGAAATGATATGAAGAGACAGAGGTATGAAGAGAAAGACAGAGATTTAATAGTTTAAATGTGTACTCATACAAATAGCTAATACAGTAACTACTCACTTGACCACTATTCGTTGTGCAACATGTAACTTTTCTCAGCTGCCCACATCCTGGCCAATTATCAGACATGATGACTAACCCCTATGTAGTAATCTTATCTCTGTGTGCTCCTGGACCTGATCACTCCATTTCTGAGATGTGCATGTCTGAGGAGGTGTTCTTATCCCAGGCCACTAATGCAAAACTATCATCAGAGTTGTCCTTGCATGAAGACCAACACTGCCCAACAATTGGATATGTATGTCTCTTTCGGTGTCTATGGTAAGATGCGTAACTTTAGAAATGGCAGTGAAAAAAATCAACTAGCCAGGTGCAGTAATTACAAAATTGAATTAAAACCTCTTAAAGTGCCCCAGTCAGTATAAGGAATTTGAGTGATTTGTTGTATTACATGTTTTTAGGCAAAATAGGATAAGGAAATAGAATTTCATTATAATTAACAAATTTTACAGTTTATTTCAGGAAAAATTAAAATTGGCTGAATTGGGCCTGAACACCACACAGTGTAAAAATGTCAAAACCAGCTATTGGTTCAGTGCCACTCTGTGTCAAGACACATGCTTTGATGTGTTTTTCTTTTGTAACTTAGCCCACAGGTTCCCAACCAGAGGGTTAAGAGCCATATACTGTCCGTGGTCATAACATGCCTGTAAGGGGTCATGAGATGATTACTGAAGCAGGAAATAACAAAATCAAAAATGTTCTACATGAACATCTGTTTATTATTTCTCTACTGACTCATTGGCAGTCTCTCTCTCTCTTTCTCTCAAGTACAGGCCTCTGGTTCAACTGATGAGAGTATCACCCATAGCCTTTCTGTGTTCCACACAGGTAACCAGCAGTGCTGGCATGTTTTACAACCTTTACAACCATCTGTAATTGGGCAAACAGGTCCGCTGTTTCCAAAAAAAAAAAAAAAAAAAATTGTGTCTTGTTTACAAAGCACATCTGGACAGTTGTCTCTGGCACATCATGTGTCCTGCAAGACCAAACCACCAGGGACACACACAGTAACACAGATTTCTCTCAAAACTCTCCAGCCTAACTTGAGAAGCAGATGTTATTCATATTTTTTGCAGTTTTTAAAAGTTATAATTGGTTCACCTTTTGAAATTTGGTGTGCAGAGACAATATGAAAGACCTCACCTAGAAATGGAGGAGAGGCGAACCATTTACACTGCACATTATTGGGATTCTCACATAATCCCGCAGACCCTGTCATTATCTTGACTGAATTATCAGAAACAATTTATTTAATATTTAATCAAAACATATATAATTATTACTGTCATTTGTTGGCTTCATTTGGTCAGCAAAGCAGAATTCTGTAAAATTACAATCAGCATAATTGTGGTATTATTGCCCAAACCTCTTAAAATCCAAAAGGTTAGAATCTTTAACATAACAAAGTTGATCTAAATATGATTAATAACAAAGCACATTCAGAAAAATAAATGATCTGCCCCACCTTTGATTTTACTTCTATCTTCCTTTGTCTTAACTGAAAAACACTGATTGCTGCCACTCTGAAATACACTTTTTGAGTTACAGGCCTTATTATAAACTGTTGTACAGATCACACAGAAGAAAAGAGAAAGTTTAAAGGATCTCTTATGTGAAAGTAGCTTAAAGTTAGATATACTCACGTTTGGCCTGGTTATGATTTAATTTGTCTATGTTCTTTTAAATCTGTTTTCATTTGCCTCACACACACGCACACACACACAATAATTGACCTGTGTGTTTCTCTGTGTATAAGAGGACTATTCTGCTTGCCAGGCTGCTCACTCACCCCACCCATTCCCCCCTCCACCATTTGTGTGTTTGACCTTTCAACTCCGTGCTTAACCCCCAGGAGAAGAGCTCTACTCTCTGATGCACCTCTGTACATACATACACACACACACACACACACACACACACACACACACACACACACACACAGATCCATCCTTTGAGCGTGGAGATTTTGCCTTGCTCGGCTGACTCCGGTCAAGCCTGTGGTCATCCACAGTAACAGATAAAAGGATATATCACTTCCTCAATCCCTAAAACCACAACTGTTGGCTGCTGGATGCACAGACACACACACACAAATACACACCAGGCATTGAGCCTCTGAGTCCTCAGCTTAGTACTTGATCCTCTCTGTGGGAGGTTGACACTTCAGAGGGAAAAGCTTCACAAACTCCTTTAGAGTACACACACAGAGACTCACCACAGAACATCCCTGTGAGATCCTGAAACTTCAGAGGTCTGTACATGGTAATCGGCTGGTCAGTATCTGTTTACTGTCAAGGACGCTGTGTCCTGTTTCCTCAACCATCAGTCATCACGATCATCGATGAAAATCCACATTTCAGTGTTTGATGTGCAGGGGACACATCAAGAAAATTACAGCAGGAAACAATCTTCCATGTCACTAAATATCCTAAAGCTAGAACTACTCGCTGTCTGCAGAAGTAGAAAATCATTTGAGCATATTGACCTCTCCTCTCACCTCCCCTGAGGTAGGGGATTGTCAACCGTTTTAGCCCAGCAGTGAAACCCTAATTCAAACAGGCATGGAACAGACGTGGTTCCAACATGGATGTCAAGTTAGCTACCATCTTTGTGGGGCCCCAGGGCACCTGACCGCTAGTTTGTAAGGGAGAAAGTGTGGCCACTGTAACCCGGGTGCCTGCATTTAACACAGTAACCTATCTACTATGTGTGCAGAGCTGTGGACAAGGATATGGATGTTAGTTCAATGTGAGGTCAATGTGAATTTGTGTTAGGGTGGGGAGGGGGTCTAAAGCCTCATTTTAACTGACATATGTTTCCCTTGTAGCTTTATTGGCAGTGAATATTTTTGCAGATAATGTCTACATGTGCATATTGCATTGGTCATGGACAGACTTTTTGGGACCCCGATTATAAATACTTATGATGACCCTAAAATTGTTGTATTATATCCAATCCTATTATAGTAATTTAATACTCTAACCTAACCCTCACAACTGTAAAAGGACACTCCTACTGTGCACACATGCTACACTTTTTTGACACTTAGCTTGTTTTGTAACAGTGGAACAGGTTAACATGCATATACAGAATCAGATGTCCCATGTGTCACATCAGGGTCTCTCATAAACAAGACTACATCTACATTGTCACAGAGGACAAATGTCTTCTCATTTTCTCTCTCTCTTCCTCTACTTCACTTTCTGTATCTCTTTACCACCATTACATTCATCGGTCTTTCCTTCCATTTAGCAGGTATCTTTTACAGGGTAGTGGTGGGGTGGAAGTGGGTGGAGGAGGGAGGCTTCGGCATAACAGCAGGGAGAATGTCACGGTAAGATAAACACCGGGTGCAGCTGAAGTGGCTTTAGGCTGACGTGACAAGAGTATCGGCCCTTGATTTGTATCCACTGAAGCTCTCAGTGTGGAGTGGCTCCCACAAACTTGCCATACATCCTGAAATATACAGTATTTGACTCCTGAGTGTTTCTATAACCCAGTGCTATGTTTTTATATTGCCAGCAATATCATAATAGACTAAGGTGCTAATGGTAGCAAGCTAGAAGAGCTAATATGAGAGGTGGTTAATGTTTCACCTGATCCATCAGAACCTTTCATACAGAAACCATTTGTTAGCACTGTATTGTAACATCACAAGCATAAAGAACTGCTGCCTGAGCCAACTGTTTTATTATGTTAATCCTGTATGGAAATTTGTCAAATGTCATCTTTTGATAAAATCCCTCTTGGACTCTGCCAGTTACCGCTATATTTGCAGCCATGCAAGTACGCAAGCATAGACTATGGCTAATGGGAAAGGGGGAAGAGACCAGGAACAGTGATGTCAAAGTGTTTTCTTAACCTGGCAAGTAGAAGATGCAATAAATAATCTGGTGTTGGTTTTGGTTCTCAAATTTGGCATTACAAGTTAGGCTCTGAGTGTGCCAGCTCTAAAAGAAAAACTATAGATTATTCTAACTATCAGCTATAAACAACCACCAAAGCTTACAGCTCTACCAGTTAAACCTTGACCTATTGTACTTCCTGTAGTTTTGCGCCATCACACTTTTCCTGTGCAATGAGAGTTTCCTTTTAGAGGGTTCTCAAGCTAAGACCTTAAGGCCAGTCTACACCTCTGGAAAGTAAGACAGTAGATTCACTGCTCGTTAGCCTGCCAGCTTGTGAATACTATCACCACTGTCCTGCAGAGTTTGATGAGAATACCTGCTGTGGTTTGATTCATACTTAAGACAACTTTTAGTACCCGTTAGTTTTACTAATTGTTTTGCATATTGATTTAAATACATGTCATCCCCAGGTCATTTCTTATTTCTGCAGCTGTCATGATACAACATATATGCAAGATGGTATATTTTGTTTAGTTTTTATCCAAGCATCAACACAATTATCACAACATTAAAAATGTCTTGACTTACCATCTTTATTTAGCCTACAGCTTCATATTCTGAAAGGATGAAAGATAAGATACTTTCCTTCCAGGCCAGCACAATCCTGTTAGTGTGCTGTGCATTGTTGTGGCCTGAAGGGTGCACATACACGAAAAGCCAAAAAGTTTTGTTTGTTACTCTGAGAGGTTATATTTGTCAGAACCCCAGATAAGCACACACTCACATAGTGTAGTTCATACAATATTCTCTATTAATAAAAAAGGCATTTGTGGTGCTAAATGAACTACAGTAAACTTTAACTTGAACTGATTGGAATAGAGGCTGCTGACTGTTTTGAAAAAAATGTGAACATTTTAAAAGTAAACTAGTTCAGGAATATAGATGAAAATAAAATGAAACACTCGTTATAGAAAGAGAATTTTGGAATTAAATGCTGCTGCACTAATATCTGCAGGCAGGAGCAGCATCAGATGATTTTTTCCCTCCTATTACTGCCTGTAGGTAAATGTTTTAAAGCCACATATGTCAGTAAGACTGCACCACCCTTCCGGCTTCCTTGTGTCTCCCCAGATTTTCTTTTTAAAATACACAACCGCATCCCTTCTGCGTAATCTGATTGTCTTTTTTCATTTGCATGAAATAATACTCTTTCTATCTCTTTCTCTCTCCTGTCTTCCTTTTCTCCTAGAAGTGAGTGGTGGGTTTAAACAAGGAAGGCTTTTACACTCATTTGTTACAATTGCAATTGGTCCAGTTTTGGTTTTATGCTGATAATATGCTCATTTACTGTCATGCTATAAAACCTGTCAAAACCAGTGACAATTTCAAATTTGCATTTATATGAAATTAAACACAGATATATTTGATTTGATTAAGTGCCTAATAAATGCTTTTCACTTTGATGATGTTGATGTGTGGAAAGAAAAGTGTGTGGTTCTACTTATTGTTGACAAATCCCATGAAAACACCAAAATCAATAATGACCTAATCCTCATAACAAGTATTGCCTGTGTAGCCAAAGCTCAATCTAGCTTATTTCCCCGTACAACAGGGCTCCACTGTTATCCAAAACATGATTTACAACTCACTGAGTTGCACTGATGCACTGTTTAAAAAGTTTCCAAATATAATAAATACAAGTACTGTACTTTTTATATTTACCTAGTTGCAAATACACTGTTGTAGCATTCAAAATCCTTATTAATCCATAGCTGAAAATAACCTCAATAAATCCAATAAATACTTGTTTGAGAAAAGTCTGCTAAAAAAAAACTACAGCTGACTTCAGAATATTCTCAGCCATTTTAAAGAACTACTTCTGCACGCACACATATAATAGGAAAACTAATTGATAATAATAAATGAACAGTGCTATGTCAACATTTTTGCATGTGAAGGCTACTATAAAAGATTCAGTATGTCTCAAAGGTGAAGTCATGCAATTGGAGACTATAAAAGGTAAAAAGAGTGATCCCTGTATTCTTGCCACATATTGCCTCAAATAAATAAGATAAAGAAAAACAGGTAACTGGTCTTTTTTTATTTAAAGAGGAACACCCTAGGGCTCTCAAAGGAGCCCTGGTGGTCCCTGAACCTGACTTTGAGAAACCACTATTTTCAAGCAGAGAAACCAATGAAGTACAGTAATGGAGTGTAGTGGCCTGAAGTGTAGCTATGAAGTCTTCCCTAATGACTCTAGCACATGTGTGTCTGGCTTTCAGCCCTCTCATTAACGTCACTGGACACTGTATAGTCTGTGGCTGTGTGTGTGTGTGTGTGTGTGTGTGTGAGAGAGAGAGAGAGAGAGAGAGAGAGAGAGAGAGAGATAGAGAGAGCGAGAGACACTGCTGTTTGCCAGTGTAGCTAGGCTTAGAGTGCTCCGGTGATCTCATCTCCTCTTAAGTTTGCTTACCCTGTGGCTGTGTGTACGTGTCTGTGGCTGTGTTTTTACGTGCATGTGCAAACACACACACTTAGAGACCTTACTGTGTACTGCATGTAGAAGAGTATACTTCATGCATAGGTAATATATGTCTTTCATTCTCCAGGAACATGAAGGATGTAATGTTTCCTCTCCTTTTATAGAAGGTAGCTACCTTTTTCTTCATTTTTCACTCAACAGTAAATGTTTAGTAAATGTTTCTATTTCATTTTTGTTTCATATACAGATGTTGTGACTGTAGTTTATGAAGAAGCAGGACCTGTGTGTGTGTGTGTGTGTGTGTGTGTGGTACATAGGGTGGTTTGCTCTGTGGAAGAAGGAATTTCCCCCAGCAGTCCCCATCAGTAATAGTGCCTGTAATGAGCTGCAGCTGTCAGAGTGGTTTCCGCACACACATGCACACTAAACACACACACGTACACAGTGAGAAGGAAGCAGTGACTCACTCAGCAGTGCGCCATCACACTGTACGCTGATAAACAGTGTAACTCATCAGACGTGCATCAGACATTAGGCACAAACATTTCCTCAGAAATACCTACTCCTTCTAAAAATATCTGAGCTTTTGAATTTACTTAACTGTTTATGACTTGCTGCACAAGTAAAAACACACTAAATTGTGTGTTTTAAAGATAAAAACACATTTACCAAGTTCTTATCATGACTGATCCGCTATTGTATTTGGTTTATGTAAAATATTTTACATAAAATTAACCTTATTTGGTTTAATCATCACCCTGCAGGAGGGGGCATATACATCAGTTTTGCCAATCAAATCATGCTATAAGACAATCCTCATTCTTGTTGTTCATCATAAGACCTAAAGAGCTATCTCATGGGTCATAAGTGTGTATTCGGATATCATCAAAACCTATAATTTACAATTAGGCATGGCCAATAATTTACTCAATTCTTAACATTCCCTTCCGCCTGATGTAATGATCAGGATGAAGCAAGCTAAAGACGCTCCACTCACTGCATCTTCAACCCCCTCAATGTTTTCTTTTATCTGGAGTCCTGCAGACTCCGGGAAAAAAGCACAAAGAGCTCAATCACACTTATTGATGTTTTATATGAATTTAGCTTTCATAAGAATTGAGGTGCAGAGCTTTGTGTGGTGTAATGTAGTCATTTCAGTACTTTGTCTCATTTATCAAATGTGCAAGCTCAGTTTTCTATACTGGATTTTAACAAGGTCAGAAGATGAAAAAATAGGTCCATTTTGAAATGATTGTTTTACATATACTGAAGTGAGGACTATTGGACACCAACCAATGAAAACATAGAGCCATTTTCAATGAAACAAGGATAAACTGTAATAATTGACTTTGTTTAAACATATCTTAAACCTGACTTCTACTGACATTTTATTTTGTAATGTTGCTTGCAGCATTTTCATTATATTAAGACAATGATGCAAGCAGGGCAGTGTGTTATGATTTTATTATGGCAATAGAGATCAACCGTGAATGATGAGTCTTCATTTATGTGTTTTTAATCACATTTAAAACAGAACATTAGCAGATGTGTCGATTTATAATATCACATAATTGCAATTATGTTTATTTGTAATATTTCAATAAAATACACATTGATCTGTAGCTGCTGATTCAGGCTATAAGCTATTATTAGGGCTACTGACCCTCCCTAGACCTTTACTGGCAACGACCAACCAGGACTCCCAACTAATGTGACCTTTTCCCCTAAAAGCAAAAATCTTAATCACTGAAATACAAAATTCAGAGAAAGATCTTAAAAATAGCACATATAACCAACCCAGCAGAGCTCTAGCTTTGTTTTTTTACTGACCCCACCCACGGTGACCTCTGCCAATTTTTATGTCATTTCATTCTAACTTTGTAGATCAGACTTTAATTTTGAAATGCGGACTATGGGACAGTGATGAATAGGCTGCATCAAGGAGGGCTTAAATTACCCCTCTCCCTGGTGGCAACACTGACCGCAAGGAGAGGTGTATGAATGTGTGTGTGTGTGTGTGTGTGTGTGTGTGTGTGTGTGTGTGTGTAGTGACCTAGTAACAGCAGACAGAGAAAGAAAGAGGGCTGGTCAGCACTTGCCCTCTCAACCCTGCTAGCTCCGCAGCACACCCAACAAGGCAGGAGGGAGGGAGGACACTGGGGAGGGAGGGGAAGAGAGAGAGAAAGAGAGAGAGCATCCACTCTATCTTTTTCAGCTCCTCTTGTCAATGCATTGTCTTGTTTTTAGTGGGAGTTTGGAACTTTTAAAGTTGTTTGAGGAGAATCTAACCCTGGCCTCTTTTTTCTTTTTCATACAAATAATGCCTTTTCTTTTTTGGTGAATACTACAACCAGTGGTCTGTCTTAGGCAAGATGAGGTTCGGAGGTTATTCAGATATTGATATTAAGACTACAGAATAAACTAGTCTATCTGACATTAAGGTGAGGATGGCAGGAGAGTTTGACCAACAGCCACAGGCACAGCCTAAAGCTAAGAGAAGAAAAGCAAAAACAGGGCACAAAAAGTCAGATTTCTGAGAGGATAGATGAGGTGTTAAAACTAAGGGGTCTTGTGCACTTCAGTTTATCCTTTTTTTATAACAAATCTACTTTGTGCAACATTCTTTTTGACTCACGTGGTCTTTTTCTTGATACTATGAGAGCGACACTTGTTGCTAGTAAATGTATTGTTCTCACAAAATATATAGCACAAAGTTTATTTATCAGTCACTGTCCTGAAATGTTCAGTGATGCTGAGACCAGATAAAAAGATTCAGTGCCAGTGACACAGCTTGGGGTTTAGTGGATGTACAGTATATCATACTATTCCTTTCTTTTTTCATTTCCTGCGTTTTGTTCCAAGCTGCTCTGCCAATTGTCCCTCCCCCTGCTCTTTATCCACTCTACTAGAAACCACTGTGCCGTGAAGCCGGTGCGCCACGCTGTATTCCATGCCAAAGTGATCGTCGTAAAAGGAGAAGAACAATAAGAAGAACAAGAAAAGGAAGAAGACTAAATCGCAGATATTGTGGAACTCGGAGATAAGTCACATTCGTTGTGGTCTAAACGTTCTACTGTTTCTACTCAACAGAACACATCTATTTGCGTTTTGAGAAGGGGGCAGACATTTACCAAAGTCGAATCTGGACTGTGAAAAAGTTCCTGCAGCTGAAAGATTATGATACTGGAACTTTAAAACGAGCATTTACCAGTTGCAATTCGGAATGTGTGAATTAAAGAGATTTTTCTCGTGATCCCCAATATGATAAAAAGAATGTTGCCTCAAAATATCAGCTTTTAAAATGAAATATTTCTGTGTGCGCGCGTGGCTGCCAGTGCTTAGATGGGGTCTCTGCATAACTTATGTCAGTTTCAACTCAGTGTTGGCTGCTGATTACTACACAACGTCAGTAACAAAACAACATGATCGAATTTGGACTCACCCCCTGCGGCGTGCGAGCCTAAACAATACCATGCAGTCCCCTGCGTCCGTGGAGAGACGTATTGGAGTTCCGACTTGTGCGTAAAGACAGCAGCGGCAGAAAGCAGAGGCAAGGTCCCGGTTTCCTCAGTGCAGCCCGCCTTTACCACACACACATGCACGCACACGCACGCGCGCACACACACGCGCACACACACGCACACACACACACACACACACACACACACACACACCACCCGGAAGGAACACCGGCATAAATTACTGACCTATATGCGTAAAACAGAGGTTTCACACGCACACACACGAGATGGTAATGTCATCGGTGTATGAGTCCGGACATACAGTTACTATGTATGTGTGCTCTTTCTTTAAGCTCTGCTTTTTAATTGGTGAATTCTGTATTGTCATTTTTGATAACCTTCATTCCTTTTTCTATAACCAGCCTATGGCTCAAACACTCAAATATGGTTTATCCAAGCGCTTGTCATAATATTCCCGTACGAGTCTTTCCTTTATAGAGCCCGCGTCCTATAATTCCAGCGAATTTTAATGTTTCATGTCACCGGAATTTTATTTCACTCTATGATGTAGATTATTTTTAGAGAGAAGAAGTAAATGTGTGCCTATCAGCGCGACGGGAAAAGTTGCAATCAAAGACAAGAGAGTTAAATTAAATTAGTTTTAATATCAGTGAGCTCATGGAAACGCAGCAGACAGGAAAGCAGCGATATACTGTAATATTTATTATATAGGCCCACTGGCCAGAATGAACAATATATGGATTTGACGTGTTATTTATTTGGTAATGCAGTGGTTTTCTTGTGTGGCAGAGACAAGACACGAATTAAATAATGATGATTTGATCTTGTTTATTTAAAAAATGCCATTGTCCTTTTTCATTGCAGAGGTAAATTAAAACAGGCGACGCAGTTCTGCGTTGTGCACATCAAACATAAAAAGTTCAAAGATACCAAGTTTTCTTCTCGTCACAATTAATCGGAAACTTCTAAAACATAATGTGGATGACAGTATAATCCATTGGTGACATCAGACTGAAAGCAAACTGCACAAACGGACCCAGAATTACACCTCGAGTGTCCCTGACTACAAACTGACTCCAGACAGTTTGATACCTCGTGGAGCTGCTAGTTTTTTAAAATGACTTTCTCTACTACAGCTCGGTCCTTTTCTTGGCATTTTAAGTCCAATGCAACAAGATTTAAGGGTCTGCAAAGTTGGAAGTAAACTGCATTTAAACCGTGAATCAGATATAAATGATCAGCGAGACAATCTCTGTCACTCTCTCACTCACTCACTCACTCACTCACTCTCTCACTCACTCACTCACTCACTCACTCACTCACTCACTCACTCACTCACTCACTCACTCACACAAAACAATCAGCGTCGAGGTTAAAACTGTTATTATTATGTTGTTTTTGTTTCATTAGGACATTTTGAAATACACGGATAGGCCTAAGTCACACGCGCGCACGCACACACACTCAGAATGTGTATGTGATGATAATGAAAGGTGGAAAATAATCGCCATAACACATAAGTTATATGGCACTGACACAAGCCATTTACCGACTTTGTATTAGGTCACACTACTAACTTATTAGTCTCAACTCTAGGATACTTTGCCGTAGTGACTTTTTTTTACACATCTATGGTCGAAGAGAATTAAAGCCCTAAAAGTTAGATTCACCATCAAGTTCGAGATAAAAACGAACATTTGTACAAAAGCGCATTTTGGATGCGCTCTCTCCGAACACACACATCTGGCACAGCACGTACCTTTAAGTTTTTTCTACCTAAAACCAGTTCACCTCCAGACTAGTATAAATCTTCACCACCTAAATCCGTGTAGAGCACATCAGAGGGGAAACTGTCTAACGCTTTAAATTGTAGCATTACGACTTTAAAGAGGAGAACGAATTATTCTGTGATGAGACATCTGAGTTTCGCATTCATGCAACTGTATAAATCAAAGCCCCCCCTCTCGCTCTCTCTCTCTTCCAGACATAGTTCTATAAAGTGGGTGTAGTGGGTCGTGTCTGTACGTCTATATCCTCTGTAGTGAATCCAGTGGGGACGGTTCCGGACACATTCAGACAGGATTTGTCAAACAATAGTAAAGTTTAATGTTCAGAAAAGGGCAAAGGTAACCTGTTGTCCCTCCGAGTGCCATGCACGAAATAAAAAAAAACATCGAGTGCAATTCAATTTCATTAAAGTGATTAAAATAAAGAAGTGAAATGCAGTGGACTCTGCCAGATTTGAGGTTCAAAATATATTAAATGCTAAAGAATTTAGACACACTTTAGATTTTCACAGGGTGTATAGAAGTTAAGAAACGACTTCGTCTATTTCACTTCCAAAAATTAATATGAGATTTGCTCTTGTTCGCAGAATTCACCGCAACGTCCCGTATAACATTTCATTCTTATAGACATGATTATATTTAAATCTGAGTTACAGATTTTTTAACCGGGGGGGAATCACCGATAACCCGCTGAGCATGACATAAAATATTTTAGTTTGAGGAAATAAAAGTATTCCCATGTGTCAAAGTGTATTTTCTGTTCTGAAGGAGAATAAAACGCTGGAGCGAGAAGGAGAAAACACTTATAACCTTATTTAGGAAGGAAAACGCCAAAGAAAACGGAGCCCGCTCGTTAACGGGCTTTTAAGAAAGTGGACTGTGTCAGTCAGATGGAGACGAAAGGTCTCTATCGCCCGTGGGCGCGCGCGACAGTACTGTGTGTCTGCCTGTGCGTGAGTGTTATGTTTGAGCGTACAGTGTGGGGTGGGAGGGGGTGTGTTGTAGTATCGCAAGGAATGTGAGCGCGGCAGCTGTGTGTGTGTGTGTGTGTGTGTGTGACACTGATGGATGCGCCAATGGAAAGACGGACAGATGCTTGGGCGGATCTAACAGCATGCAGTGGTGAAGCGGCGCACACAGTCGCGGTGAGATTAGGGCGAAAACATCCTCGATCGGCGGAGAGTCACCAATCACCAATCCTTCCACCGAGCCCGGTGAACGGAGAAGGAACTGACGGACTCTCCGTTTCACCCGAGAAACGACACGGAGAGAAAGGATGAGGAGATCCGATTCCCTCGGCAAAACCGACGAAGAGAGCTCTTTCTCTGGCTTTTGATGAGCGTGAAAGACGAGGCGCAGCAGCACCACATCTGGCGCAGGAAACGACAGGAGGAGAGAGAAAGACAGCCTTTGGCAACTTACCCTTACTGCCCTCCCCTGTTCTTCATTCCCTCTCCAAGAAGCCTTTATCCTTTGTTTTCACCACCGTGAAGACACGCGTTCCACCCTGAGGATTGCCTGAAAAATACAGGACATTATTTTTATCCACTTTACCAACTCAGTTGAGTCCAAAAACTTTTCCTCTAAAAACTATTTCTCATTGCAAGGTGAAACACTGCGTGAAAAACGCTGCAACGAAGATTATATGAACAACTTACATGCGAACTCAGGAGGATCTGAGCTTACCTGTAAAGAACAAAGTATTTTATTCCGTTCAGCGCCAATAAAAGGGACATCGCTTGGTGAGGATTTTGCGCCTCTCCGGTCACGCGCAGGGAGGAGAGCGGAGCGCAGTGTTGGGAGACACATCTGACTCGTGTGACCGATTTAAATCAGGCCGCGTAAATAAAAAAAGGGGAGAAAAGTACCATCCGCGGCCAAGAAAGTGTTAGGCAGTAGGCGCCAGAGCTCGGCTTATCCGTGCGCTCAAACCAGCCTGCATGCATGGGAGCAGCCTGAGCCCGTCCCCTCCTCCTCCTCCTCCTCCTCATGTACATTATTACAACAAGGGAGACCCAATCAAGCACGTATTTCATCGATTCACGCACACACAGACACACACGCAGTTGCACTACCACGCGTCCACACGTGCACGCGCACATGTGCATACGCATACATACTGACTGAGTGACTTGCCCTCAGCGGATTTTTCAAAGCGCTCTCGGACAAAATAACGTAGCCGCGCAGGGCAGCGTGTGGGCGACCAGTCCCGGCGTCACCTCCTCCTCTTTTCTCCTCTACTGTCGGTCCCGAGAATTAACAAACTGAAAAAGCTGCATGTGGCTTTTTTGCTCACCACCGACAGGACTTGCCACAGGCGAATGGATTTTTATAAGATGGTTTCAGGCACGTTGCATCTGGTCCACCTCTTGGCTTTGAATTGTGCGTGATTATCGGGAGGGGAAAAGAGAGAACCTCATGGATTGCGCTGCGGAGGATCAGCCCGGAAAGTAAGTATGCATTTCCGTTCAGATCACGCTGTCAGTCTGTGTGTGCTTGTGAATTACACTGTATATGTGTGTTTTTGTTAGGCTACCATGTGCCTGCATGTCTGCTCCTCTTTCAATATGCACTATGACTGATATTACGCAGATTTCCAACCATAACCTAAAGCTTCTGAATGGCCGGCTGGCTGAGAATAAACGGGGCTAGAATAAGGCAGTGAATGACAGAAAGAGTGAGAAGGGTGAGAGAGGCAAAGGGAGAGGGAGATAGAGAGAGGGAGGGAGAGAGAGACAGGGAGCTACGTGACGCCTATCAGCGGTGGAGAGGTTGAACCGTAGAGGAGGCGCAGGGCTTCAGTTGTGTCAGCTCTTGATGTGTTGTCCCCTTGTTTGCGGACTTTTGACTGACGCGATCATTTGGTTTTATCCCTTCAAGCTTGCCTGTTGCAGTCTCCGACGCCAAGTAAAGAGGACCACACGGAGGCATAATCCGCTTTTTACCTCCCTTCTCTGTTTTTCTACCGCGGAGCTCCGTCTGTTCCTGCTCCCACCGCGTCCATCCAACTCGGAGCGGGTGAGTGAGCGACCGACGGAGAGAGGAGCCAAGCGGGGAGTCAAGCTGGTTTCTCCCCTTCGCCTTTTAAATTATCTTCGCATCTCCGGCCGCTTCACATCAGATTTCTTTTTGTGTTCGAAAACTGCACGCCCTCCGCTACTTTCACACACCCTCTCCGATCTATGTGGGAGCCCTGAGAGCGCACCCAGGGGGGAAAACTGTGTATCAAAGCTCCGCGGATCCCCCAGGCAGCCTCGGATCATCGGGGCCAGAAAACTCCCTGCCGGGCCCCCGAAGCCGACATGCCGCGGAGGAAGCAGCAAGCGCCTCGGCGCGCCGCAGGTACGCACTGGCATTGGTTTACATACATTTACCTCTCTCCGTCTCTCTCTCTCCCCTCGCTCTGTTTGTGCCCCCCTCCCTCCTGCCCGCCTCCCCCATTCGGCTACTTTTCATTGATATTGGTCTCACCCTCACCGTAATATTTATATAACTGCAGCATCTTTTGTTGTGTGGTGTAAAGTAACGAGGAAATAACAATCTAGCGCTCTGTGTGTACTTTTCACAGCTACAGTGCTCTCGGTATAACTTTTGCCCTCTCATGCTACACATACACATCCACATCCTAGAGTTCCTCTTAGATTTTCTTCTATTTTAATCAGCTGCTGTGCAACATCAGCCACTAACCTCTGCTGTAACAACTTCAGATATTTTTTAGACTCCACATTCTCCAAGTTCAAGTCCATTAGTAAACACCATAAGAGCCATTCTTTTTGTGGTCTGTGGTAGATCTGAAATGATTAGTCAGTTTATTCACAAACAGAAAATCTACTTTTCCCTTTTGATAATGAACCATTTAAGTCACTTTTTAGGGGAAATGCAGCTGTAAGGAACTTTATTCCCTGCATTTCTCTCTGTTGAAATTCAGTCTGTCTCGTTTGGAATTGCTACTTGTGCAAAACAAGACGTTTGACGACATCATCATCTGAGCCTGTGGGAAACTGTGATGGGCAGTTTTTATACAAAAAAGAAATCAATGTTGAAAGTGCAAATAAATGTAGATTATTCCTGTTTCTTCCAAAGATTAAGACGTTTACAGGTGTGAGCATGTAGTTAGAGTGGTCATCCCACTGCCTCAGGTCATAGGTCAGCCTCCACGTACCAGTGCACGCTCCTACAACAGGATGCCAGTGTGCAAGTTTTCAATGAGTTAATTTCTATTTGCGCTGTTCATTTTTCCGTCCTTGTCTCTGAGAACTTGATCATTTATGGATCTCCCTGCCTCTTTTTCCTCTTTAACACCTCCTCTTTCTCATCCTCCTGCTTCTTCGCCCCTGCTTGTAGATATTGACTGTGGAGTTAAGAATCTATACTGGAGGGGTTTGTTGGAGCCCTCGGGTCAGTTCATTGTCATGGAGGCGTTTGATGCTGATTAACCCTAAAATATCCCAAAATATTATAGAAAGATAACTCATTTATCCACATTTGTCTTATATGGTCAGTGTATGTCTATTTTCCTTTCTCTTATCAGAGAGATGTTACTCAAATATCTGGAATGTTTTCATGGCCTACCAGTCATAGTATTACATGATTTTGTCCCTGTGATATGGTGCACAGGGTTTCATAATGTGTTTTAATACACAGCGTTGACTTTTAGTTGTTTTGTATATTTTTTGCCCTATCATATCATTATATTTCTTCAATATTCACATAAATGTATTCTTACAGTTTGTTCTCAGTCGACAGCTTCTGTTTCTTTAAGTCTTCAATATAGCAGCACCTCTTAACAATTCTTGGAGATTTACCTTTCTTGTCTTTCGTCATGGTTCAATGTGTTTTCTTTGTCTCCTTCCCTTTAGTTTCTGGGAAAGACTTTTCTTCTATTGTAAAGATTATTTCACAGCTGGGGGAAGGAGTGCATACTGGAAGAGAGCTTTAATGGACAATTGCAATCTTTGATTTGACGCCTGATTGATCACCTGTCATCTGGCCGAGCCTTTGATCTGTTCATTCCTGATAAGTGTCAATAAATCACCCCTCCCTCCTGCCTTCCCTCCCTCCCTCACTGGCTTGCTCGGGTAGCAGAAACCAGGGTCTGCTGATATCATGTTGGGCCTCACAAACTTCTTGTCATTAACGCCACCATTTAACTGCATTGCTGTGTCTATTTCCCTCCTTTTATGAGCTGAGATTTCCTACTTTTTCACTCCTTCGCCACAGCTTTGATGTGGATGACAAACTTGTCTAATTTTTTATTTTACACTTCCTATTAAAGTACTGGGAGATTTTTAGTGTTCTCACCAGATCATTAACAAGACTAATCATTTGTGATCATTTTCAAAATTTGTGTATTTGAGTCAGTTAAACAAATTTTAAAATGCTTAGTTTTTTGTAGCTTTTGTCTGTTTGGAATGTGATACTGAAACACTAATTACCATTAACGGTTATTATAGCGAATGACTGATGACCTGTAACATTTTTAAGCCATGGTACCTCAGCAGACCCGCATTTTCAACTTTACCTTTTAAGCAAGTGCTGTTCCCAAACTTGCCCACAGCCCATACCTATACACACACACACACACACACACATAATTATGTGTGTGCAGTGGTGCATGCACACAAGACATGCTGCAATGACTTTGTAATACATATAAACAAGAACGCAATACTTTTCTCACACACACACACACACACACACACACACACACACACACACACACACACACACACACACACAGACAGTGGTATGAGAAATGTATCTATTAGCTTAATAGTGAGGCGGAAGACTGGTTTGCTCCATCAGAAGGCCCCGTCAGAGAGACTTTGTTTCATATTTGATTTAATTGTCTGCCCTCTGACAGCCGCATTCATCAATGGCCCTAATGGTCAATCAGGAGGCTGGCAGAGAGAGAGTGAGAGAGAGCGTGAGAGAGAGAGAGCAAGAGAGTCTTATGTATTCTCAGCCCAGGGCTTTACTTGATCAAAATGTTTTAGCCCTAATGGACACAATGGGTGGGGGCTAAGGAACGGGTGAATAGACAGATAGATGGGTGGATGGATGGATAGATAGATGCATACTGGAATGACTGAAAGCCTCTTTATTCAGCTGGAATGAGCGAGTGAGTGTGCCGGCAGTGAGAGCGAGAGAGAAAATGATGCATTTATTTCTTTGATGAGCGGACGAGAACAAACACGAGGCAGGGGAAGGAGAAGTTTCATTTTAAACTATTGCCAACTTCCTAATTTTTACCCTTCATTCCTTTTTCCTCCATCACCTCATCCTTCCCTCCCTTCCCCGCTCACAGCTGCAAGTTTTAAGGTTGAGGAGAACTGCATGGCATACAAAGAGTGATGACAAATTGATTGTGCCGGAGTGATGGCATGAGTTATGGGAGGATGGCAAATGATAGGCCTTGATTAGGAACTTGGGGAGAGTTGTTTTTAATTTCGCCGTAAAATTCTTTTCCTTTCTTTCCTTTTTTCCTCTAATTTCTTCCTCTCTCTGATTCAGTCTCTCTATCCTGCACCCAGAAAAGGAAGCATTCATGGAAGGTTTGTGGTTGAGGGCAGCAGGTATACCATACTGAGCTGCAGTGACTCATTCAACCATCAAATTTGTTAAAATGAGAAAGAACTGTACATTTAGTTAAAGGTCAGAGTGTTTATTGATACATGTCTCTAATTAATGTAATTTCATGTATGTTTAATTGGTTATTAAGAAAGCAGACTGTATGTAAATTCAAGTGAACATGATGTTGCAGTCATCCTTTCCAAACTCTTCGACAGGATTCTGCTTGTGTGCAACCAAAGCATAATCCATTTCTTTTAAAATTAACAGAAGCCTAAATCTATCTCGATCTTTCCTGTGCTCACACATTCTTCCTCTTTCTTTTCCAACAAACCTCCTTGCCTCCCCCACCCCACCACCACCCCAGTGACGGAGCGCACTCAGCCATCTAAAAAGAGGAGTTGTTTTGCCAGCTTCATTAGCTTTCTCCTAATTAGCCGAGCATCTGATGGATCTCTGACAGGCCTAATGATTGGAGATGACAAGCTCCGCACACTGTCACGCTCACCAATTAGGTCTGTGGCATAGTTGGATGTAATCAACTTGATCTTACACCATCTTCATTTGCCCCCGTCCTCCACACCCTCCCCCTTTCATTCTAGCACAGGTGAGACTTTGGACAGTGGTTGCATGGTACGAGTGGTGCTGCGTTTTGCATGTGTATGTTTGATACACGGGGGTATGAAAGTCATCCTGGCGTATTCAAGTGCACACACAGAGACACACACACATACACACACACACACACACACACACACACTACTTTCTGAGCAAGGGTATTTATTTTTTTAGAGCCCCTGCATCAGACAGGACAAAACGTAGGCGAGCAGCACTCTTTTGTCCATTGGCTTCAAAGCCAGGCTACACTAAACAACTATTGTTGTAGGACAGGAAGCTTGAAAATCAAAGAGTCAGTATTGTTTTACCTGTACCTTTTTTTTTTTTTAACAGTTCCAAAGTTTACATTACTTATATCCTCACATGTGGAACAACAGGCCTATGCAGAATGAAGGATATTTAGCAGTAAGCAGGAGCTGCATGGTGTTAACATAGAATCATGTGAGGGAAGGTACATTGTCCTGTGAGCCCACTGCTGATTGATGACACTGGTCATTATTAGCTACTCAATGACACTTTCTAAGAGTAGGAGGATTCTTCACCTGAGTTGATTTTTCAGAAACACCTTTCATCAGCATGGTGTCCAAAGAGGCTAAGCATGATTTATGTAAATATTAACATCAAGACAGATCTAGTTCTGTCCAACAGAGATAAATGGCAGCCATGGAGGAAAAGCAGCTGATTTCTGTGATTTCTCTGCCACTGTGCGTGTGAGTGTGTGTGTGTGTACATCTGCAAGCATGTGTGTGATTGATTGTAGATGAGAGCAAGAGATTAATCATGCTTGATGTGTGTTAACGTTGCATTCGCAGTGGATCTAAGTCGAGATGCAGTGGCCCATTTAAATATACTTACACACACTCACAAAGTAACAGCAGGGTGTGGGTACACTCACACATACACATTGTTTGGTTATGAACAGCACATATTTTTAAGAGGATTTCAGGGTCACAATGGGATGGCAATAAGATCTGATTAAACAGATCAATATAATGGAGCTAACTAATCTTTTTAAAAGATCCTAATAATATTATTACTGATTAACAGTCAGGGAAAAGTAAAATACTATTATTTGTACAATTACCTTTTTCAAGTAATTTTATATATTTGTTAGTTTAGCTGAGCTTAGTTTAGTAGCAATAAACAGGTTTTATTAGTTTTTGCTTTAATTTTGACTTTTGGATAACATACATCAACCTATTCAGTACATATTTTTAAATCCCAAAACTTTAAAAACTTTTCTTTTGTCTTCGAGCATCCCTTTTCAACATTTCAAATCTGCTCACCTGAAAATGCCCTATAAGACCTGGTAGAAAAATTACTCAAGTTCCCCACTGAAATATGAAAATCAGAGCTTACTCATCCTTGAAGTGAAAGTCATCCAGTCTAATTTCTAATGAAGTGGACAGATTTGAAAAGCAGCGTGCCAGAGTTTTCCATCTGCACTCCATTAATCTGAAAGGTGGCGGTCTTTTAATGCTTATGCTCCAACTGCTTCCCACCTGACGTCAACTAAAATATATTAATTCTTTCTGAAATGCATTGATCATTTGTCTGATCATCCTTAGATGGAACTAGCGCTTGTGCTGAGAGATCAGAGCAAGGGAAAATAAAAATGAGGGGAGTTCTCAAATTAAGAGTAATACAAGTATATGCTTCCCTAAAACCTAACAGTATCTACTGAGGTAACTGAATGAATATGTGTTTTTTCCATTTATGGAATAGAAAGTGGGATAGATTTGCTGTCATAAACATTTATAAAAGACAGAGCTTCTTTGGAGTTAAGACTATGGAAACTTGCCAAAACCGTATTCTCTTTATTTTAAACTTTTCTCCTCAGATAAAATTGTTTTTTGATTACAAGTTGTTTTTATTGTCATTTACTGCAATAACTTGCTCAAATTACAGACTCATCCTCAGATATTTCCAGAATGCAGTTATAAAAATATATGTTTGATATTGTTGTCACATTCTGAAAGGGCTGATGCTTGGACAGACAATGATGATTTAATGTTGGTGCAGAATTAGGTAAAATGACAAAAAAGGTAAAATGACAAAAACAAGGTTGCAATCCACCTTTCATCACTGTCACAATTTTCATCTGAAGTATTTTTTAAGTATGATTATTTGTTGTTAAAATTTTTGGTCAGATTTTCATATATATTTTTAAATTTGTATTTACCTTAATTACCTATTTTACCTGTTTTTGTTTGTCTCATGACAGCTTGTCCTGGCTTTCATCCACAAAAGTGATACTTTATAAAATAAATTGTTTTGTTTTATTCCACTGATTCCCAACCTGAGCTGTAAGATCACTCTATAAGGTTGTGTCAGTTAAAGTAAAAATCTGAATTCTACAATGCAAATTGATCTCTGTCTCTGGATTTTATTCTAAAGTAACTCTTCTTTCAATCTCATTGCTGATTATAGACATGCAACCTATGACGAGGAGTCGTCCAATGCATTGTTCCTATTATGGGCTTAAGGGTTTGGAAGAAAGCTTTTATGACATTGAGCGTGGGTGTGATTTGCTGGCTCCACCACCTGAGCTGTAACCGAGCTACAGTTTAAACCTAAAAGATCATGTGTGCCTCCCCAGCCTGTCCTCACTAGGCTGCCTCTGACTAAATCTTACCATGTTTCCTAACTTTTGCATGTAAGCTAAGCTGAAAACACTTTCTGTTCCAGTCAGTGTCTGTGCCCTAGTCTCAGTCCTGTTCCCTGCATTACTTTGTGCAGAGTGAGTCTTTCCCAGGCAGCTAACTGACACTGTGATTAGTTATGGCCTTCCTCTGCTTTTCTCAGTGCTCCTGCCCCACTACGCTCTGTCACAATGAACCGAGAGGCAGAGAGAGAGATAGAGGAGATATAAAGTGGGAGAATTGTTGCATAGTTAAATATTCTATCATAGGGAAAGACACAAAGGGAATAAGATGGTTAAAAAAGTTTATGTGCATAGGCAAGAGAAAGTAGGAGGGAATGAAATAGCAAGCAAGGAGACAAACGACAATCATAGAGAGAGAGAGAGAGAGAGAGAGAGGTAGGGGGATAAAGAGAAGGGAGCTAGAATTCCCTCACCCCCTTCCCTTCCTTGAGGATAAGTGGCTGATGGTTTATAAACAGTGTTTCTTTTTCTCCCTCTCCCAGAATCTTCCGTCATGGCTCCCATTAGGTTGACAGCTGTCAATTAGAGCTCCCTTGGTCTGGCACACTGCACTTTATTGCAGGCAGTTGATGCTGTCATTTTGCTCCCAGTTTCGCCTTGAGCGTTATCACGAGCGCTCAAACAGTCAATAGCTGATGCATCAGCAGTTATTTCTTAAATTGGCTCACAAGGCTGCATCCTCTCCTGATTCCCCCCACCCCTCACAATTCTTCCTCTCTCCTCTTTCCATCTCCTCCCTGTTCTCCCCTTTCTCCCCAAATATTATTTTGTGAGAAAATAGTAGACTATGCCTGTGGAGGGGTGTGTGCAAAGAGTGCAAGAGAGGCTGCAGAAAAACAGCACACATACATACAAAGGTAGAGTATTCTGAATAATCATCACATGCAACTAAATATATATTTAAGGAAGGTTGTAAAATGAAGAATTAAACCCTCAAGCCCTTTACAGATGCTCTAGTCTCCCTGCCCCCATCACCAGGCCAAAGAGAGATTTGAAAAACAAATATTTATTTGCAACTAGTCAAAATTCTAAATTTGAGTGTGAAAAACATCCTTATAAGAAAGAGTCAGTTGACACTGATGCTACTAAACATGTTTTAAAAGTTCTGAACTTAAATTCTACAAAATTAGACACAGTATAAATGAAACAACAATGTCATGTGTTCAGTTTTACGCATTTGCTACATTTTAGACAGCCCAGTGTGCCACATTTTGTGACCGTCTCAAAATGGCGGCAGCAGGTCACATTTTAATACAGATACAGCCTGGTATCAGTACTGTGACTGCACGGGTGGACAGGGCTAAAGCAAAACTCATAGAATGGGTGGGCTAGAATATCATAGGAATTATATATATATATCTCATTAGGTTAAAAAATCTGTCATGACCAACAAAAACAATGCTTTCTAGTAAGTTATTCCTCCATGAGTTTTTTTTAATAACAAGAAGCAGAAGAGGAATAAGAAAAACAAGATTTATATTAGATCATTTCTTTGTAATGTATTTATTTTAGTATTCTTAGCAATGTCACAGAAATGTGTGAAAGAAATCAGAGCAAGTTTATTAAAATGCTTGTGAACAAAGTGGTTGCAATTAAGGTTACAAGCAAAAGATTCAAAGGTTTTATTTGTCACACTATTGTACATTTTTAGCTTTATCACACATTAGCTGAAAATTCTGTAAATACATGCATTATAGGTCATTGTAGAGTGGATATTGGCTCAGTGCATACTATTAAAACGTTGGACCAACTCAAGTGCAAATATGTGAATGTGCAGTGGACTTACTGCACATAAGATATGGCAGTATAAATACAGAATGACTGCCATGCATGTTATAATAGATTTCAGACATAGCTATAATAACCGAGATCAAAGGTTACTGGTCCTAATCCAAGCAGCAGCCCCTCTCTGTGAGGTCTGATCTGCTGACGGGCCCACACCATGCACACTGGGAAACGGCTAAAACAGGAAATAGAGTGAGTGGGGTGAGAACTCAACACACACATGCACACGCACTTCCTGCACTGAAACAAGGCCAATTTAAGTGTATTTGCTGCAATGATCCTACAGTGGGTTACAGACCAGATTTGCTGTATTATGGGGTGATGTGCATTTTTGCCACAGGCTCAATGAAATACATCTCAGATCACACTCATCATCAGATTTTTTTTTTTTTTCCTTTTGACTGCTCCCATTCGGGGTCACCACAGCGGATCAATTTGTCCACATGATCGATTTGGCACAAGTTTTACGCCAGATGCCCTTCCTTATGCAACCTCAGTAGCTGAGGCTAGCGGCCCCTGGTCTTCTAAATTGGTCTCCCATCCAAGTACTAACCAGGCACGGCCCTGCTCGAACACTAATGGGCACTCGCACTGTGGTGCGGCCACACACTTATCAGATACTGAGTCCAAATTATGGTTTTAAACATTTAAGAAATGTTGAGAAACTTTTGAGAGCAATTTTTTTGTAGTCAGTGGTAAGATCTTGTTCCAGCAAGACAGGCTCTGTTTCCAGTTAGCCCGTTATACTTTTGATCATGTTTAGGAGATTGAATAATTTGTGTATACAAAAGGGGCTCATCAAATGTAAGGAACTAAAGGCCCAGTAGGAGGATGAGACAGTGTCAAGAAAAGGTGTGTGTGTGTGTGTGTGTGTGTGTGCATCTTTTGAGTGTCATCTGGGCTTAGCTCCAGGTCTGGGTTTCTTCTTACCCTCAGCAGGGGTTGCTTTTGTGTCTGAAAAGCGTGTGTATGAGTGTGTTTGTGTGCATACTTGCACAATTGGTGGTGTCGCATCGCTTTCCCACAGAGGCTTTGGCTTCACCTAGATGAGACTGGCAGCCATCATTCTTGTGTGTGAGTGTATGTGTGTACATATGTGTGTGTGTGTGTGTGTGTGTGTGTGTGTGTGTGTGTGTGTGTGTGTGTGAGAGACGGTGGCTGTGATGAAATGCAGGGGAGCCAGTGAGGACCCGTCCGAGGCCCTGGTAAAAAGGGGCCTGAGATGACATCCTTCTCAAGCTGACAGCGCCTTCCTCTTCTCTCTCTCTCTCTCTCTCACACACACACACACACACACACACACACACACACACACACACAGACAGACAGACACCCATGGCTGAATGGTCACTACTCCGTCACTGCCAAAAGACACTCTAACATGCCTTTGGCCTTTGTATTCTTCCGTCTTGTTTCATGTTCTGATTAGTTTCAGATGTTGTTATCCACACCCTCTACAGCACCGCAACTGTGTGTGCGTGCATGTTAGTGTGTGTGTATTCTGAAGGTTTATGAGTTAAGCAGGAAATGCATCCTATCATGTGGCCTGGACTTACAAGGGTGTGGTAGGAAATGTGTGTGTGTAAAGCAGCATACTCACCTCTGTTTCTGTCTATTGTGTGTCAGGGTTAAGCGTATGAAGGCAGGTAAGAGAGGGAGATAGAGAGAGTCAACCATGCTGAAAGAAGAGAGGAAAAAAAGGGGAGAGATGAGAGAAGTGGGGAAGAAGGCTGTTTTATTTTATACTGCGAGGGCCTGTTGCTAATTAATGTTTCTTGGTCGGTTTCTGTCTGAGCTGAGTAATGTTTTTGATCTTTATGCCTGATAACTGCATACCTAATGAGATTTCAAAGCTGGTGGAGATGGGAGTTGCTGCTCCCTGCAATTATTGACAGATGCCTTTTCTCCGCCACTGGCTGCCGCGCCATAAATCCTTCCTCAGTAATGAGCTTGAGAAGTGCCACCCTGCCAGTGAGCTAATGAAACCGAGCAAGGGGGGGGGGGCTATGTGTGTGTGTGTGTGTGTGTGTGTGTGTGTGTGTGTGTGTGTGTGTGTGTGCATGCGTGCAAATGAGTGCATCACCCTCCTCTGACACATTTTTTCCCTTTAAACGCACTCTGCAGATGTCAGCCACCTCGCCTGCTAGCGACAAAGAGAGAAAAGAGGCAGGAGAAAGATAGTCAGCAAGGAAGATTGGGGGAAAAAAAAGAAATACAAAGCAGAAGCCTCTCTGTTTCTCCACTTTATGAGAAGTTTCAGGGTGGTGCTGGGGGTGCTCAGGTTACAGCCCCATGTTAAGGCTATTTGTCTAGGTTTGGCTGTTTTATTTGAAATACTAGTATCTCTGTTGCCAAACGGGACTGTGATTGATATCGTTGTGCCCCCCCCCCCCTCGCTGCTTGCCCTCATCCAGCAGTCGCTTTTCTCTCCTTTTCCTCTTTTCTTTTGCTCGATGAACTCTTCCTCTCTGTAACTCAGCCAGGGAATGCTAAAGGCTTGAAAAAAAAAGGATAAAAAAGGCACAAGAAGAAAGGGAGAGCAAATGAAAGATGAGAAACTGAAACGGAAAATAGGGTGACCTTTTCTTTGCCCTGAACACATTAACCCAGACAGAATATCTAGTCAGGGTTTAAGCACACATATGCGTGCACTTGCATTGATGTGGTGTGTCTGCGAGTTAAAGTGTGTATGCGGATGCATGTATGTTTGGTGCATGCTTACAGAGGTTTGCAGAGGAGGAGAACAGGGAGTAGACGAGTGCCGTCTCACTGCCAAACAGTCGATTTCCCCCTCTCATCACCCACACCATACATCACAGACCCACCCTTCTCTCCTGACACAATGACATGTGTCATTTATCAAATAGGGCTTTGCCAGGGCCTCACATGTGTGTGTGGGAGTGCATAGCGATGTATGTGTGCTCATTTGTGTGTGTGTGTGTGCACATATGTGTGTTTTGATGTTTAGGGCAGTCCTTCTTTCTGCCTTTGAGGTCCTTCAGGGAAGGAGGGAGGGAGTGAGGGATGAAGAGAGAGGAGAAGAGACAGAAACAGAGAGAGAGAGAGAAGGGAATTATTAGTGTTGAATGAGTGAGTGAGTGTGTGAGAAGAAAGAAATTAGATGGACTAGGTTCACTAATGTCTTGGTCCAGCTTCTTTCTATATCCCCTATGGGTGATCAGGAGAAACGCAGTGTGTGCATGTGATATTGATATAACAACTTTAAATAATATTTTACACTCAATTTCACATGATAAATAAGTATAGATTGTCAATCATACTTCCATTAATCTCCTTGATGCGTGTGCAGGCTCACATTTGTGTTTGTGTGTCAATGACAATCTGTGTACTGTATGTCTCTCTCCTATGCTCATGTATCTTGGGGGTTGCTTGCAGGCGTGTATCAGTCACAATGTCTTATCCGGCGCACACACACACAGAAACACACCCACACACACAGACTCACAATTCTTTCCCATGGGTTTGGGCAGTGCAGTCTCTCTCTCTTCACTTTTCCCTGATTCAAAGGGAGGCCTTATAGAAGATGGATGCTCCTTAAAAAAAGAGCCTGTTGATGGATATGAATCTGGCCCTGCCATTCATCACTGCTATATTATTTAGACTGGATTGCTACAGAGCTGTAACCTGAGCTACAGCTACAAGTGTCTGTGTGTGTGTGTGTGTGTGTGTGTGTGTGTGTGTGTGTGTGTGTGTGTGTGTGTGTGTGTGTGTGTGTGGGGACTTGGCAGGTGAACGGGAAGGGATGGGGTGAGAAGAAGAGGGCACAGTCAGGGTCTCAACAACGGGAGTGGAAGGAGAATAAGAAGTGACTGAAATTGTGCCACAAATAAAACACAAAAGAGAGAAATTAAAGGTCTCAATAGAACCCTGAAAGGTCAAAGGAGCTAACGATTAATGCTAACAACTCTATTCTATGTCTCCTTTCAATGCAGTGCACATTCATACACATAATAAAATTCAGATCAATTAGGAATCATATCAAACCATATTCAGAAACATTCAAAGTCTGTTTACAGATCTTGGGGAGTATTGTATATATGAAGAAAGTTGCGTAAAGCTTAATGGATAATGTAGGTGCCAGATTTCGACAAGGAATACATGGAATAAAAAAGATGGTATTTCTGGGTCTTCTGCATAGATACTGCTACTTCTTTTTACTATCCATTGTTAGCCCAACAATGTAATAGGAGTGCAATGCAAAATTGGTGTAGTTTTCTCTTACTCCACATTTTTTGGCCAATCAACTATGTCAAAATCACCTCACAGCCTTGTAGGCTTGAATTGCACTTAAGTTGCACATATAACATGAGACTCGTCATCTAAAGACTTGAGATTCAACTCGGACTTGATGTTTGGGACTTGTGAATAATGTTTATATATATTTATCTACTTTTGTTTAGCACATTAATGTAAATTTTTGACAGTCTCTAATATTTTCTTCTGTTAAATGAGTGGCCAAATAGACACAGCAAAGTCGTATAGCTGCATCTATTGGTAGTGAGCACAAACCATTTGATTGCAAACTGCAGTCAAATATCCCGACATGTTATCAAATTTGGTTATTATGACTTCATTCAAAGCCCAAACATACAAACAGGTGTGCAATATAAAAATAAAAGACACTGGAACAACTACATCTAATGTTGTCAGGCACCTCGAAATGCACCAGGACAGGTCAGTCGACACTTGTTTTAGCTCAACATTGGCTATCTACTGTTAGCTTGTTACTAGAGCTTTGCAGTTTGCACAGCATGCAACAACTATTGTTCATTACAACCGTGAGATTTGAGACTTGACCTGGACTTGTGACCAGAGACTTGAGACTTACTTACGAGTATGATAGAGCAGCATGCTTTACAATTTTAAATAGAACCCTGTTTCCTGTCAGGTTATACATTCAAAATGGTGCACTGGTCTGATGAACTGATCATTGTGAACATTAGGCTTTTGCATCCACGGGGGTGGATCCCAGTTAATACAGAAACTCCTGGTCAATCCTGTATGTACATGTAGTAAATAACTCATGTTGAGCTGTGTGTTTCAGTATTCAATATGTGCGCAGTCAAGTGAACATTCAGCCAGGGTTACAGGGGAAAAGTGTTAATAGTTTGATCACTTTAATACTTGGAATACCTGGAAGTTTTATGAAATTAAAGGTATAATGGGAAGGAAAATACCTGTTCAGTTTCTCTGTAAGTTTGATATTATCACACAAATCTAAAACTTACAACATAAGATATGATGTTATTTGGATGTTTGCAGATTACCAGTCTATTGCAGAGTTGACAGAGACAAACACTCGCACATTCACCTACCAATCCTATATGTGTCCCAGTACCCAGAGAAACCCAGGCAGCCATGAGGAGATGATGCAAAATCCACACAGAAAGGCCAAAGTCCTGCAAGGCAACACTTAACTGTCATGCCACCCTCTTACTAATACATATGATTTTTGATATTTAAATTTTACAGTGCATATAATCACAGTTTTGGTACCATCAGAGGTGGATTATCTCTACCATTATTTGATATGGAAATTTTGTCAACACTGCAACCACTTCTGGACAAGATGTAGTGGGCTCTTTATGATTTCTATAATTTTATTGTTTTTGACAGTGACACCTTAGTGATTATCTGATTCATCTTTTGAGCAGTTCTTGTGAAATTAAATAAGCTAAAGCAAGACTGGGATATAAAAGTAAAGACAGGAAATGAAGGAAGACAGAACCATTACTATATGGCACCTTTTCAAAACTCTTTCTACATGAATGTAACCATTTTCAATAACATGTTACATTTTGGGTTTTTTTGGTATGCTCCCTCTTTCTCTTCCCTCGACTTGATCTCTCTCACTCTACCCAGGTTTCTATAGCGCCAAGGCAGACGTGGTGATTTATTGTGGCCATCCATCTCTCATACTCATCCATCACCGGCCGGTTGCTAGGCGATCATGGCAGCAGCTGTTTGCTTTTGAGTTCGACAGAGGGGCCGTCAGTCAGCAGCGGCAGGTGAAAAGCATTACCAAAGCGTTGTTGTCACGCCGAATAATTAATCAAAGGAGGGAAAGATAATTAAAAAGATATGACCCTTGCTGGTACTTGGTCCCGGGTTTGCCCAGGAAGAGAGTGAGAGGAGAGAGAGGGGAAGATAGAAAAGCAGAGAAGAAAACAGCTCTCTCTCTTTTTGATGCTTTTTTGCCATATCACCCTCAAATACTTTTAGTGTCCTTGAGATTCTATGTTTCTAACAAATATTGTATTTGATGACTGTGGAGCTTTTAGTAGCGTTGGACACTTCCATGTCCCTCCCTCAAACACTCAGAGGGATGTGAAGGAGTTGAATGAATGAGTGCTGATAAAACAGGCACTCCTGTGCAGCATTGACACTGCTCTAATTAATTAGGAGGAGATGGTCTGGAAAAAGGAGTGAAATAATTTAAAAAAAAAAAAAAAAACAGCCTGGCAGAGAGAATGAAAATGTGCTTCAAACTGGTGTGGATTCATCCGTCACCTCCAGTCACACTTACATAGCTATATGCAGAGACCAGACTGAGTGATAACCACCTGCTCCATCAGTGTTTCAGATTGCTTATTTTTGGCATTTAAGTTTTCTGGAAAGTTTTACCAGGAGGTAGACAAATGGGAGAAGAAGAGTTGAATATGATGTGACAGACGTTTGATGTCTGATGTAGCCAGATAAAGCGTGAAGGCGTCAGTATGCTTCCACCGCAGTGTTTGTTTAACAGTTTTGGAATGGCCTCCCTCCACACCTTTTTGATGATGATGTGGGCGGGAGATGAGATTGTGGACAGAATTTGGACTTCTCTCATTTTTTTTCCCCTTACCCCACTACTGTTATTTTTTGTATTTGCAAACAAGACTGCAACACAATGTGTGTCATTTGAACAAGGAGAGTGTGCACCACTTACACCTATTTAAAACTTTAATCATGTGTCACTTATTGTATGTCACTGTCACTCTTGGTTTCCCTTTTAATATCCATCTAGGCCCGTTATTGAAGTAATCTCTTCATGTTTTTAGCTGTAATCTCTTGTGTTTAATCTACTTACTTTTCTGTCTAACTTTGTTGCTGTTAAACTTGTTTATTGGTTGACTTTGGTTAAATATATTAGTTGTTTGACATCCTGCCAAATCTTCTGGGAAGAAGAATGTGATGAGATTGAAGTTTCTAGATCAAATGACTCGTTAGGGATGATGTTTTTATGTCTATCATTGATCTATTTTTGCATGTTTCTGATGTGCAAGTGCGTGTGTGTACACTTTGCTTGCACGCTCACCTTAGTCCTTATATATGCAGTTAAGTATCAGACAGAACAGTGAGCCTTCTCCACTATGTCACATCTTTGATCTCCCAAGCTGGGTCCCCGTGTGTTTTGACATCCCTCATTTTCTCACCACCATTTATTATCTGGAGTTTATACAGACCTAGTACAGAGATTGAACCAAACATTCTGTACATAACAACAGCATGGGGAGAGAAATACTCAAAGAATTAGGCAGACAGAGAGAGACAGAGAATCAGAGATTATGATGTATTTCATATATCAGGCTTATTTTATGGTGTCTCAATGTCTCACTGCACTATCAGATAATTTATATGTCCTTTATTAAATATAAGATTTTTTCATAATTACTTAAACTACAAGACCTTAGCTTGAAACACAAGGTGGTTCCTTCAGTATAATTCCCATTAATCAGTTCTAAATCACAGTCTCAGTTACTCTATGAAATATTTCTAGAATATATAATGATATAGCTATGGAAGAATCACATATTTTAGACATCAATGTCTTAATGTATAATCTTATTAGACATGTAATACAGCAGGAAATAAAAGTTATGCCATTTTGCTGTCACTTACTCATTGTGTTTTACTTTGAAAACCAGATTAACTAAATTGTTCTGTTATGTTTTTGTTTCATTTCCCCTGGAATTCAAATTTGGGCGGCCTGAAGTGTTAATACGCTGTTTGTGGCATTAACATTTCTCACTAGTTGTAGTGTCAGGATGTTTGAGTATAATTTTCACTTGGCAGATAGTGGTTATCAACTATTTTGAGCATTTTAAGTTTCTGAGTAATACCTTTTCACTGTGATGCTACATGTGTAGTTTTACAGCCGATAAACAAACCAACTCAAATTGATGTTATAACCCATTATGACAGTAGCAAATAAAATGAATAACCTAGAGATGTAGTTAAATCAAAATGCGAAAAAAAAAAAACCCAACAAAAAATAAAAACAAACAAACAAAAAAAAGCTATTAACCCTACCAAGCATTAAGGCTTAAACAAACTGCAGCACAGTGTCTCTAAAGTCCACTATTAGTAAGGCTCTGCAGTGATACCAGCCTGCTAAAAGGCAAACAAGCACTGAGTCTGACATGACTAAGTGAAATAAATGAACGTGATGAGCCTTGAAGCTTCCAGTGTCTTCGACATACGACCTGCAGTTTGGAAAGTGTGAGAAGTCTGTCACCACTGGCACTACTTAAAGTGATACTTACTCAAGTGAGTTTTTAACAACAGTGTTTAAGGTTAAACTACTTTGATCAATATGTTTGATAGGTGGTGAGGAAGGCAAAAGTTTTTGTTTTTGTCGGCGTTGGACTCGTGTAGCCATAACATAAAAGTGTAGCCTATGGTTCACAAAGATCAAAGTACAAACTATTTGATTGTTCATTTTAGGCCAGCACCAGCTACTTTATCTCTGCCAGAGTATCAGCATCACACTGACAGAGTCTGCTAGGCTCAATTTAATTTACAGCAGTGTTCTGCTGGTTAATGTTACCTGTTGTGCAGGCATGAAAGAAATAAATCATGAAAGTACAGCATGTCTCCCAACATTTTTACTGTACCAATGCACCAGGGACAGAATCATCTGTCAAGCAGCCAAGAAATGTGCTGTCAAAAAATGTCACCATTAAAAGACAGAAAACCTTTCAGTGCAGTAAAGAAACAGAATGAAAGAAACCATATTAGCAAGCTGTAAGTAAGAGTTCTGTAATTGAGTTGAAAGTTTTGTTAATTAATAACAATTGTTGCCATCCTCTAAGACAGTAAAATAGAGTAGAAAAGATCAGTAAGCTATTGCTGTGTCTTATTTGATATATAATTTTTTTTTATCTGGGATATTTTATTTTCTTGATTGAGGGCTGCAAAGGTAGTTTGGGATGAATTTCTAAGTGTTGGTAATTGTTTTAGCTGTTCTTAAAAAATAAATATTATATAAGTTAAATCCAACGTACTTGTTTTAAAAATGCGTTCTATTTCTATGCTATGTAGAGGAGTTACTTATCAGGTTTGGGCATTCCTTTATTTATTAGAATTAGCAAAATGACATGCAAGTGAGGAAATAAATCACTAATCTTGAGTTCAGGTGATTTGGCTGATTTCTGTCATGCAAAATACCATTCTAACATACTTTGCAGTGTAAATAAGGACACAGAGGTAAATATGCACATACAGGGACAGATCGGGAGACTTTGCAGATTGACAGATACTTACCTAGATAGTTAGGAAAGATAGACAGAGTGAGTGGAAAGAAGACATGTAGATATAGAAAGACACACACCAGTGAGGGAGACAGAGCAGCAAAAATGGAAGCAGCAGACAGTGCATCAGTCAGCATTTAACATATTGCTTTCTACCTTTTCTGACACTCTTCCAGGAATTATTTAGCCTCAAGCCTTGCCCTAGGTTATATCCAGTCTCAGTGAAGTCTTTCTTTTATACACACACACACACACTCACACACACTCACACACACCACTCCCCCCCACACACACAAATTCTATCCTCTAACCATCACACTGTAACACAGCCCAGTGACAGAAATGAAAGTACTGTTTTGATTGAACTAAATGAAAGAACACAGGCTATTTAAAGGCATGTTAGCAAGCAGAATCACAAGCAATCCACAGTTGGGTAAGCAGAAAGCAAAAGGAGGAGTGTGTAAATGTGTGTGTCTGTCATTAGCACTTATAACCTAGTCAATACACACTTGATTGGTAAACATGTAGCTATTGATTAATTGACTGTTATAAGCTCAGATGTTAAGCAGAAAGCTGAAACTGTGCCTGTATGAGTGGAATCTACTCTGATTCACTACAGTGATGTTTTCCTTTAAGTGTGACTTTGTAATTTATTTTCTCTCTTAAAAAAAAAAAAAATCTACCTCTGGAGAGGTCTCACCCTGAATGAAATATAATCTCGGTGTACAACACCAACGTCTTGAAGCCAGAATAAGGGGGTGTTTCTAAGGAATCTATTAACTGTTGAGCATTCCTGAACTCTTAGACATCAGGACAAAAGAAAAGTTTTGATAATGTGCATTAAATAACTCCATTAAGTCATATGGGCTTCAATTTCACTGGGCTGTGCTGTATGACGTGTCACCACATGGATTAAGCAAAAGCAATGATTACATATCTTAGTCAAGTATTTCAGAAAATGGATAATACAATGGATTCATTCCACTTTAACGTCCAGCATGACAAGCTGCCGCTCTCTCGCCGCAGTAAATCAAAGTTAAACTCACTGTAAAATGTTGAAATTATGAAGCATCTTGAGGATTTCACTTATAAGTTGGTAACTTCATAGAGGATGTAAATACTGTATATTAAAATTAATGAGCATTGACTGTGAGATCGTTTTGTTTACTAGTGCACAAAGCATAAAATTAAAAATAGTCCCAGCATTTATTGAAAGATAGAAGCTGTTTGTTTTTTCAATTAAGTTCAGCTTTTGATTGAAATGTCTCATTCAACATCTGTAACATGGGATAAAGTGAAAAAACTGGGCTAAACTAATGATTTCTTCACTTTCACTTGAGCTTATTCAAACATCTGAAAATCATCTCCTTTTAGAGCTAAAGCGTTTTTGAAAAGACATTTGGTCAAATATGTCATCTTATTTACATAAACTCCAGACATTGTTTTGTGCCCAGTGACCAGGGTGATGAGTTACAAATATCGTTTTTCACGGTGACTGCTACTTCTTTTTTAAGCACACAAATAATGTGACCAGTATTCTTATACTAACTATTTATTAGTTAACATCACAACACTGAGGATGGCCAAGAATTTGAGTGTCTGTAAATAAAATACACACAAATGTTCAAAGTCATTTCCTACATGAACTTAGGTATGAACTGATATTTATAAGCAGACATTTTAACTTTAACATGCCAGTGTAATGTGTGTGTGTGTGTGTGTGTGTGTGTGTGTGTGTAAGTGACAGAAAAAGCTACTCTCTACCTATCTAAGAGGAAACAATGTTACGACATAGTACTGACAACACTCTGTTTATGGATTCCACAAGCCTGATACAAATGCAGACCAGCACACACACACACACACACACACACACACACACACACACACACACACACACACACACACACACACACACACACACAATGCATGTGTACTGTGTGTGGGAGTTATGTTGTAAATCACACTAATCAATTGTGGCCTGTGTCAAGACATGCCAGACAAGGCGAATGGTTTGTTTTACATTGGGGGGGGGGGGATGTGTGTATGTGTGCAGCTGTCACATGATGTCCTGCACACAGCTGTCAGAAATCACAGTTGTCTCCAACACCACAGTTACTATATGTATCGTTCTGTGTGTGAGAAAGATGTATATGGCTCTATTGTACGAATAGTCTTTATGACATAATATGTGCAACAGTGAAATGTTTTGATATAAAGGCCCTAACTTCATCACAGACATCACACATGCACATATAATCTGGAGAACATGGAAATGTCAGCTTTTTAATTTATATTTTAAGACGAACATCCAATTACTATCTGGATGTCATCATTAAGGGTTTAATGACTTGTTCAAGGGTTCATTTGCACAAAATTTAGACACACGAACATACCCATGCTGCATTTAAAAACTATTTTCACCAGTATATACTGTATTATTTCATTTTTGAGTTAAAAAAATTGTCTGCTCCTTCCATAAAAGCAACTAGAAGTAATGTCCTGTTTAGTAACAAAACTATTATACTTATATGTACAGCATATAATCTCTGTACTGTTAATTGAAAAAAAATACTTCTGAGTAATGGCTGTAATATATCATTTAATTACTTAACAATTAGTAAATATTACAGAAAAGCATATTTATTTGTTTATTTGAATGAAGTCATATGAGTAATGGTTTGAACAGGGTCACTTTTCAGAATAATGACACAATTAGATTAGAAGATGTCCCTGTAGCCCTCTGCAGGATGTTATTGGCAGTGTATTCTCTGGCTCATTTTAGCTTTTTAATGTGTTATTTTGATCCATTGAAACAATTTACCAAAACCATATTATATGGTACTATGTGACACCATAAGCAAAATGTTAAAATATATTACTACAGAATCCATATGTCCAAAAATTAAGTATACAACAATTCAAAACATTTTGAAAGCAAGAAAAGACAATTTTCATTTAACCCTTCTCACTTCGCTTCTATGCATCTTGAGCACTTTCATCTTCTTGTTTGTCTGTGTGTGTGTGTGTGTGTGTTTGTGTGTTTGCATGTGCATGTCTATGTATTCCCTTAAGGCTTGGTTGCCATAACACCACTCTGGGATTGTGGACCTAGACAGGGCCTTGTTTGCCTTCTTGCTCTACCTGTAGCCTGGGTGACATGTCTTCAGGGGTCTTTCATATGACTGAGGTGCTTCTACATATAAACGCACTGGTGGACACACACACACACACACACACACACACACACACACACACACACACACACACACACACACATCCATTTTGACATTGTTTGGATGACATAAAAGACCTTTTTTTTGCTAGTTTTCAGGTCTAATTACATGATTAAAAATGGCGGTCTCCTTCCTGACATAATTCATCACAGTCTGTGTATTTACCACCCTGCTGGAAACACACACACTATCACAGACACACAAATCCACTGCTTTGAAACTGAAAACCCATCGCTCCCCCTGACAAACCCAGATACTCAGCTATACGCTGCACCCCATGGCCAAGAGGAACGTGTTGACGGCTTGCAAGGGCCAGAGATCCATCATGTGACACATCTGTAGTCAGACAAACACGCTAACAACATGCTAAGTGTATATCAAAGCCAAGGAACAGTCTTGTTTCTAACTGCCTACAGTTCTCAGGTTGCATTTTAATTGCACATTACTACAAAGATGATGAAGGGGAAAAGTTAAAGTGTAGAAAATTCAAATGAGCAGAAAAAAATAAACAAGCCTTTGTTGGAGAGTGACAAGTAGGTCTATAAGCTGCAGTATCAACATTTAATTAAAAATTTAATTTTGTATTGAAACTCCCCTCATTATGAAACAACACAAAAAAGACAAGAGACTTTACAGGACTGCTTTTAAGGGAAGACCTGAAATAGAAATTTACGGTGCAATGTCAAAGCAGAACAATATTAAGTTCAGACGACGCTCCACTATTGTTTCGCTTTGCATTGGGTATGTGTGCATGTTCAAGTGTTTGGCAACTAGTCGCATAAACACGTGTGCAGCTCTTCAATTTATGTTTGTTGAAAGAAATACAACGGTGTGTGTTGCCAAAACAAAACAAGAACAGTAAAAAAAAAAAAAAACAGCGCAGTAAAGTTTAAATTCAGCAATTGCCTTAAGTGACGTTGACGATCTAAAATCTCTTAAATCTCTTAATCTTAAAACCTTGGAAGATATGTGATTAGCATTTTTGGTGATGTGTGCCATGTAGCAAGAAAAAGCAGCAGTGGCTCTTCTTGGGGCAGAGTGAACAGTGAAACCGTGTCCATAGTGTCTGGGTCTTGTCAAGTTTGTGTCAGTTTTTTTTTTTTTTACAGTGGACATGTAATGTGTCATTTTGTGCTTCTTAGTTTAGAATCCAGGTTTGTTGCATGCACTTAAAATCCACACAGAGAAAGTCCAAAATATAAATTTTGTACATGTGCACATTATTATGCTTGAAGTTATTACTTTAATTCCATAACATCTTAACCCTTTCCTGTAACACTAGTCTCTGCTTCTAATCTTTTTTAACACTTATTCTAATCCTAAAATGCTTCATTATGCTGAAGTAGTAGCCAACTGTCCTCCCGGTATGATTACTCTCATCCTCCTCTGCGTCAGAGAACATTTGTTTCTGATCAGCATAGAATTACTGCTGTAATTCGGACAGTCACCCTAAAACCCAACTGCATAAGTCAAGTTATTTTTAAACATGTCAGCGTAAATGACAACATTGCCACTCTTCTTGTAAAAAAAGCCAGTGACTCTAAGCCATGTGTGTGTGCACAGCCACATTTTAGCTCGTGTGACTCTAAGCCTCATTAAAAGAGCCTCATACATGGCTTGGTGCTGTAAACATGCTAATATTCTTAATGGCTCTGTGCTACATTGATATGCATGTGAACTCTAGACCGTTAACCCCCTCTACTGCACCCAACTCGCCTGCTCATCAACAAAGACCCACACATGCACTTTACACTTGCCACCATTACAGGGCCCCCTGGCTCTCTGTTTTTCCATTAATATCAAGTGATTGAGCGTAACATTAGCAGATAAAACGAAGACTAAGATGACATATACGCCATGGATGGAGGAATTAAAGCCTAATATAATCACTTGGCTTTGCATAAAGAAAAACCATGGCTTGTCACTATGCCTGACATTTTGATTTCCGACATTTCTGGCACAGCAAGAGAGAGGCAGGGACACATTGAGACTGATTTCTCTTTTAAGTGAAAAGATACTTAATTGATTGTTCAGAGAGTTCCCACACATTTTAACCTTGTACACAAGAACACACACTTCAAAATAAACATGTATGCACACACAAAGTATTGATCTTATACCTCCTCCTGTGTGTTTTTGCCCATGGGTGTGGGTTTCTTTAAGCTCTCGTCCAGCTGGTTATTTTCAGAGCAAGTGGAGAGCACATCAGTTTTTATTAGCTTAATAAATCACCTTTGTTGTCAATCAAGCAGCAGAGAATAATTGGATATGGTCGAAGCCTTGCGTGATGGATTATAAATCATTCAAGATTAAATTAAAAGATAATGCACAAACTTAATGGTTTGTGTTTTGCAGTCTAAATTGCCTTGGAGCAGTGCTGTTTTCCAGCTTTATTGCTAGCCGTTTTTCTTTCCCCTAAAACCCCTCACATTTCACACCTTTTATTGCTTAGATAGAGCTTTGCCACTGCTCTTTTACATCTGTGTTTTGTTTGTTGTACAAATTCATTTTTGGGAATTCTCTTTATTTCTTGGTGGAGGAGACGCATTTAATTTTTAGATGCAGGATGTTTTTCAGTGAGAGTATGTGTGTGTCTGTGTAAATGTGTGTGTGCGGATGATAACTTGGCACATATGCAGCCTCTTGTTTTACAGATTTACAGGCCTGAATCTGTATTTGAGTGACATTTGCTTTCAATCTGTTTCTCAGTGGATGCATCTCAGGCCTGTAGCAGCAGTAAGATAAAAAGAAAGGATCATTGCACAAGAGATGGAGGAAAAAGAACAGAAATGAAAAGAGACACATGGGCAGACAGGAAGAGACAGAAAAAGAGCTATATCATGTATATTAGGCTCTGGCCAGTGAATTTAAGTGTGTCCATTTACGTTGGAGCAGAGCGGGCGTTATCATAATCGCTTCCTGCCAACTTGACAGGACCTTAAAGTGATCCTGTCATTTTATTTACACCCAGACCAGTATGTGTTTTACTCCAAAACACACACCCATGCACACACATACACAAATGTTCCCCCATTGCTAACTTCCCTAGCGAGCCCAGTCGAGTAGGTCAGATGACATCTTTTGATCAGAGCTGTCCAAAGAGATCAGAGCAAACTGGCAGGTAATAGATACCCAACAACTAACCAGACTGCAGTGCAAAGAGTGTGTCAATGTGTGTGCTTCTGACAGTGTGCATGTGTGTGCGGAAAAAAGAACAGACATTTATAGTGTCTAATTTTGAAGTACTTGCTCATATTGCAAAACATTATCGTACTGACATTATCAAATAATTGTTGATGGCATACAGCTCATTTACAATTAATGTGTGTATCTTAAGTATTAGGTATATATGTGTACCCTTGTCCTCATGGCAAGCTGGGTCTGTACTGTGACAGACTGGAATGAAGAGGAAAAAGTAAAGGAAGATCAAAGTAGGAAGGTAGTCAGAATACAAGAAAGTGCAACCCTACAGTATGTGCATAAGGGAGACCGAAGATGATGGTGGCAGAACGACAGAGAGATTGAGAGAAAGAGTCAGGGAAGGGCAGAAAATTGCAGTAAGAGAGAGGAAAACACTTCAAGAGTTGAAAATAAGGATGGAGTTCAGATAGGAGAAACAAATGGGAGTTGGTGTTGGTTGTTTTTTCTTTTCGCACGCACGCACACATGCACACACGCACGCACGCACGCACGCACGCACGCACGCACGCACGCACGCACGCACACACACACACACACACACACACACACACACACACGCACACACACAGACACGCACACACACACAGACACGCACACACACACAAGTACTCATGACCCTGGGTTGCCCTGTGGGCTTAGAGAGTGTTACTGCTCCAAGAGCAAGCAATCTGAATAACAAAGGGAAGGCAGAGGATCATTTACTGACAGTGACACACTGATATTTGTGTAGTGTAAGCAAGGTATTGTTGTTGATGTGTATCTGTTCACACATGCACATAAACTGCATTCCTGCTAATCCTAAATAAACATCACACCATATTTTTGTTAATTCTGGATAAATGCCCTTGTACGTTATAAGAACATCACCCACACTGACCAGACTCCATGTGTCACAGCCACACCGTAGCAGTCACTTTTCTGCTAACACTTTAGCATGTATTGCTGCTTTGTGCTTTAAGGATGACCAGTATTTGCAAAGTACAAAGTACCGGGGCATTCGATTTCTGTCCAACTAAATACTGTGCAGTTCTCACTACCACCATTTTTTGCAATTTTGATATCATTATTGTAAATGTGTAGCTAAAATAGCCCAGTAGGATAGCAACTGGGATTTCCACAAATGATTTCTACAGAGCTACCGTCAGATATATTGGGGGCATTTTTTATATTTGCTTGTACTGATTTTTATTAATATTGTGCTATTTATTAGTAATTCTACAATTGCGACACATGATTTTCTCCAAAAATGCTGCATGCAAAAGCTTTACAGGCTGCTGATTTAGGATTTTAATCATGAGGGAATTTGACATTTTTCATTTTTTTTCAGAAGTGAAGCAAATACAAAATATAGCACAAAACAGGAACATTATTGCTAGTTGTCTGCTATAACTCAATTACAAGCATATACTGTAGGTAATTCCTGAAGTAGGCTGATGGCTGTTAGAACATCAGAGTGGTATCTGAAATGTGTTTTGCTCTATATTATGCAAACATTGAATACTCTTTCTGTGCAGTTCATTCAGTTACACTGCCTTAGTCATTATTTCAGCTTCAGTAGCATGTTTGATATTTGTATCACAAGAGAGGCGCATCATCTAAAGTTGGCCAGCATTGTTGTGATTTAGTCACACCTGCCATCTACTCTTCAGTTTTTAAAGTTCCACCCAAGTAAGTCTTCCAGCTGCCTTTTCATTCATATTTCTCATACATCTTTAATATGGCATGTTCAATTAGATAGTAATCTGTTTTTCAAATATCATTTCACTTATGCCTTTATAACTCCTCCATAATTAACTATAGGCTGACTTGATAATTAGTTGGTGCAGTTTTTACACTTCTGTTACCAGTTTTTATAAATAACTCAATATTTCTTTTTTTTTTTTTGCTTACCCCCCTATCACACACTCACACTAATTCTTCTGATAAAAAGTAGTTGTTAGGTTGACTCCGTCCACCTGATGAACTAATCTCAGATAGTGCATTTGATTTGTATAGAAAACTGAGCTATTTTGTTAAATAAATACTGCACATGTATAAATACAGACCACACACACACACACACACACACACACACACACACACACACACACACCTGTGTCTGTAGCTTTCTAGACCAGGCATATGCTCTTGTATTGGCACTGTAACAGAAGCATGTAAATACAGTGTCAGCAGCTCCCTAGCTGAATGGCATGGGAAGATGATTAGCCAGGCTATCAGTGTTCTTGCACAGACACACACAGAGACACACACACAGACATAGACACAAACACAGGTGCATGCATGCATACACAAAAACATTTACATCAGGATCTGTGTTTCTAAACGGTCGCTGTTTTTGTTTCTGTGTTGTGATGCTGCAGCTATAGACAGACACACTAACTGTTGCCACTCCAAATCTAATCTCCCCTCTCTCTAACACTACTGCCACTGTGTGCTGTATATGCTAATATTATCTCTATCTATTTTTGTTGTTTTGGACTATCATGCATCATTACTACTTATCAGCATGGAGCTAGTTCCACATAAAAATAATTCATACAGTGAATACAGATACAGGCCAGAATATACATAGGAAATACAAATAAAAATGTATGTAACAGCTAGGCTATAAATCTTGCTAATTGTCATCCTAAACACTTAAGTGAATGCCAAAAAAAGTAGAAATCTCTACTGTATATGCCAAGAACATTGCAAAGTACATGTTATATGCCTTGGGTAATATTACAAGAATATTAAAGGAATATTGAAGGAACAGCAACATTCGTCAAGCATATGGGTCGATCCAACACCTCTTGGGATCGATGGCACACCTCAACAGTCCCACAGCCCTCACTGCAAGCAGCCATGCCCCTTTAACCACCATTGCAGCAAACACACACACACACACACACACACACACACACACACACACACACACACACACACACACACACACACACACACGCAGAGACAGAAGCCATCCCACCAATTTGTCTGTGCATGTCAAATCACAATAATTAAGCATTATCGATCTCAGATTCAATTAACTTCATTAACGTGGGTTGCACTGTTGATTGGGGAGGGATGGAAATGTGGAAGAGAGGGAGTTGAGGGTGGAGATTATAGGATCCCATCAAGTGGGAAATGGCTGGGGGTTGATGCATGTAACACAATAAATCTGTACAAACACAGTGACACATAGTTTATATGTGAGACAATTCAGATGGGATTTTTTTCATCTCAGGCCTACAGACATGTTTTCAGCAAGGTTTCAACAAGTATGTTGCCCTGTATGAGACTGACGTGGACAGTCTGTCTCTCTGTCTCTCGCCCAGACATACATAACACATTGAAACTGCACGGTCTAAGCAGAAGTGTAAACAGACAGCGCTGACGTGCTTGTGTGTCTGATAGGGCGGTTAAGTGGTTATATAAGCATGATAAACTGTTTCCTAACATCATAACATCTGCAGTGTGCATAAGCATTTCCTCACTTTACGCACACGAACGCAGAGGCATAGTTTACAATCTCTTCATAATCTCTGTATTTTTATGATTATAAATACAAATTTTCCATTTCCATCCATTTGACTGTTTATTAGCAGAATTATTTGCTATTATAACAGGGATTTGTTCAGATGTCAAGAATGATTTCCAAGTCCTTCCACATCTCAGAAAAACAACTGTTGTGTTTGCTTGCTTGCACAGTGTAGTTTCAGTTTCAGTCTCTCTCAGCCTGTTCTCTTGAAAATGAGATCAAACCACCTCTTCCACCCTGCTGACAGTTCCTCTGGAACTCTCACTACCTCTCTTACTTTCTACTAATTAAAAGAGCACCTGCATACCTGGTGTGTTTGGCCCAGGTTCCCTCTACATGGGTGGCTTTGTGTGCGCATATATGAGTATGTGGATGGGTTTCTCCATATTTATCGCTGTATCCTGGGTCATAGTGTTGTGAACCTTGCAGCCTGGACCTTAGCCAAGCCAGTGTCCTTGGGCATCATCTCTGCAAGTAAAGTTTGTGTGTGTGTTTCTACATCATGTCATTCTTTCAAGACCTGTCTTTCTCATATCTCCTTTTCCGCCTCAGTCACATCTTCTAATATATATATTTATGCCTCCTCCTTTCTTCTCTTTGCTTTGAATTGCATTAGTTACAAAAGGAAATACAATTATAAGAGGTGACCTCTTTCACTCCTCCAAACATAATGAAAGCCGTTTTCTTTAACCAAGTTTTGATCTTTACTCTCAAAAGCATGGATAGCTCAGCTACTTTGAGAACAACTGAAAATCTGACCTTAATAATAACCACAAATAGGATTACAATCAGTATGATGAGATTTGGTACATTTCCTGTCACAAAAACCAATAAACTACAACTGCAAGCTAGGACACACTTCAGGTTCACCATCTAGTGAGACTGAGATTTTACAAGCTAGCAGAGAGAACAAGGAAATAGCTACAAGTAATGGAGAAAATGTTGAATGTCCCTCTTTTGCCACTTTCAGGGGTAGTAGAATATAACCTTGACTGAATCTACTAAAAATACCTGCATCACTGTGTCTATTTAATAATATGAATGTTATATGATCATGGTGTTAAAATCACTTTATTTGGAACAGATACATTTGGTACATAGGGGAGTAATACTAGTGTACTTTACAAAAAAGTTACCCTTTGCAACTGTGACTGAGCTGTTGGTGAATGTTGAAAAAAGACAAGTTGACAATAAACTTACACAAGCTGTATTTTCACAACAGAGACAATGGTATGTCTGAAGGTGCTAATGGTAAATATATGTGTATAGTGAAAAGATATTGGCACTACTGAAACTGCAATCCACAGTCCATGTAATTTTGATGTAATTGCAGACTATTCATTGGGGACCATTGTATAAAAGTATTATAACACAGCACCTAATCAAAATGTATCTGTATTTCAACATCCACTGCATCAAAAAAACTCTAGAAATTAGTTGTGCACTTCATTCTGTTTGTAGGTATCTCCACAGCAAGGTTTTTATTCAGAATACACTGGTCTTGCTGGCACACACTGTATGTGCCTCTACACATATCACATCATTGCAGGTATTCAAATACACACAGTGTTCTTATCACACAAAAACAGATAATTTAAAGCCTAGTGCATATGTTGTGTTTTAAAGGAGATTTCACATTGATGTTTGGCCTTGATGAGAGCACAGTGCTGCTGTGTTCGGCTGTTTCCTCAGCCAGAGCATTGTTCTCTTAAACAGCTGTCGTTTTGGCTGATTCAGAACAGATGGCATGTACATGTGGGTCTGCTTGGCTGCACGTATGTGCGGGCTGGTGGATGTGTCTCTGAGACAGAGTGGGGGAGAGACAGACAGGAAGAGATGGGGAAGCTCTAACAGAGGGGGAGTGTGGGCATGTGTTTGTATGTATGTGTGTGTGTGTTTTATATCCATAAATGTGAAAATGTGAAGCTGACATGAATTATCAAGGGTTTAAGATAGTTAGACTTCAGGAAATAAAAGAAACAGTAACTGATGCCGTGTGTGTTTGGGTCAGCTGACCCTACAATTTAACTGCATTTAATGTTAGATAATGTGTTTGAAGTTTTTCAAATCGATTTTGTTAGGCCGAATGCTGGAGCAGTCTGCATGTTCAACAGGGAAGCTCCTGAGATTGCCCGAAGGCAAAAAGGTGTTAGACTATAACAGTTACAGTACAACTGGTGTGTGTGCCTGTTTGTGTGTGTGATGGGCTCTGGGATATCTGTGTCTCTGTGCATCTGTTTATCCCACGGCAGTGTCGTATCATTGCCGATGGCAACCAGTGGCCTGACAATGACAGAGACTCTTCCTGTCTTGCTGCTGATGCAGTACTGTAACATTCACAAATACATACAACTTGCAGTTTTCAATAAGAAATGGGACTTGGCAATAACTGAAGTGTGTTCTATACTATGGTTGGCAAGTTGTAAAAGTATTACCCTTATTTTCACTATAGGTATGATTTGAAGATTTGTTTTCAAAGTTACCTTGTGCATATTCCTGACTGTTTTTGCTGTTTATTAAACATTTCACTGTGCATTGTCATAATGGATGTAACACAATTTAACTTAAAATGAAAGTGGCAGAAAGTGGTGCTTCTGTGCCACACCCATCAGACTGACCAGCACAGTCTGTTTACATACCAGGTTGGATGAGTGATAGCCTGTTACAGAAAGGAATGCTAGGCACAAGGCCATTGACATTCACACACAAGCTCATCGTCTTTGTCAGTGTATTTGCTAAAACAGCAGAGAGGTTTGTGTATGCATGCACCTGTGTGTGCTTGAAATTTTATCCAAAAAAAAAAAATAAAAAACAACCTTACCCACAAAATGTGACCATGTTATTTTATCCTTGCAATGGACTTATTAACAAGGAAAATGTTTGTAGATGCACAAAGAAGCAAGACTGATTTTTCTTGATACATCTTTTCTCTAGGATTTCCATTGTATTATTCTTAAACTAGAGGGATTTGAATATAAATTGAAAGCCTCAAGCCCAGTCCCCGAAGCTAAACTGTAAATAATAACTCTAAACTTTTTTCTAATCTTTGGTAATTGAAGCAAATGGGTTTTGCAGAGAGAGATTTGTCGCAGGCAAACGTACATACATTCATTTTTATTTACGAGGAGGCGAGGGCTGAGCAGTGTAATGAGTGAAAATGCATGCTTAATTTAAATGGCGAGTGTGTCTGTTAGGGAATGCATTAGAGTCTGCAGAAGAAGCGTAAGACATATTAATTGACAGACAGGAACCGCTGTCTCCGAGGTTGATACAAGTAATTTATTACTTCAGAAACGAATGCCACCGCCAGAATGTGCTTCATTAATTTCAAATTTAGTTTTAATTTCAAGCTGTTGCCCCTTGAGAAGAATAAGGTGGCAAGTTCTGTTTGAAGAGCCATTTTCCCTTCTCCCTCCCTCTATCTTTCTCTTTCCATCCACCATCTCTCTCTTTCTCTCTGTGGCTGTCTCTGATTTTTTGCAATACAGAACAAAGACCTGGGTGTGAAGAGGGAATGGGAGGAGGTGGTGACTTGATTCCAATTAGAAAACAATGTCACTGTAAAAAGGCAAAGTTAGAACACAATTACTTCAACAGTTATGTTAGGAAATAGTTTGTCTGTTTCCTCTGGAGAAAGTGTGTATACCACTAGTTTGCATTTCTATCAGTTCCCTGCTTGGTAAAGAAAGAGAACTACACAGTTGAGAATGTCCGTTAGATATGCTGTCAGTCTGCTTTTAACAAATCTCTCTGTTTTTACTTTTCTCTGCCTGTGCAGCATATGTCCCTGAAGACGAGAAAGAAGCAGCCCTAGTAGATGAGGACCTGGATGGAGACGACTCAGCTCAGGAAGGGGAGGAACCTGCTGCTAAGTTCCTCTGTCAGGACAAGGACTTTCTTCTGAAGGACAGACCAGGCTCTGCTGGCTTCCATGACTCACCCAATGCTGGTGACTTTTCTGGACAGGAGCTGGACAGTGAGTCTCACCTGAGTGAATCCAGTGACAGAATGTCTGATTTTGAGAGCTCCTCACTTAAAAATGAGGATGATGTCCTCCTCTCTAAAGAACCCTCAAATGCCCTGTCCCTGTCTTCCTCTTCTGCCATAATGACTGCTGCCCACACCGCAGCCCAAGTAAGTGGAGATGAGGCCATACTAGCCACAACAGGATCTGTTGCTGACAGCCTGGAGAAGATGAAGGCCATTTACACCTCCTTCCTGACCAACTCCTATTGGTCTACAATGAATCTGAACCTGAGCCAGCCAACTACAGAAAAACCCCCTCGTAGTCACAGCAGCAGCAGTAGTAGCAGCAGCAGCAGTAGCTGCGGAAGTGGAGGTTATGATTGGCACCAGACAGCTATGGCTAAAACCCTCCAGCAGGCCTCACAGAACCACCACAACAGACTGGGCCTGGTTCAGCATGCCACAGTGGCGGTATCCACAGCATCTACAGAACCCAATCTCTTTAGTACTGTCCAGCTATACCGGCAGAGCTCGAAGCTCTATGGCTCTATATTCACTGGTGCCAGCAAATTCCGCTGTAAGGACTGCAGTGCAGCTTATGACACACTGGTCGAGCTCACGGTGCACATGAATGAGACAGGCCACTATCGCGATGATAACCATGAGACAGATAGTGAGGGTGCTAAACGGTGGTCTAAACCCAGAAAGCGTTCTTTGCTAGAGATGGAGGGGAAGGAGGATGCTCAGAAAGTTCTGAAGTGCATGTACTGTGGGCACTCCTTTGAATCCCTTCAGGACCTAAGTGTCCACATGATCAAGACAAAACACTACCAGAAAGTGCCTCTGAAGGAGCCTGTTACACCAGTGGCAGCTAAGATTATTTCCACAGCTCGAAAGAGGGCCCCTATTGACATAGACATCCCTAGCTCACCTGACTCTAATGGAGGCACCACACCTAAGCCCACCTCCCTCAGTGATTCGAATGACATACTCCAGAAGGTTACCAACCCTTACATCACACCTAACAACCGCTATGGACATCAGAATGGTGCCAGCTATGCCTGGCAGTTTGAGTCCAGAAAGTCACAAATCCTGAAATGCATGGAGTGTGGCAGCTCTCATGACACACTGCAAGAGCTAACCGCTCACATGATGGTGACAGGACACTTTATTAAAGTCACCAATTCTGCTATTAAGAAAGGCAAACCCATTATGGAGTCATCTACCCCAGCCCCAACATCAAATTCAACAGTTGAAGAAAAGGTTCAGTCTGTTCCCCTGGCTGCCACAACCTTCTCCCCTCCCCCAGCCCCAGTGCCTCCTCCAACCAGTATCTCCCCAAGTGCCATGGCTGTGGAGATAAAAAAGGAGGAGAAGGAAGAAGAATGCACTAAAGAGCCCAACATCAACAGTGGTAACAATTTCAGCAAGGAAAAGAAAACAGGAGGAGAGGAGGAGGTTGAGGAGAAATTTGATGTTTCTTCAAAATACACTTATTTGACTGAAGAGGATCTGGATGAAAGTCCAAAAGGGGGTCTTGATATCCTGAAGTCCCTTGAGAACACAGTAACCTCAGCCATTAACAAAGCCCAGAATGGGGCCCCAAGCTGGGGTGGATATCCCAGTATCCATGCTGCCTACCAGCTCCCAAATATCATGAAACTCTCTCTAGGCAACTCTGGTAAGAGTTCCCCCCTTAAATACATGTTCCCTGGAGGGGAGATCCTCTCTCCCACTGGTAAGAGCCAGCCTCTGATCTCCCCTCCCAGCCGTCAGACATCGCCACTGCCCAAAAACAACTTCCATGCTATGGAGGAACTGGTGAAGAAAGTGACAGAGAAAGTGGCCAAGGTTGAGGAGAAGATGAGGGAGCCCAGTGGTGTTGTGAGGGGATCGCCTATGACACGTATCACACCCTCGCCCTGCAACAGTGAAGCAGGGGAGTCAGCCCGAGGAGAGTCCCCCAAAGAAAGTAGAGCTGGAGTCTGTAAAACCCCTGAGAATCCAACTGGAGTGGAAAAAGTAAGAGATGGAAATGGAGCCAGTCACAGAGATTCAAATGGAGATATAAAGGATTCTGTGGAGAATGGAGTTGAGTCAACTGCTGTGACACCCCCTCTACCCACCTCACTGTGTGGCAGTACAGCTATTATTACAGACCATCCACCTCCAGAACAGCCTTTCGTTAACCCTCTCAGCGCACTGCAGTCAGTAATGAACGTCCACCTGGGGAAGGCCGCTAAACCTGCCTTGCCCTCCCTTGACCCCATGAGTATGCTGTTTAAGATGAGCAACAGTCTGGCAGAGAAAGCAGCAGTGGCTGCTTCCACCCCACCAGCACAGACCAAAAAGCCCAGTAATGACCACCTAGACCGTTACTTCTACCAGCATCATCTAAATAATGACCAACCCATAGATCTTACCAAAGGCAAAAATGTTGACAAAAACGGCAGTAGTGGTTCTCTGGGTTCAACAGCTCTCTCTTCCACCACTTCCACCCCATCCTCAGTTTCTCCTCCTTCCAATGCCACTATGACCAAAGCCTCAGCTGCAGTAGCTTCCTTTATGTCCACTTCCCCTTTGAGAGAGAACGCCCTTTCAGACATCTCTGACATGCTGAGGAACCTGACAGAAAGTCAAGCTGTCTCCAAGTCCTCCACACCTACCAGCCAATCTGAGCGCTCCGACATTGAAGGTGTCACACAGGAGGAGACAGAAGATGTTTCACCAGCCCAGAAACGTAAAGGCCGTCAGTCAAACTGGAATCCTCAACATCTTCTCATCTTACAAGCCCAGTTTGCATCCAGTCTGAGACAAACAAGTGATGGAAAATATATGATGTCAGACCTAAGTCCACAGGAAAGAATGCACATCTCTCGTTTCACTGGCCTCTCAATGACTACAATATCCCATTGGTTGGCTAATGTCAAGTACCAGCTGAGAAGAACTGGTGGCACCAAGTTCTTGAAAAACTTGGATTCTGGTCACCCAGTGTTCTTCTGCAGTGACTGCGCCTCTCAGATCCGCTCACCATCCACCTATGTCAGCCATTTGGAATCCCACTTGGGTTTTCGACTGCGAGACCTGGCAAAGCTTTCGGGGGAGCAGCTTCTTAGTCAGATATCGCAACAACACCATCAATGTCACACCAAAGGACTATCTGAAAAATTGCTTTCTAATCTTCATTCATCCAGTCACCCTTTACCCTCCTCTCTACCCACATCCCTAGCCCCTTCCTTACCCATCTCTCTGTCCTCTACCTTAAACACCTCTCTACCCTCAACTGAATCCCCATCACCCTCCCCTGACGATGATGACAGTGGAGCCATGTACCAGTGCAAGCTCTGCAACCGGACTTTTGCGAGCAAGCATGCGGTCAAGCTTCATCTGAGCAAGACTCATGGGAAGTCCCCTGAGGACCATCTCATGTATGTGTGTGAGCTGGAAAAACAGTAGCATTGGCTGGGGACCATGCTGCACTCTTTCATAATGACTCACTCTTTTCTGTTCAGTCTCTCTTAGCCTTTCACAGACATTTGTTTGAAATAAAAGAAATAATTATTAATGTGATGGATCTGCACAAAGATGCCATAAAACTACTGCTTTGAGTTTTGGCACATGGTTTTAAATTTTGTGTTGTAGAAATTCTTTTTTTGTTTTGTTTCGGTGTAAGGTAGATTCACTCTGGCCCAAGACACCTGATTTTAGTGATCTCCTTTGGCAGGAATAGTGACTGCTTTCAAAATGTGCAGATTGGGGCTGTTGTCATTCAGAAGATACATTATATGAAGGTTTAAAAAAGTTATTCTAAAATGAAGTGATGTGTATTTTGAAACTTGTGTATATGGAATTAAGTTCCTTTATATTTTGGCATCATTGGGGTGTGACAAGCTGCATGCATAAATGAAACAGTTTAGTTAAACATTTTATAATGAAATCTGGTGCACTTTCCATGAGTTTTTTCTTCTTTTTTCACTCTCCTGCTCGCTGTTTTTTCTATAACACTGTTCTGCTGGGGCCAGCATTTAAAATTTAACCCTCTGAGTACGTCAAAGCACTTCTACATCTAAGATCCAAACACTATTGACTCAAGATTTGAGATTGGGAATTACTGAAGCTACTGTGAGAATTAGATTGACAGTGGGTTTCCCAGACATATAATATGTTCAGTCTAAGGCTAGACATGGAGGCATTTTTATAATGGAGATTCTGTATTTAGTGCAAGGTGTTAATCTTGGGCTTAACATTTGTCTGGAAGATGCTCACAGTACCTAACACAAGCATTGTAGCTATATGGTTAAAAAAAAAAAAAAAAGAGAGAAAAAAAAGAACTCAACTCTTTTACTTTGGTCGATCAGGGACCAGGGTAATTCAGGTCTGTGTAAAATATGTATATAAAACATATGAACTAATTCCTGTCTAAATTATGCATCATTTCTATATTTTTAATTTAAAACGGTTATGACTATCTGCTGGTGCACAGTATATGAAGACAAATAAAATTGTTTTGCACAATAGTTTTATAAATGTGTTATTTAATCAAACAACACAAAAAGGGAGGTAAGAAAGCGGATGACAGCAGGTGAATCTTTTTATTCCCAGCTCGTGCTCAAAGGGTTAAAGACTCTTTTTACCAGACACTACATGTGCCGCTGTATGAACACTAAAAAGATATTAAAGGTTGTACAAAAGATGTTGCTTTATGAAAATATTTCACATGTAAACTGTTATTTATAAGCACTCTTGGTTGTTTCATATTGTTGAATGCCTGTTTGATTGGTCACATATTTTATTTTATTATATATTTTTTTGTTATGTCTAATTACTCTGTCATGATTCCGCACTGCAGCTTTATCTTTTTGGGATATGAAAGGTAACCATGGTTACACTAACCTCTTGAGTGACAAGTTCTGCTACATTTTTGGCAGTTAATTTGCTGAAGTAACTGACAGCTGCCAGTGTAGAGAAATAAAAAAAAAATCTTTATGTGTAAAATATTGGCATGTAAACAGCACAGATACTCTTATGCATTCTGTGCTGTTAGTCTTTTTCATTTCGTTCTTTCGTTTTCTGTTGTTGTTGTTGTTCTTGACAATGAACCACCATTATATGACTTCATATAACCTTGTTTTCTACTGCAGCATTAAAAAAGGAAACTGTTTTTTGCAATAATGTGTGTGTGTGTGCATCATGTGTGTCATGGCTATCAATTATGGGTGTGCTGTGCAGTCCCTAATGAGCACATTAGACTGGGAGTGTGTCAACGTCTGTCTGTGACGAGCTGCAGACTAGTTTACAGTGAGTGGCAGCAGCTGGCCGTGTGGGAGACAAACACACACATGCAGGCACTCATACACACAAACACACACACACACACACACACACACAACCGTATATTCAGACATGCAAACAGATGCCATCCTTGCTGGGCTTTCCAGTAGCCTCCTCTGTTGTCCTAGTGGCTTAGACTAAAATACACTGCATATAAAATCTGAGTACAATATAGGGCCCCAAGAAACAAAAGGTTGATTTATCTTTTTAACAAAATCTGTCATTTTATGGAAAATTAAAAAATAAAACTCTTATTACTTCCACTTAATTTGTGCAAATGTAATGCAAACAAAGTTTAAATGAGGAGATGTTTCAATTTTGAAAATCAAACCATGCACCCATACTTGCACACACTGGTTATCTAATAGTGTCACACACTAATATCATACTCAAGTTCATCACTCTATCTTTCCAATCAAAATAACCAGAGAGCAAATGAGCTCCATACTCACCTTCTTTCTCTTTCAACACCGGATATAGAATCATAAAGACACATGCACACACACACACAATGTTTGTCTTCCCTATCTCCAGCTCTATAATTACCTTTGACGTCCATTTTGTGACTACTCTCTGCGAGGTAAGGGACCTGACAGACATACTTGTTTAGGCTTCATGTGAGATGACAACAATGCTGACAATATGAGCAAGTACTTTCAAGTGTTCATTTATTCAGATATTTCCTGGTTCGGTGCTGTGGTTAAATAGAAATTGTATGATATGTGATGCACAACAATATCATACAGAAAAAAAAATGGATTAAGTTAATGCTTAGAGCAAGAGATCTATGAGTGTTGCTTTCTGCCTGAAGATCTATGTGAGAATCAGTATGTCCAGTACAAATAAGGTAATGAGAATATAAAAAGTAGGTATTAGCTGGAGAAAAAAAATGTTGCAGAGGTACTACATATATCATAAACGCGTCTGCAAATCAAGTAATAGTAAAGTTATATGGTACCGTGTGTTCCTTACTCCCTACACTTTTTCCACTCCGCCCTGCCACTTAATATACCATGTTGAAATAAAAAACACATTCAACCATTACGACATGGGCACCTGCATACAACACAATCATCTCTAAATTGTACAGACCAGTATTGCAAATTCTTTTCTTTTTTTCACACATACACACAAAGATGCACAAAAGACACACACACACACCTCTCAACAGCCAGGTAGAAGGACTTCATTCACAATGACAAGGTGCCACTGTGTGTGAAAATGTCAGCCTTCAACAGTGCAGCTTGAAGTCTGGCACCATATTTAAGGCTCTCATTAGCCTCAAAGAAAATATGCGTGAAATTGAAGTGTAAGAAAGCCATTTTCCTGCCTTCACATCCGGCAAGCACAGTCAAGAGCTTATTAAGGTTGAAAACTAGCATGCAGGAAACAATGGATATAGTACCATCATTGGGATATGCAAATACACACACACACACGGATATAAATATATATGTACTATGTATCTTAGTGTAATCATATGGTGCACCCTAAGCTCAACTCCAGTTCATCTGACTAACATGATACCACTAATGCACCATTAATGTAGATCACAATTTCACAATTATTTACTACATTCTTGCAAAAAGATGGTTAACTGGTTAAATCTTTAACACTGAAGTCCAGGTTAACTAAAACCAAAACTTATTATACACAGTTGTCCTGGTCAACACTCCTTAACCTATGGAAACGTGCTCTCCACCATAATGAAAACACCAAACTAAGGAATCTCTTTTGGAAGAATGTTCCCTTTCATGCGTCAGATTTAGAGAATATATGACAAAGATCTCTGTTCTGAAGACACTCAAAAAACATAAAAAAGTTGTTTTTTTCTTTGACATTGTTATCCATGTGTGGATTAAAGAGAAAGAGTAGGAATGAGTGGGAAAAATCATCTAACCAGACAAGTACATGATTAATTAAAAATGCATTCACAAGACTAAACATAAAAGTATATGTAATCATAACACAATATATAATAAATATAAATTATATGATCTGTCCATTGTTCTTGGTTGATGACATTTCACAGACACCTGATGTAGTGAGGTGTTTTTGACAGCTAACAATTTACAGTCAATAATAATCAAAATACCTGGATTAGCTTGACTCAGGATACCAATAACTTCCTTTTAAGGGGCTTTAATGATTTCTTGTGTTACAGTTACTAACTAAGCAACCCCTAAATGATTTGAGTTGAGGGCACAGTTACACACACAGTATATACAGTTGGCAGTGTACAGAATTTTTCTATGAATAATAAATAAATAATAATAACCTCAACCTGGCAGCCCATTCACGGACAAAATACTTGCTGTAAGATCGTCTACACTAGTTTAGGAAGTAACTTCATTTTCTCACATTATTAAACTGCTTAACATTATATAGTCCCCTGTGATAATCAGTTTTTCACTTAAGTGCTGCTGACTATAGTATTGTCAGTTTCTGGGTCAGTGTCATCCATCCAAATTTGGTATATTCAGCTACACTACACAGACAGATGCTCTTGTAAATAATCCAGTTTATTAATTCAATTACTGTCTTCAACCAGAAAGAGTAAAGGACCATTGTGCTTTGGAAGCTGCATTCTTCTAAAGCTAGTATTGCCTGCCTTGTGTTGACATCATTTTATGCTTTACATTTGTGGTTAATCAATTGAGAATTTGGTTGATTGCCAGAAATGGATTATACAGTGTTTGTAAAAAAACTGTGTTAATTCATTTATTAGACAAACACACCAAATATTCTCTGATTGTGACTTCTCCTGTGTGAGGACTTGATGCTTCCTTCTGTTATCTGTCTATAGACTTGACATGTGGGGTTTTGGTATGCTGGTTGGACAAGGTAATCTGAATACGTCAACTTGAGCTTTCTGATATGGTTTTTAAAAAAATCAAATATGTTCTGCTATTTTATAGATTAAAGGAATAATCAGCTGAACAGTACAGTTGTGTCAAAAGCAGGTCTACCTCCATAGGAAGTGTTTCAACAGGAATATGTACATTAGATCTACAGACGCCTTTCCACTTCTAAGATATATTCACTAGCAAAAGGTTGCTACGGATATGACCTACATGGAGAGTAACTCTATGCTGAAAATGTCATTTCATTGGCCTCTACAATATGAAACTATCAAATAGTGAAATCAGTTGTACTTTAGACAAAAAAGCAGAAATTGACTGACGCTGATGTACTGTAAGCTGAGATAAAGCACAACGTTTTCTATACAGGTGCAGGCTACACATGCACCCACTTTTACTAACATTAGTGTAATGACTATTTTCTGATCCAGTTTTCAGTGGTGTGTCACATGACACACCACTTATTTGAATCAAACAGCACTGATTACAAGCCAGCCTCACTTTACCCAAAACATATGTGTAATTAACATCTGGTGTTTAACGGGTCAGTGTTCAGAGAGAGATGGCTAATGTTAGAATGAGCAACACAACAAACTAAAATAGTTTACAAGCTAGACATTATCAGTAAACACTATGCTAACACCATCACACTGTCATGTCATCATTTTAGCATGCTGAGGTTAATAATCAGCTCACAGCACATTTGTACCCTAGGTACATCCTCACTGAACAGCCAGCATGGCCTAAGACTGTTTCACACATGAAATGAAACACATATCAATAGCTCGTTGGATATTAAAGATAATATTAGTTGGGTTATATTTGTTAATAACCAAAGATATAAAGACTTACTCTATGGCTCTAACTAAACTTGATTGCCCTGTTTTGTGTATTGTGCAAAATTGTCAAGGGGAATAGTTTTCTGTCATGTGACACAACTGCAATGCCTACAGTCAGCTATGCCAGTGAACATTAACATCTTAATAGTGATTTTGGAGATGGTGCTATGTGCCAGCGAACCACACCTTCATTGTAGTCCACACAATGCAACCGTCACAATCCCCCCTAGGAACATACAGGGAGCCTCCACAGCATTTGAGCAAGGTGTGCTGCAGATCCAGATAGCTTTATCTAAAGAAGGGAGCTGGTGGGAGGGTGGGAATACAAGCTGAGTGGATCTACTCCTAACAATGGAATCACACGGCATAACACAAATAAAGCCGAGGTACAAGCAAGCACACTCCTTACAAAGACACACAGGGACCGTGCCCTGTCCATCTTACTTTCTCTTGATTCCTTTTTCTGTTCCCATTTATTCTCTCTCCTGTTCTTTCTTCACTAGCACAGTCTCAGGCTCAGCATATCTATAGGCATAGCTGCTTTACACATCCTATTACTTATTTTGTTATTAAACTTAATACAGTTCTTGGTAGTAATTTATGCCAGTTAGCTTAAAATTCAACCAACTGCACGTATTCAGAGGCCTGTTCACTCCCTGTATGAGCAGACCTCAGGCTGGTGTCTCCTCAGAATATGTCAGGGCAAGTGTACGCCACATGCTCAACTTTTTAATAACGAAAAGACTATTTAATGTCCTTTCTGGAAATGTTAATGGAACATTAAACCTAAAAATCTCCAAGTCCAAACAGTACCATAGGTTTCTGTACCATAGGTTGCTTTAAGCCATGCTAGCAGCTTGACTCAAAGCATGTTGATAAATTGGTCGCAGGGTTAGTCCAACTGAAATAGTGACATTTCAGTTGGACTAACCAACTGAATGGATGGATTTCCATGAAATTTGGTACAAATGTCTTTGTGCCCAGATGATGAATCATAATGGCTTTGGTAATCTTTTCTTCTTGTGCCACACCCAGGTCACATTTTTCATTATTGTAGCTGAATATCTCAACATCTACTCAAGGCCCAGGAATTTACAGTCAACCATGGTTATGGCCAAATACCTGCAAAGCAATTAGCTAAGACCCTAGATGGTATACACATAAGCATACAGGCATTGTCAATGTGCTGACATTAACTTAACTTAATTCCGTTACTAGTCCCACAATGGGGACATTCTATTACCAAGTGCACACACACAGCAGTGCACACACAAACACACCGTGCACACACACACACCCGGGGCAGTGGGCAGCCAGTGCTGCGGCGCCCGGAGAGCAGTTGGGGGTCCGGTGCCTTGCTGAAGGGTCTGAAGGGTTGAGGGTGGACAGGGCGCTGGCTGTTCACTCTTCCCACCAACAGTTCCTGCCGGACCTGAGACTCAAACCCAAACAGTCCTTTTGGGACTTTTGGGTTACAAGTTACAAGTCCGACTCCCACAAGTCCGACTCCCTATCCATCAGGCCACGACTGCCCCCAAAGCATTTAGCTCAAAGTATCCCTGTGCAGAGCCAGTAATGTGGCTATTACAAGGCAGAGTCACCACATTCACCACCTTAATGTTTTGCCACTATCCTAGTACAGCAAAAACATATTGGCACAGCCACACTATAGCCTTTATTCTGTATAACAGGAAAGAAACTGCAAAGCTTCAAAGTTCTGCTTGGTTGATATTGACTGACTTCACTTTCAGTTCAGATAGGCCCTTTTAACAAATATACTGTATGTCTATACAGTAATGGAGATGTGGGTAATGTTCCCATGTTAAAGTCTGTAAATACAAGCTGTCAAACGTGGAAACGAGTTTGTCAGCCCCCTCGTGGTAATTACAAATGCAAAATATGGAAATAATCTGTTATTACCGATTCCTTTCACTGTAATCTTGAGCTGCATAAGTTTGTCAGTGTTACACTGCAGCCATCCCACATTATATGCAGTTCAAGGTAAAAACAAAAAACAAACAAACAAAAAAAAAAACTAAATTGCATTTGCAAGAAATCTGATTGTGTTTGCTTAAACCTTATTTATTAGAATAGCAACCGGTTCACTAACCGGTTAAAGTTGTCTCACGTGCAGCAACAGCATAACCTTTCCACTTCTTTGTGGGTGAAGTCTACACGGCATATCCCATTTGCATTTGCACTACATTAACAAACCAAACTGAACTCATTCAAATGTAAAACATCAAAGAAACGTTCTATGGGACCAAAAGATCACCCTGAATTTCTCTTTTAGTTGTTAATTCACCACAGCAGCACTTCTTGGTAACATTAGCAGAGCCTTGATTTGCTAATGTCTTGCTTTTGGAGAGAGTTACTCATTTCTGCAGCCACTGATGTCTTAGATCACAGGAATGGCATATGTAAATTATATCTGAGCAGGTTGCTGGGCTAGATTCCTTAAGAACACTATGGGATGGGTGCCAAGACACTGGGAAGGTGCACATCAAAGTCATACATTAGAAGCAGGTAGAAGGTAGAATCATCATATTTTCCTGCATTTTTGTTAAAATATTTGAAGAAGCCTTGCAATGATTAACTTCAGGGTTTCACACTGTTGTTCTGCTGTGAATATTCTTTCTGGCGATTATAGAAGGAAGACCAAAAATATGAACTTATTACACATTACGGTCACACACATACAGGATATACCTGCAAAATGTTACGTGTCTTTGAAAATGAAAAACCAGTCACTCAGTTGTTGTTAGTTACATGTATTATTAGATTAGGGTTATAGATCTTCTAATTACATATGGGTTTACATATAGGGTTTGTATTACTTTAACATTTAAAGTTTTGCTGTAATATCAGTTCATTTTTTGTGTTTTTGTGGAATTAGTGGTAGTATACTAACACATTTTTCATCTATAAAATTCCCTTGTATAAAACCTTGTAGTTGCTTCTTAGTTGAACCTGTGAGTACCTGTCCAAATAAAATTTTTAATTCAAATATGTAAAATATTAAAATATGTAAATATGGGTTTTGACTGGAATAAATTATTTTGCAAGCATTTTGAAACAAATATATAACATTAAAACTATGGAATTGTATCTGGTATAGTTTAGGAAGGAAAAGTCTGCTACTGCTACTAAAATTCATCCACTTAATGTTATAGTGTGCAGGGTACAACTAAGAAATTATCCTGCTTAACCCCTGTTATGAAATTTAAGAAAATAGCAACTTATTTCTCACCAGAGTGTGAACTCCCCTTATTTTACTCGTATAAGTTACAACACATGCTTCGAGTGCAAAACAAATGCAAACCTTCCTGACAGTGCTGACCTTCAGAGTAAGTGAGACCCTAACAGTCTATATTAGCTGTGTTGCATCATCCAATCTGATAAAACGCAGCTCTACTGGAGCATAACCTGCTACACAAAACAGATGTGGCATGCTTTGCAAGTAGTAGTGAGACACTTGAATGAACTCTGTTAACTTACTGTCAGGTGACTGAAACAGTTAGTGTAGCAAAAGAGTCACAATGCCACCCCACTTCTATCATTTTTGTGTATGTTAATAGATCTCTCAGTGCCACTTTCCTTAAGTGTATCTAATAATCTGGTAACGGCATTTTAACCATTACAAAATGTAAACCAGTTTCCATGTTTTCTGGGGATCTATTCTAACTTAAGTATTTGTGTTTATGGTCTATGTGAAATATTCTTTGAACTACATTCATATAATGTCCAAAAGTGGTTCTCCTGAATTTATTAATTAAAGTCAGACTTTACAAAAGACTTTATTTAAATTGCCCCTACAGTGTATTTAATCTACAAAATCTCTTGCATATTTCACACTTCCTTGAAATAATAATTCTTGAATGGTGCTTTTCTTTAGTCTGTCATGATGGCTTTCACTTTCAATGGTAACAACCATGTTTCAGAATATGTTGTGATATGGAGTTTAATGTGTACCTCCCTGCTCCGATAAAGAGTCAGTCAGTCATTGTTTATGTTTGCTACTTACAACACCACAGATTTCTCTGGGCCAACACGTTTCTAAAGTATCTTAAAATAACACTTGTGATGAATGTGCAATTTCCCTAATTTACGGCTGGCTGCCGTACTCAGGGCTCTGGGCTGGATGGAAATCTTAAATGGGGCTTGAACAGCACTCCTCACAACAAGAAATCAATATGCCATATGTCTACTGTGGCCGAGGCAACGCTCACAGGGTAATTTCCTCCAAACGCTACAAACACAGCTCAGCCACTTCACTGACACAAATAGAATCCCAGTCACACACTCTGACACACATACACTCAGGAGGATGCTGAATGTGTACACTGATCTGTGTACTTCTGTGTGTGTGTGTATATGTATGATAGTGCAATGACCTAATGTACCGTATATACAGTGGCTTAAAAATATTCACTCTTTCACTTTTTGCACACTTTATTGTGCGGTAGATTTCATTTTAAATAGATAAAATCTGCAATTTAACCCATCAATCTACACTCAATAACCCATAATAACAAGGTGGAAGTCTTTTTAAAGAATGTATTTTTAAAAAAGTGAAATTTCTTCTTTAAAAAAGTATTCAGAACTACAAATTGTAATCAGGTACCTCCTATTTGCTTTAATTTTTGTGGCTAGAATTTGAGCCCACCTGTGCCAAACTGAACTGAGTAGTTTGGAAAGACAAATACTTGGCACATGCATATAAAATACCACAACTGCATGTCAGCCATGAAATCAAGGAGCTCTCTAGATCTCTATAATATAAGGCCTAAATCAGAGCAAGAATATATAAAAAAAATCTTTCTGATGACCTTTCTTTGCGTTTTTAGGAGCACTAATAATAATAATAGAAATAATAATGAAAGGATATGTACCCCTATCCACCTAGAGGGTCTTTTCAAGAGCTGCATTCTCAGTTATTCTTTAATTCATATCATGTCAATAATTCAATACATTTCTAAACTTGATATCTTTGAAACCGAACCTACTGTATTAAGATCAAGGGCCATTTGACAAATATTGTTTCTGATAAATGAATGCATACTGTATTTATACACTACAGGTTTCATCCTAAAATCCATTGCCAATAAAAATCATTGCCAATAGGTAGCAGCCTAGACAGTACAAGCACCTAATGACCAGCTGATGTGTTCATTGTCACTGGTTACCATGCAAACAAACATGAAGCAGTACAAGTCAAGTATTTACTTGGAGATTTAGGAGCCATTCAGTGACACGACAAATGTTGGGAGCACAAATTTTTACTCTAAATGTTTTCTTTTTCATGTTATTGCCAATGCTAGATTACTGACTGTATATAGGACAAAAATGAACAAAAATTGCAATCAATTTAAAATCAATATTTTTTGAAGCCTCTGTATGGCATTGAACGCGTGTGCTCTCCTGAGTGAGGAAATTTCAGTTAAGTGAGTTCAGACCATATCTGTTACCACATGTAATCTATTCTCCTGTGTCGAGATGCTATCTGTCCAAAGTCCTACAGGAACAATAGAGAATGTGCTAGCAATGTTGTTCTTGGATTGGTTTACTATGGTCCTCATCAGATAAGCTGGGATCTTCCCTGCAGTTTCACCTAAACAACATTAACACTGTGTGTACCGGACATGTGTGATGAACCTTGTCATTACCCGAATCCACATAATCCAATAATTACTAATCAATATGTAGCTCTTGGGCAAGACAGCTAAATTTAACGTTCAAGTACACAGGAAGGCAGGGATTTGAGAGGTCTAAAAATGAATTTCATTTACAAGAAACACATGCATCTTATGAAATTAAACAAGTCATATTAAAGCAATTCATTTAAAATTACATGGGCACTGTTACACTGAAGTCATACTTCCTTGGTTGACCAAGAACAACTGCCTAAATAAGGCTGTCAATAAGTGATCTAAACTAACTTCTATCAATAAACACACATGCAAACGCCATTGACCATCGCTATAGTAAATTTAACTTGATTAGAGGATCTCATCACTGACATCAGCATAAACATAAACAGGTCATTTTTAAAAAACATATATGGTGTGTAAAACAAATTCTTTGCACCTTTGATGCCTTAAGTCCATGAGACCATAAAAACATGCAACCATAGGAAACCAGTGATGTGACATGGCTTAGGCCACCATCAGACTATGAGTACTGTAGGTCTCCAATAAAATACCACAAAGGCCTGGTATTTGTCAGGATGTGTTACAGTTATTGAGAAGATACACATAACACACAAATATATGAAGCTGTAAATTTGTAAGATATTTTGGTTAAAATATTTTACCCTACATTCAAGAGGCGAACATTTCTACTGAAACTTAGCACTGGACCTCTGCATTGGCTTCAACCCACAACAATACTGCAGGTGACTCGGACAAAGCTAGCATTTTAAAAGTTGCACATGTAGCATGACATGAGATAGCTACTGAGACCTAAGCTGTAGCTGCACCTGTACCTGTTAAGAAGAGTAGTGGGGTCACTGATCAGAATTGGAATTCAGAAGAGCACAACTGATATGAAGCCAGCCAGAGACAGGGTCATTTAAAAAGTCAAATTACAGAAAAAAAAAGAAAAGCTCACCCTGCTCTAGGTAAGTATTAAGTGTTACACATGACGTGATGTTCTGGAACATATTGCACGGCTCTAAAAAGTACACATAATGTTTAGATTTTGAAGAAGTAATGAGGAAAGTTTCCAGAAAATCAGCAGGAAAATAAGGGCTTGACCTCAGACCTCAAATCTTTTACTACCACTTTGCAACATTTTGCAAACTCTCCTCATGTGCTGTACATGATGGGCTGATGTCAGGAGAAGGAGGTTTGGTTCGAGCTCTTTATTCTGTTTGCCTGATATCGTGCAGATCACATCCCTCTCACTTCTCCTCTTCAAGCTCATTATCATGGTTAAATTATTTCCTCCCACAAGAACGTTAATTAACACACACGTCCAGACCACGTCTGGCCGCACAAATTGATTACAACATCAGAGCCAGTGTGTGTGCGTGGCTAGCCTCTGCAGGAACAAAAGGCAATTGGCCCTCAAAGGGGGCAGCAGGCCTGTAATGGCAGCAGAAACATATTACATGTGCCACACAGTGTATAGCATACAATGTGTGTTTGTGTATAAAAACGTGCATGTTTTCTATGGAGATGCTAATAAAAGAAGGGAGGTAGCACATGCATGTAGCTTTAACAAAGGGATACTGGTAATCAAGAGGTATCAGACATTAACACAAAAAGACAAGTGCCTACATGGCAGCACAACACACACACACACACAAACAGAAATGATTACACAAGATACACACTTCAAAATGAGAATGTGAATTTTGTCATTATGACAGAGCAGGAGGGGTAATTTCAGGCTTGGCCTCAATCAGCAGTGTTGAGCATAATTTCAGTCCTGAAGGGGTTAATTAGGGGCTGTGAAGAGAGACCTGAATTAATTGGCTTGTGTCTGAAAAGACACAGAAAATAATTGAAGGTGGGAGAGACAGAGCAGTGCTGACTTACAATGGGTATAACTATATGAATAATAATTATCAGAAGTGTTTTGAAGGAAAGTAAACAACTTACAGATGTCAAAAGATGAGGCTAGCAATATTCCATATTATTTGTTATAGTCAAAAAATCCCATGGATAAAACAAAACCAACGCTGAACTTATCCTATAAAAAGTATTTTCAGTGTAATCAAAGCTTGATAATACCTTTACAGCTTGTGGACACAAAAAGTGTTGCAGCTGCATTTTTCAGCCATCTGTCCTGTGCATCTGACAAACAGATACACTCCTTATGATCACTCCAGTCATCTACACAGGGCAACTGATGGCTCGTTTTTCACTTACGCTATATGCGTGTAAATAGACATGCAGTGTTTTTTTATGCTCAAAGACTGTTTTTCCAATTAACGTGTGTACCACAACTACAGTGACTCTACCTTTAGCTTCAAATGCTTCCAAAACACAGAGTAACTGTGCCTGAAATCCTCCTGTGTAGACACAGATGAAGAACTGATGTTGCTGCTGCTATGCTAATATTCAAGCTGCTCTTCACGTACAGTACAGACCCTGTTACTATCCCACTGAGCTCCATTGTTGTCCAAAAACATGCCAGTGATCAGCATTCTTGCAGATGACATGTGCATGACCGACACCTCTCAAAATATGAAAGCATAACTTTCTTTTCCATCTCCTTTCAAAACACTTCAGTAATCAGATAACAACACATTTATAAAGGCCAGAGAAATATAAAGACAAGTGTAAGTCAGCACACATGATATAGAAATTTGTTTTACAAAAATAGTAAAACTTTCAACACTGTAGCTGTCATATCTGACTTCCTTTGTTCTTCTACAGCAGCCTTTCTGAATGATTTGTGTAGACTACTCCACAGTGCCCACTGCAGTGTCAGAGACCAATACTAATGCATGAGCAGACGAGAGAGCAGCTTGTGCTAGCAGGTATACACTGATTGCTGTAGAGTGCATGCACACCCGTGGAGGCGCTCGCATGTGGGTCACAACATGTAGCGTGTTCAAGCCCTTATATTTGGATTTAGACAGTGAGGTATAATTACACATACATCTCCATTTAAATTTATAAATCAGCAAGAGCATTAGCATTATCCCCGCACAGAACAGACAGAAACACCCACTGTACAAAAGACAAACAAATTTATTTAGTGTCCGTGACATCACAGACTCAGCAAAGGACACTCAGACTCACACTCTCCATAAGGGTTTACTTAGATATGTCACTGTATGTCAGTGTTGAGTAGCTACAACAGAAAACACTGCATTACAATGATGAACTACAAAGGTACAGTATAGTACTAAAACATGCTCTTTTAATATTAGCATTACATATAGCTGATACAAAGCGTCAGCCCACACAGCTCATTATTTTGGCAACAATTTTTGGCATGCTTGTCTGCATGCTTGCTCTTTTCACCAGCATATATTACCGTACCACATGATGCCATGAAACTTAAGACCAATATGTCCCTGCAGGTTTAGCATCAATACATGTTTGTTGGATAGGCAAAAATCATTGCATTCCATGGTAAATGGTTGAAACACATGGAATGTCCCTGAAAATCATTACACCATTATCTATATGTCTAATGATGGTAACAGGTTCTCTGTTCCTATATGTAAATAAATTACATTCGTTGACTGATGTAATCCAGTTAGTGCTGTTGATGAAGCTTTTTTTAGCATCTTTAACAGATGGTACAATCATCCTTTCTTCAAAGCGCTTTCTTTTAACCATAAAAATAATTATACATGTCAGGCTAAGATTAACTACAAAAATGTCTGGAAGAATGGAAGAGTTCTCCCTCCAAGGGACATCTGTCAAACCCTCTTCAAAGTCACCTTCCTTCTCAGCAGTATTACTAAGAAGCACAAAAATAGTCCATTTGTAGTACAGCACCCCTTTCATGGCCTCATGATTCCTCTGTTCAATCTTGGATATTAAAAGAATGAGGGGAGTTCCTCGTTCAGTGTCCTTCATTTGCCATGTCAAAGTTTCTGACAAGTACAGACGTAATGGTAACTTCTCTTCATTGTCATAACAGCATAACCAATGTCAGTAAATTTGTAATTCATAGCATTATGTGTCTATAAATGACACTCGTAAATGAACCCAGATCACTTCTCAAAGCTGTAGCTGGCCATTATTATCTGGTGCCTTTTTTTTCCTTACACTTCTATATCAACAACATACTGGCAGAGCAACTCCAGCTACATTTTAAGTATACATAGACAAGTATTATTTGCATAGTAACCAAAATTATCCTATGTAATTAAAAAAAAAAAAGCTTATCTTAGAAGGCTATCAAACATATTTTCATTTTTGTTACATGTGCTCATATTTTCCAAATAACTGGAAAAAACATGGACCCAAACGGCACAGTGAGAGGTTGACATTCAAAAAGTGTCTAACTCCACTATGAAGGAAATGCTTAACTTTACACCAATACTCTCTGATGCAGTGTGAGCAGCTGCTAGTTACAGTCATCTTGATTCCAGTGGAAATGGAAGCAGAAAGTTAAAATTCTAAACAAAACAGAGGAAAAACTTATCATCTGTGTCTTCCAGTTCACTACAATGTGTCTTTGGCAAGTTACTGGAACATAAACGGAAGAACGACCAGTGGAAACATCGTATGACAGAAATGTCCAGTCAGGGCCAGAGTATGTAAATTACCTGCTCAATTCAATAAAACCTACAGGCACAATAGAAAACTATAGTTATAGATATTTTTTTAAATAAACACACTCATTTTGTTTTCTTTGATATTTATGTTTTTGGTGAGAATCCATAGGCTTGGTCTGGTAAGTATATTACCAGAATCAGAAAGAAACAAAGAAATGAGAGGCCCAGAAGGAATGGACAGGTGAGTGTATCATCAAAGTGATTTGCATCATGGGTATTTCTTTTTTTTATATCTTCTTTTATTTAAGACGAAGTGCATTGATGGGCGCCACGCCTGACTGCCCATGAAACACAGTTGGCAAAAAGCTGATGGAAAAAAACGAGTCCTTCATACCCTCACTCTGTCTTTCAGTCTCTCTCTCCCTTCCCCTCTGCAGTACTGAAAGGCTCATCAGGACTTGTCATCGCTCTAATGAATATCATTTAAATTGCTTTGTGTATGGGAGTGAGTTTGGATGTCGATTTAATTTGCACATGTGTTTGAGCTCTTGTGCTCGGCAGGGCGGATGGAGAGCGGCAGCCCTAATGAAACGCCGGCCTCGGTGACAGGCTGACGAGGCCCGACCCAATCAGACGGCTTTGAAAGGAAATTTTGACAGGAAGGCGGAGGTAGGGAATACAGCACACACACACAAGCATACAGACACAATGTAAGATACACAGATGCAGAAATACACAAACGCAAACACACACACATACACACAAAGATTAAGACACATGATACACACTTGTTCAGGAATATTAATGTGTACCTATTTGCATAGAAACTCAAATATACAAATATCAGCCTCTCACAAAATAAAGTGACTTCAAGCTCGGTTTGTATTCTCACAACATCCCAGTGTGTTGTTGAGCAATGCTAGCTATGCACCTGTCCAAATTTGAAGATCCTATCCCCTTTTAGCGCAGCCTTGCTAATGATGGCACCTCAGAGTCCTGCACTGGTAGAATATGTAAAATAACACCCACTTCACTCTGCTCAAGATGAGCCATACCGGGCTATAAGCATGGCCTTATCAAAATGAAATTACAATATATGCTGATACCGTATTTCAGCAACCCCAATCCTCCCACAACCCCCACTCCAAATCCTCGCGTGTGCACTCCCAGTGCCGCACACCCGGTGAAATATTACAACCTTTCCCAAAGCAAAAGATATAAATCCGCATTGAGGAATTGCAAAAACAGCACAAAGCATTCCCAGGCCAGCCTCTATCTAGTGAGGCGCTTATGATTTAGCATTGCAGGTGTATCAAGAGCTCGCTCTCCCCTCTCTCTCTCCCTCCTGCTCTCCCTCGCTCTGCCTATGGCACACCGGTGAGTGTGGCCGTGCAGCCGCCTGCTCAGCCGCAGCTCCCTGTTTCATTACTATCACCCAGAGGTTTTTTAATTGAGTCAGATCCAATTACAAGCCAGCAATTAGCTATTAATGTAATCAATTACTCCTCCATGCTTGTCACATCAGAATGTGGTGCAGATGTGGAATATCTGTATGGTGCATTCAGTGCATTACCAGGTTTCATCACAATCGTGGTGGAGAGGAGAAAAGGGTCCAGACTTTAAAAAAAAAAAAAAAGACTAAAAAAGTACAAATACAAACATACTAAATAGATCATTTTTATGTGGTTTCAAAAAAAGCTAGAAAAAATAAGACAATGCTTGGCTATTGACAGGAATGTAAGTATTGTGTCCTAACTGCTTTATGTCTGCCTCTTCATTGGTCAATAGACAAATTAGGATTCTTTTATCTTGTCACAAAATGTGAAGCTGAAACAACAATGTGGGTATCAAAACATGAGCGCATTTATATGCACACAAGCAACCAAATTGTTGTGTTTCTATGCCCGGTAAATGAAGCCCACATATGCATACATAAAGTCAGTAATCACATTTCTTCCTACTATTCACATGACACACAACAGTGTCTTCAAAGTTACACAGGATTCTCCAGGCACACTATTAACTGGAACAAACAAGAGCGATGACACAACCTCATTATAGCCTTTTTGCATAGGACTCAAGTTGATTTCAGAACAGATGTACAGCTGTAACATACATTGATAAGCCTTTGTGCACCAGCACTCAACCTCACGTCCAGAAGAAAAAAACTTTATATATACATTTGTGTGAATATGTTTTCTTTGTAATCTGTGAAGCACTTCCTCTTATTCAGATTGTGGTTGTCTTTTCCTGAAAGATGACTAGTGGTGTTCATTTGTGCTGTTCTCTTCATGTACTAAAAAAATAAAACCATACATTTTTATATATACTGTCAGTTACTGAGAGACATTTTATCTTTTTCAATTATAATGGCCTGTCTGTAGCCACACACAATTTGAGTTGGTTTACATATCACAAATCCGGCTCTGGAGACCCAAAGTTCTGGATGAAAAAGCATATTTGACCTGTTACAAATGTTCACAAGCACTGGAAAATATTGAACATTTTCTCAGAATGAGAGACAAAGAAAAAAAGAGCGAGACAGAGGTTTCTGACAGTCCAGGCAACCAGGCAAGTTAAACAGATACATATAATAGGATATTAAACTTTAACAACCCCATATTCATTCCAATCATCCAGGAGAGAAACGGCCAAAACTTCAGGCTCCAAATTTCATTTGTGTCTCATTGGAAAGGCTGAATTTATGAGGCCCTTTTGTTAACAGAGAGGTATGTGTTGGATTAAAAAGTTCTCCAGGCCTTTTTGCTCCAGTCTCTCTCTTAGTGACATATGTCTTCATTTGTGAAGGCTTAGCTCGTGCCAGGGTGGAACTTTCATTGGCAAGAGCCAGTTTCCCCCAGGAGAACTGTTATGCACTGCACAGGAAATAAAAAGGAATGCCAAGTTACTTCCTAATGTCGTCAGTGATTTCATTACCTCAGACACTGGACTAATTTAGGGCAAGCGAAGGAATGGGATTTCAGCATGCAAAACAGCAGACACTTACCCACCAGCAAACCACAGAACTCTGAATTCATTCAAAACTGCATTCATAAATGAAAACAAATGGGGTTGTGAAACTGCAGAGAGGTACAATGGAAAATACTCCTAACCAGCTCATGTCCTGAAGGCAACTGCTCTTTGGAATAGCCTGCTAAAAGGGTGATGTGTTAAAAACTATCTGATTAAGAAGGACTATAGAGCAGGAGAGGAAGAAGAGGCAGAGAAGTGAGATCTTACTGCTGGGAGTACGTGAAGCTTAGATGATTCTGTGATGAGCTGAGCGTTTGTCAGGCCAGTGAGGTCGTCACCAGCCAAGATCTCTCTCCTCTTAACTAACCTGCATCTTGACAAGGCAATCAAGTCTCTCCCCAAGTGTAATTAAATGATAAGTTCATATTTGAGGGACAATTGTGAGGCAGCCGATCGGAGAGTGCTGTCACGGCGAGCGGCTGGCGTGACGAATACCCTTATTAGCAGCCACACTGCACCCTGTCAAGAAGAGGGCTGACCAGGAGTATGTGTATAGGAGAGGTAATGAAGGTCCACTGTTGTGCATTCACACACACACCCTTTGTCACACAAGAACAGGTTATGCACATGAATACACGTTGTTACACTCTCATTGTTGCATTCTCGCCACAGCCGCCAGTGATCGTTTAAGATATGCCCACAAAGGGCAGATGGAGGTAAGGGGGACATGCACTCCAGTGTGTCAGCACAACATGCATCTCCCTGTAAATCAATGAAAGATGATGTGAGCTCTGCGTCCCAGCTGTTTGATATGCAAACAGCTTTTCTATGCAAATTTGTTTCAACAGCTTTAGACACACACATCAGGAGAGTGGCTTCAAGGCCCAGGTGCGCTGTGGAGAGGAGAATAAAAAAAAATAATAATAAAAATAAAAATCTACCCCAAATGACAAACAACTGATTTGGACAAATGATTTGTTTAAGCAGCATTGCAGTTATGATGTTTGTTCCCCAACTTCTGTCTTGTCTCCCCCGTTTCATTCACTGTAATGCTGGGATCATCCCTCAAAATGGCATAAAGGTGCTTGGCAGATATCATGCACCCGCAGCTATTATGAAAGGGTGTGCAAACATTACACTCTTCACAAAATGTATTCATCATTAGAAGTTTACCAGGTAGCATTCTGTGTTATGGTTTCTCTGTGTGTAAGATACTGTATATCCCCTCCCTCTTCTTTCATGGGGTGCATCTTGAAGTGTGTGCTTGCTTTAATCCTGTGTGTGTGTGGCTCAGTGTAGTGCAGGTCTGCTCTCGGCAGGACTCCCATTGTGGCGTTGGCTCATTGTGTCTGTGGAATAAAGCTGCCTCTGTTGTCTAGCCAGCTTCCTGCTTCAAACACAGCACTGTGGAGATCTCCCTCCTCCCCTTTTCTCCATCTTTCTCTCTCTGTCATTCACCCTCTCATCTCAATTGTTTACCTCTGTCCTTTCAGTCTGTCTCGCTTCCTCATACTTGATTCTACAACTGCCCCTCCTTTCTTTCCATCTTAAGAAAATAAACTTGCATTTTTGAACTCAAGCTGTACAGTGAGAGGGATAAGGGAGGACAATGGAAGGATTTTTTTTTTAACAGGAGAGGAGTAGGTAAAGAGGTGACTAAAGAGGGGGGATATGAACTGACATAGACATGACTCTTTTCATGATTGTTTTTTAATGCCAGAGTCATTTTTGAGCTGCCACTTGAACTCAAATACAAATGCATGTAATGCACACCAATACAAAATTGGAAAAACTTCTCTAAATTCTCTACAAGCGATACTTTTGTCTCTACATATGACTTCTTGCAGCAAACCAAGTGGCAAAGCATTAAAGAAATGGGCTCCACTTCAGATTTCAGGTTAATAAATCATAGAGAGGAGAGGCTTGTTAAATTGAACTTTATATAACTTCTGTGTAAAGGTCAGCGCTCTCTTTTTCAGAGGTAATTTAAAGATTAGAGGAGTCAGTGTTTCCATCACGCTCACACACACACATACACACATTTGGTTGGGTATATATGCACGCACACACACAAATATGCCATTCGTATAAAAGCAGCAGGCCTTCAGTGAGACAAGGCCCAAGGTGAGACTTTTTAATAATTTCTTTACCTGTGCAAACGAATCTGAGCATCATTTGCACATACCTGAGCAAAGTCCAACTCTAATTCTCATAGCAGCTACTAACAGAATTTCCATTCTTTTCTCAAATTGAAGCCTTGTTTGACAGAACAGAATGTCATTAAAAGCTGCCCATGCTGAGATGCCTCATATGTTGTCACTTATTTATGTGAGGGCCTGCTGAAACTTTCCATAAGTACCTTTCAGTCTTTTTCAAAAAAGACCATCAAAACCTAAGAACAGCCTGAACAGAGCTAAGAATTGGTTATGAGACTTTGCACACACTGTACAGTTGTAGATTATATATTACACCTTATCCTTTAATGGGTTATGCCTCCAGTTTTAGAATTACATAGTTGTTAATTTAACAATTAACTGTTTGTTTGGGGTGCAACAAATAGTTGACACAGTAGACAAAAACAAATGAAAAAATTTGTTGCCAACAAATTTAACTGATGATTATTAGTTATTTAAAATCAAGTGCAACATAACAACTGCAGTGCAACAAAAAACCTTTTAAAAATGGTGCTGTCCGATGCAATTCATTAACAACCTAAGTCATTCATAGTCAGCATTTTACCTTTGACAAGATAAAGACCATGCAACATCTGTAAGGCAGGCCTTGCTTGGCATTGGAGCACATCTGTTTTACTTGAACATTTGAAGAGGAAGCACGCTGGTCTAATGAATGATGTGGAGTCAGACTCGCCTTGGTAAGATAGTTAGCTTATCAAGCTATAGCTCAGTATGGTGTGTTCTTGTAGCTTCAAACTTGGAATGTTCCCCTATTCAACTTAAGAGTGTTTACAGAACAACAACAAACAAGCAACATGTCCGGCATCAGCAAATCAGCTCTTTTTATGTTGTCACAATACAAAAAAAGTGGCTGACAAATTGAAAACAGCTTATATGTTATCCAAACACACAAAGGAAATGGAGGTCAGAAAGCCAACAAGATTTTAGCATTCACCACTATTGAATGCACATATGGAGTACAACAAAACCTTGTCAGAGCCCAATCAATTCTTTTAACTCTCAGAACCAACCCCAGTTTGGCCAAGAACAGCACAATATCAACTGTACACATAATAACTATATTAGCATTACTTACTTACACCTAACACTAAGTGCACAGTAACATTTTATATTCCAAACAGCTATTGTTAATTACCTTTACCATTAGACAACATTACAGAGGTTTTGTCTCATTTGCAACTGCAAATGCTATCAGTGCTTCTCAGAGGTTCCATACAGTACGTTTTGAATATTTCCCATGATTCAGGACACTGTTTATATCTTGCTAAATATTCATCTTAGGTATTCTGTCTGTGCTACCTCTTAAATGAAAATGCCTTTGCTAGCATTCAAAGAAAACTGCAACATGCTTGTCACTTTATATAGATTTGATAATTCATTTCAATCAGGATTCTGTTACCATACTGCTCAGTGATTATCTGATGTATTTTTCTGTACTACATTACTTCTCTTGAATCATGAAGCTGTTTGTATCTTGATTTAATCTTGCTACATATTAATCTGCAGGCAGCAACAAAGTCATGACATTCTCAAATGCAAGTGGCAGTGATCCTACTACACAGACTCATTCACAAATCACACCTCAACATGCAGTAGTGTGTTTAGAATGAGTTCAAAACACAGTTACAGGGCTGCTAACACACAGTATTCTCATACCACACAGGTGCTCAGCTCTCCTAGAGCCAGGTTCAAAAATAAGCCCTTGCACAACTTTGCACTGCCATATATCAGTGAATGACTGTGCTATTATAGACTCAGGAGGCACTTCAAGTCTTCAGAACTACTTCTGGCTGGGATGGACTCAAAGTTTAAGACAAGTTTTATTTTTCTCTAGCAACTAAGTAGGTGCAACATATGCACAGTACAAATCAGATTAGTAAAAACTGAAAAAAAGACAGGCATGAGCTGAGCAATGATCCATGTAGAAGCTCTAATTCCACTTTATAGAGAGTCAGTTCTCCTACTACACAAAGATCAATTGACAAACAGCAGTGATTTATCTATTACATTAATAGGTACATATTATAAGTTAACAGTATTTGACTAAGCAGTTATTTAAATAATTCCACAAGACTAGGAGTTCGTCTGGTCTGCTATCTGCAAGCTATTTATTCCAAAAGATTACTTGGTGCAAATGGGTCCCTGATGCCTGGATGGTTTGTAGATGACTGGAAAGAAAACCATAGAGTAGAAAACAAGAGAGTTTGAGCTCAGATGTCCATCAGAATAATACTTTAAAAACACCACCCTCCCCCCTCTCCCCCTCTCTCAGAGAGGCCTGTCACATATATTTTGCACTGATGGCTGACGGATCGGGCCAAGACACTCGTCTCAGGGCACTCCTCTATATATTGTTAATTTAATGCATGATGACGTGGCCAATTACAGAAGGCCAGCACACTCAAATAGCATGTCAAAACCTGTGTATCAATCTATTAGGTCCTGTTTCCTTGCACATTACAGGACACCTTTAGGCCCATCCCTAGTGCTGGAGGAAAGTGCTGACCTCATGTGAAACAGGCCCCTGATCCTCTCTCCAGCCTTTTAAAGTCTATAAAAACATAACAGGACTTAAACTGCATGAAAGTCAGAGGTAGGAGTAAGAAATATATGGTTATATATCTGCATGGATATGTATGCATATATTTAAAGCTCAATGTTATTGTCATGCAGGAGGCTTTTTACCTCTTAGTGTTTGAAGACCACTAAGTTGGCATGGTCCACAGTAATGGGAAGTGGTTGGCAATGCACTGCAATGATGGCCTGAGTTGCTTTCCCTGAAAACTTTTCCTTTGTCTCTATCTTTCTCTTTCTCTTTCCTTACCTTCTTCCTTACCCATGGGGTTTTCTTGCTGACAGGAGGGGCTGTGAAGTTTGACTGGCCCAGCTCAGGCTTTGATGCTGTCACTTCCCATCCGCTCATAGAGTTCAAGGCCATCAAGGTCTTGCAAATGAGCAGACACAGACACAGGGAGATGCACTGGCGAGGCCAGTGGCATCTTGTCCATCCCCATGTCCAATGCTACACTTTCTGAGCTATGGAGGGATGTTGCGCTGCAAGCAGTCACGTGGCTTCTACAGAATACGAAACATTCAGTAGGAAGGTCTGTGACATACCGTATTTTCCGGTAAAGACACACTTTTTTTTTACTCCTCTGGCTTCTCCTGTGACTTATATAATTAAAGACCTCCATATGTTTTTCTCTGTTCAACAAGGTTGTTTTTGCTAAAAGCGATGTATACTTTGGTGCGACTATGAGTCTGTAAGATAATATAGATAAATAGTTGCAGTTTTTTCTTTTCTTGGAGTTCATTATATTTAATGTTGATATTAGTAGATGAGTTTATAAGGAAAGAGGTTTATATTTCAGAAAAAGTCTTCAAAAAACACAAATTCTCTCCTGTAATACCTCTAACAGCACTGTAGCATTACATGCATGGAGAGCATCATGCTTTAGATGCAGTTGAAACTATTAAACTACAGTTTAAGTTAGGTTTACATTTGAATCATCAGTTGAGAACCCCATAAGTCGAATTACATTTGGTCTGTGAAATCACTGCACTTTTTAGCTGTGTCACTGTACTCTGGTAGATGCTGGTACAACCTCCTCTCCTGTTCAGTGTGATTGGTTCTTCATTTGACAGGTCTGCCAGCATCTAGGCAGGAAAGATATTCTGTGGGGTGGTAGGATTTTATAACTGAACTATGACCAGGACACAAAGTTTTTCTCTCACTGTGTGGAAGTCCAATGTTTTCACAGACGATAAAGAAAGCTATTAAAATGTGTGTTTTCCAGGTAAAATATGAGACTTGACTTGTGAGCTATTTGAGGATTTTAGTGTGGGGCAGTTCCTCAGTAGGTGAAAAGAAATATATCTAGGTTGCGACTGTAAATTATGTTTCTCAATCTCTCAATAATATTTCTCCTGATGAATGACTTTTTTTCATGTAGCTCCTGGCATGACAATTTTGGACATCGCTGTGGCAAACAGTTTCTGGTTTAGATTTCTTACTAATTTTTATATGAAGGTTGGGGATGTAACTATAATGTTCCCAACCTGACCACTTTGTAGCAGCAATACTATGAAAATGCACTGTGAATACACCTGCAGTGGTAAATACAGCATTAAAAACGTGTGCATATGCCATATACAAACTGCCTTCAATCCCTGAATATATATATGACAATGTTAGCAGAGCTACACTCCGCTTACTTTGCCCAATATGAGCTACATATACAACAGGAAGTCAGTTGTGTGTGTTTGAGAGCATGCGTTTGTGTGTGTGACCCTTCTTCAGTTTAATGTAGTGTTATGTAAACAATCCAGTGGGGTTTTGTAAATTATGCTATAACCTTGTTGTCTGCACTACACAGCTGACAGATACAGTGATAAGAAGAGAAAGTGTGTGTTGAGAGTAGTAGTATGGTTGTATGAAAACACAATCATAATATTTGTGTGTTTTACATGAGGGCTAAAACCATAGGTGCGACTGATTACAATTTAAACTGTATTTTTTTTTTTTTTGAGAAATCCAGAAAGCTTAGTGTGTGTGTCCCTGTGTGTGAGCAACTGTGATGGGCGCTGATCTCTGGAGTGACAGGGCTAATCTCCCCAGTTACTGCCCTGCTCTCCTCGTCCTGTCATGCTCCAAGTGGCTCTCTGATCAGCTCGCATTAAAGCTAAACTCTTTGACTGATTTGGAGGAAAATCAAAATCAATTTGCACCAGGGCCCTTTATTCGGAGCCGTCCCCCCTGGGCCCACGAGCTTGTCACATCCCCTCGGTGTGGAATTGACGTTTTGACACGCAAAGTTAGATTAAAAGAGAGAGAGATAGAAAGAGAATGTATTTGAGTTTTACTCCCTCCCACTTGCATCAGTTCCCAAACCAGCCATGAGATCAAGGTAGCCTGGGAAGTGTCACTGTTGAACAGGTTCAATCATGGGATGTCAATCAGCACTGCCTGGCTCTGAGCTGCCAGGTAGCTTGGAGTCCTGTTATGTAAGTATTAGCCTCTCTCTTTAGCCTGTAGTTGTTTTCTAGTAGGTCCCATGATACTGAGAGGAAATCAGCAAAACAACTGATGAACAAATTAAACTGGCGGTTGACAGACGGGTAGACCAAAAGACGGCTTGGGGACAAGCTGACTGACAGGCTTGATTGAAAGCAGGGCCACAACAGAGTGACAGGTTGAAAGACAGATGGAGTCTGACAAGCTAAAGCTGGTGTGTGACACTGAACACCATTCAGACATAAGGCGACGGCAACGTGACAATTGTGGCGCTTGACGGACAGAAGGTTGTCACAGTGAGTAAAAGTAGCGAAGGGTGATTGGCAGAGGGAGCCTTATCTAAGAGTTTTTCCCTGTTTTAACATTTGCATGTGCGTGTACAACAGGAGCAGCAGTGTGAGCAGGGAGGAAGGAGGGCATATTGAATTAAAGTGACAAAAAGTGGGGATGAGGGAGAAAGAGAGTAGAAGCTGGGAGAAAGAGAGATCAGGTCACATGGAGGTGAGTGGCCTTATCACTCACGCACACACACAAGCACACACACACACACACACACACACACACACACACACACACACACACACACACACACACACACACAGAGGATGTGGTCCATTTGCAATGACACACGCAGTGATATCTCAGCTCGCGTCAGTAAGGAGACGAGCTGTTTGTCGGCCTTGACAGTTTTGGGTGGGCTTAGTGCATCACACCAGCTCCTCCACTGTGAACTCTGCTGAACAAACGTCAATCTCCCACTGTCTTATGGGGATTTGAAACTTAAACAAAACAAGGAGGGCAGAGATAGAAATAAAAGAAGATAAAACAATGTCTGGAGTTGTTGTGAGCCTACAGCACTCTTAAGTTTTCTTTGTTTTTGTTTCACTGTACCCTCAAGCTCATGATTTAGGTTTGCTTTATGATCATCGTCTTTTTTAATGGGTTATCTCCTGCACATGTAATGAATTGAAAAACTGTTGTGACTTGTTTGCAAAACAAGCTGTTTTATGTGTTTATACATAAACACATGGATCAACTTCACTTAATTTTCAGGCATCATTGGTTCTTGATAACTGCAGGGTTTTAGACCACCCCCATTTAATTAGCTTGATTATATTGTTAGTTTTTTTTCCCCCCAACATAATCATAGCCACTCTTTTAATTAGAATTAATTGCACTCTAAGTGGAGGTCTTTCAGTGAACATTAATATAAATTGTTAACTAATTAATCATCCCGTTGCTGACTCTTCTTCCATTTGTTAACGCTTATCCTCACCTCGCTGTGCTTCTACTGTCTAAAGAGGATGTAAAACTTTCACCAGAGATCAAAACTGAACAACAGACACAAAACCATGTGCCATTTATATTGTATCCTATTGGTATTCATTAGGGTCACTCCTCCTTGACCTCTCAGCTAATATGATATCATGGCCAGTGTGTAAGTGAGTGAATCAGGCATGTCATGGTGCTGACATTACAGGCAAGTCACGCTCACTAATAGGCAATGGCTCTGACGTCCAGTGTCGTCACGTGGTTCAACCCTGCAATGTCACAGCGCTGACAGGCCTATTAGCTGGTGTAGACGGGGGGGCGTTGACACAGATAGCCCCTGACATGGGGAGATGTTGGAAAGACTAGGGTATGCTGAGTTAGATCATCTCTGATAGGAACAGAATGGTAAGAGAGAAATATCTGTAAGAGTGGCAACATTACTGTAAGTCTGTTTGGAGGTCAGCAAACAATTTAAACTTTCTGGAGAGATGTTGGCCACAGTGTGGGGAAAGAAAATACAGGCTTTGTAGACTTGTTTTGTTTGTTGTCATGATTTTTGAAGTTTTACATCCTCTGTCAAGTATTTTTAGTTGGAATGATACTGATTCTCTGATTCTCAAACTGAAAAGATCATGATTCTCACGCTGCTGTCAGTGATAAAGGATCTGTTAGAAGTATGACAGTGGCACAAAGTACTAGCCAGTGTCTGTAGTTCTATGTCTAATCAGTGACTCTTGGGTGCATCTTTACTGCATCAGATAACCATTTAAACAGAGCTCTACCATGTGAAATCATTAGGTCCTATGGCTAGTTTGGTACTGTACAGGGACAGTTTCCAAGTCTGTGATAATGGTTTTGTTAAGTCAATAAAACCCCATTTGAGCACAGCAACAGTTTCCTGCCTTTATCTGCACCTGGGTCTTTATCTGACTATTGTTAACAACAAATTCTGTCATGATACAGACTTTGTGAGATGAAAATTATCACCACACCTGCCTGGGTAATAGAAGGAGGGTTGCTAGTGCCAGCTGGAGACAAAGCACCTAATCTGGGATCAGTTTGCAGAAAAAAAGGGATATCTGATTCCACCTGTCAGAATGAGAGAGTGAACTTCACAGACTTAGACCAATTTTCGGAGGGCCTGGATGAGGTAGTTTAACTAGTTGGATATTTTTAAATGTTGACAGAAAATGCACTGTAGAAATGATTGTAATACAGATGACATATAATTTTGTCTATTAATTTCCAGCAGAAAAATATCATATAAAAAAATAAAATATAAAATAATATAAAAATATTAACATAATATTACTGTAAAAATGTTACCAATTAACTATGAAGACAGAGATTGGGACTGGGGAGGCAATAAAATTTGATAATTTGATGCAATAAAATTTGATGCAGCTTCCACTGAGTATAAAAGACTGAAGGATGTAGAGGATGAGAACTGCAGCCATAAGTTAGAAACTGGGGATTTCAGGAAGAGACAGGTTAGTTGAAACAGAGAGCTCTCAAGCAATAACAAATGAACTATTAAGTCTAGGAGAAGGACAGAGAAATGGAATGAAGGCAGTGTTCCTTTTCAGATATGCCAAATGTCGGAGATAATGGTGTGACATACCCATAATGTACTTGAGGCTCCAGGCTAGGTAGGATGACACAGTCTCAATCATGCTTCACCAACACAAACACTCTGATGTTCCCCAGCTGGCCCCAGAAGACAGCAAGGTTAGAGTGCACACACATACCCACACACAAGCACAGAGTTGATGGTTATTGCACACACTCGGTCCCCTCCCCCTCTCATTCACTGGGATGCTTCGCACTGCAGGTGATGATTGAAAACGACCAGGACCTAATAAGAGCAGCAGCTAAATGACACACTTAATCTCTGTTGCTCATCGCGACATTGCTGTGTGGAGCTGTTCAACTGCATTATAGTCTCATCACTGTACTGTGCGTTTTAGTTTTTAGTAATAGTTTTGGTCTCTGAATGCAATGTAGTAATGTGTGAAAAATAGGTTGGTTTGGACCAAGGTACACAAAAGCAGACATCCACTGACAGGTTTTATCAGCTTTAACTGGAAGACTAATTAATATGATAGTAATTCTGAGTTGGTTGAAAACACCAATTCACTTTTGAATATTTATATCACATGATGGTTATAGAGCTTAGAATATTAAAAACCCTTTAATGTTTTTTCTAACTCCGTATTTTGTTTCATTGGAAGTGCGAATGTGTATATACATTTTAGCAAAAAGCTGATGAATTTATAGTGAAAAGAAGGCGTCACTGCCCAACAATAATGATAATAATAACTTTACTCATACAAGTATTTTATATACCTCATTAAAGAACGAAAGCAGCTGCTCACTGTTGTGTGGCCCAGTAAGGATGCTATGCTATTTGATATGAGTTGTGTTGGTTTAGTGGTAGTTTCTACTTTCTAGGGATGCACTGATACCAGTATTATGGCCAGTACTGTCCTCTAGTTCTCACACTTGTATGATCTGATACGATGCACCAATACCACTTAACATTACGTTAACCTGAGGCTGTACTTTAGTCAGACAACATACAGTGGGTACGGAAAGTATTCAGACCCCTTTAAATGTTTCACTCTTTGTGTCATTGCAGCCATTTGCCAAAATCAAAAAAGTTCATTTTATTTCTCATTAATGTACACTCAGCACCCCATCTTGACAGAAAAAAACAGAAATGTAGAAAATTTTTGCAAATTTATTAAAAAAGAAAAACTGAAATATCACATGGTCATAAGTATTCAGACCCTGTGCTCAGTATTGAGTAGAAGCACCCTTTTGAGCTAGTACAGCCATGAGTCTTCTTGGGAATGATGCAACAAGTTTTTCACACCTGGATTTGGGGATCCTCTGCCATTCTTCCTTGCAGATCCTCTCCAGTTCTGTCAGGTTGGATGGTGAACGTTGGTGGACAGCCATTTTCAGGTCTCTCCGGAGATGCTCAATTGGATTTAGGTCAGGGCTCTGGCTGGGCCAGTCAAGAACGGTCACAGAGTTGTTCCGAAGCCACTCCTTTGTTATTTTAGCTGTGTGCTTAGGGTCATTGTCCTGTTGAAAGGTGAACCTTCGGCCCAGTCTGAGGTCCTGAGCACTCTGGAAGAGGTTTTCTTCCAGGATATCTCTGTACTTGGCCGCATTCATCTTTCCTTCAATTGCAACCAGTCGTCCTGTCCCTGCAGCTGAAAAACACCCCCACAACATGATGCTCCATCACCATGTTTCACTGTAGGGATTGTATTGGGCAGGTGATGAGCAGTGCCAGAATTTCTGTACACATACCGCTTAGAATTAACTCCAAAAAGTTCAATCTTGGTCTCATCAGACCAGAGAATCTTATTTCTCATGGTCTGGGAGTCCTTCATGTGTTTTTTGGCAAACTCTATGCGGGCTTTCATGTGTCTTGCACTGAGGAGAGGTTTCCATCGGGCCACTCTGCCATAAAGCCCCGACTGGTGGAGGGCTGCAGTGATAGTTGACTTTGTGGAACTTTCTCCCATCTCCCTACTGCATCTCTGGAGCTCAGCCACAGTGATCTTTGGGTTCTTCTTTACCTCTCTCACCAAGGCTCTTCTTCCATGATTGCTCAGTTGGGCTGGACGGCCAGGTCTAGGAAGAGTTCTGGTCGTCCCAAACTTTTTTCCATTTGAGGATTATGGAGGCCACTGTGCTCTTAGGAACCTTGAGTGCTGCAGAAATTCTTTTGTAACCTTGGCCAGATCTGTGCCTTGCCACAATTCTGTCTCTGAGCTCCTTGGGCAGTTTCTTCGACCTCATGATTCTCATTTGCTCTCACATGCACTGTGAGCTGTAAGGTCTTATATAGACAGGTGTGTGCCTTTCCTAATCAAGTCCAATCAGTTTAATTAAACACAGCTGGACTCCAATGAAGGAGCAGAACCATCTCAAGGAGGATCAGAAGAAATGGACAGCATGTGAGTTAAATATGAGTGTCACTGCAAAGGGTCTGAATACTTATGACCATGTGATATTTCAGTTTTTCTTTTTTAATAAATTTGCAAAATTTCTACATTTCTGTTTTTTTCTGTCAAGATGGGGTGCTGAGTGTACATTAATGAGAAATAAGATGAACTTTTTTAATTTTGGCAAATGGCTGCAATGACACAAAGAGTGAAAAATTTAAAGGGGTCTGAATACTTTCCGTACCCACTGTATATTAATACTCAGTATGGACAACACAGTTCTCCAGTATTAAAGTGTATATAAACAATTTATCAAAGACCCACTAAACAAGCACAACACAAACTTAAAGAAATGTGAGCTTACCCACTAAACTTGTTATGCTAATTGTAGAGCATTTTTTGTGGGAAGAAAACACACATGTTCTTTATATGTAGCTGAATCTAATGAGCTCTGTGTGGCTGCTCCTCTGCAGCATTTTATCAGTGGCTGCTGTTCTCAGCAGCACAGGAGATGATGCCACAGACAGTTAGCCATTTCAGCGTGAGAGTATACGCACTTCTATTGCTAACTGTGACATTAGGTGCTCATTCTGTATGAATGCAGTGAGTTATACATTACATTTAAGTGAAAAGGTGGCCACATTATATTTGTTTACAAAGATCCGAAAGCCTCCTATTTCTTATTTAATTTCATTGGTAAATCATAAAGTAAACTAGAGCTCATTAAAATAAAACTCTAAAATCACTGCATTTTTATAGCAGCATAATAAATGTTATAGTAGAAATACTGCATTATTAAGTACTCATATACATACTCAATATTAACAAGTACTTGCACTCAATCTGGTGGCATATACCTTCACTGCATTTTGTGTCATTGAAAAGCATCTGACAGTGACAGCTGATAAAGGTGCAGAGTGATGGCTTTGGATGGAAACTGTATCATGGTAGAACTTTTCTTGACACACACAGCTCACACTACCTATACACCAAACTTTTTGGTATTCTGGGTTAGTGTTAACACTGCTACTATGTGCTGTTTCTCACATGTGTAGCTCCCCAGATCTAACAAACAGTGAAAAGTGAGGTATATAGTAATAAAAAACAAAAACAAAAACAAAAACAGGTTTTGAAAAATGTTGAATTAACTACCCTGCTTGTCTTTGGACTGTGGGAAACCCTACACAGAAAAGTCCCTAGCAGCTATCAGATTCAAACACAGAACCATCTTTCTGTGACATGACCACTAACCGCTGCATCACGATGCCAACCTTCAGAAATCCATACATTGTTAAGAATGATCTTACATGTGTGCTGTCAGAGAGACAGTGGTGGATGATGCTTTCAGCACACATGGTGTGCAGGCCTCTACTTAAAAAAAAATCACAGAATTAATTACAGACAGGGACTGGTTTACAGAATTTTGTAATATGTGTAAGATGTAAACAACGATAACTGGCAACAAAAATTTCATTTGGCTTTGTTATAACTACATGGGCCAGATGGGGCTGCATCCAGCCTAGGGCCAGTATTATGACTGGGTCTGGTCTAATCTATTCCTTATACCTTTGTTTTTTGTTGGCTTGTTTGTTTGTTGTTTATCTGTCGACTCATACTCTTACTGTGTCCTATGTGTAAAGCGTTGTGTATCTGGGGCGAGTGTATCATTTAATCAAGTCTATGGTTTAGCGAAAGAGTTTCCTTAAATAATTATTCTGTTATCATGGAACAAGAACTCTCAGAAGCTTTGTAACAAAGGATTTAGTCTAAGCAAAGTATAATTATTCCATTAAATATGCAAATTCCTCAAGTGTTTTGGTGAAAGCTTTATCATTGTAGTTAGTTTTCTTTTTAGTAGAGCAGGACTCACAGTTGTATATAATGTAAATACAGTTGAAAACTGTATAAAGTTAAACCTAAAAAGATCCAAATTAAATTGGTTCCAAAAACGTTTACATCCAGTGATGTGGTGACATACCACGGACTTAGCTGTAGCTTAGCTAGAAGAGAAGCACAGTAAAGATCAAACAGTTTTAATGTCAAAGTCAACAGGGACTTAAGCTTGAATCACCCTGATGCTAACCCTTTGTGAGACCACTGTGAACAAGAAAACTGCCAAATAAAAATAAATAAAATGTATAAGAACAAACATACAAAAAAGGAAACTGAATAAGTCACTGTCTATTCTCTGCAGCAGACCTGTGGTACTATCTTAGTTCCTTTAATTATTTAATCACTTTCCAAAAGGACTTTTTTCATTTTACAAAAAATACTGTATTGTTCTTTCAAAAAGATATAAAAGGGTTTATGTAGGTGAACTCAGCAGTGCAGCACAAATCACAGATTTCACCCTCCCCAGTGTGTTTTGTGCATGTCAAGTGCACCTTTCATAATTTTGTGGCCAGGTAAACCAGCAGCACACTCGCACATGGGTGGGGATCAGGAGTAATACATCACTCAGAAGGTGTAACAACCTCCTTTTTCCAGTCGTTTGCCTCTTACAGGTCTGACAAACAGACACACTCCTATTTTAATAGATACTATTGTCTGACATAGACCACTTACTGGCTCACATTTTCATCTGATACTGTCATGATACATTGACAGTCTGGGAAACCTGTGGAAAATTTCCTCAGAGGAAACATAGAGGACAATATGGGAATGATTTTATTGTTTGTTTGTTTTTTTTTCAAGCTACTATAGTAATTTCTGGGACTCATAACAGGAATACAACACAACACCATTTACCCCCAGTTTCAAATGTTGTTTGTTTGCTGCTTTGTGAAGGAATGTCCACTTAAACCGCGGTAAAATCCCTCTCAGCTGTCCATTCGCAAGCTTTGCACAACCCAAACACTTTTGCCATTTGATGTTTACAATTTACAAAACCAAACACAACTCGGAGCTATAGTCACACAAGCAACAAACAAATACTATGTTATTATGATGTGTTATACTCAAAATAGCTTCTATTCCACACAACGTACATATTCAGTAACAAAGTTCTGCTTTGGCCGAAAACTTGGTTTTCCTTGGCTGAGTTTCACTAGCAGCCCAATTCAATGACAAATAAATTAAGTTCAGATAAAATGATGAAAATAGAACTGAAAAGCATGATGAACACTACCAACAAGACTTTCCGGACTATAAATCACACCAGAATATTTTTAGCAAAAATGGAAAAATATATATAAGTCCCTTTGGTGTATAAGTCACATTTCTAATTATACTAATTATAGTCTAAATTAGCCTATGAAGAATGTAGGCTAGGCATAACAACCAGCAGAAGTGCATTACGAAATTCAGTCATCCATGTCAAGCAACGTTTACTCCACAAATGTCGGGGAGAAGGTGGAGTGTCCTCCTCCTCTCTCGGTTTGCCTGAATGCCACCACTCACTCCAAACTTTCTTTCAGCTGCAGTTTGGAGTCTGCACTAAAGCTCCTTCTTTTGGGCAGCATTTTCACTTGTGTTACACTAGGAGTTAGAGTTTAGCATAAACATAAATGTTTTTACTTTTCTGCGCTACAATATGTCCTCAAGAGTCAAGCTAGAGGAGTAAAAAAAGTGTGACTTATAGTCCGAAAAATACGGTATGGTGAATAGAGGCCACTGGTGACATTGCAGTTAAGTGGAAAATGCTGTATTAAAGCACTGCACAACATTTTTCATTTGAGAAGGAAATTATTTTGTTTTACAAAAGCTGGGATGTTTTGCTTTAAGCAAAGTGGTGGAAAACATGCACGCTTCAGTCTCATGCAATATACCTTTGCATTAAAATATAAATAAAACACTAAGCACCTAATGCTAGCAGTCACTGGGCCTCAATAGTGTCAATCAAAAAGCATCAGGCAACGCTCAGGTTTCTAAGTATTTCTAACTGTTATCCTCCATGTTTGGCATTTCAGTATTTTTCAGCCTACTATCTCTCGCTCACTCTCTCTCTCTTTATTTCTGCTGCAACCACCCATCGTCAGTTTCTCCCCTCAATGCTGGGAGCACACAGGCAGGCTCCTTCCACTCACCAGGGTGTAATCTCTCTTTGTTTACACTGCCAAGGGGTTATTTGGCTGTCTGTTAGAGTGTGACACAGACAGCGCTACACTGTCAAAGACAGCCTCAGCATACTGCAGACAAGCGATTCTGTATTCAGTGTATCTAACACGTCAGCCCGTACTGACAGTATGTGATGGCCTACAATCACACAATATGCTCTGAAAGACAGGATCCCTCTGTATGTCAGAAAAAAAACATTGGAGAATAGCCATTGGCTGTGGTTACACTTGTCATTTCACTCAGAGTTTTAAGAGCTGATGTTAGAGGTGAAATATTGTCAGATTGCATCGCTATACATCCACACAGTCTGAAAATGGCTACTGAGGGATTCTTGTTGCTGGTTTTAGCACATACTAAGTCTGCGTTACTTTCATTATCGCCTCTTTACCATGTATTTACATCATAATATATATCTACATTGTAGCTGGATTATAATTGCATATTGAATACATAAAAACAGCAAGCCCCAGCCCTTTTAATCCTAGTTTTAAATATCGCAAAGCAATGTGGGGAAAAAGCACATTTTTGTGTAAGCAAACATGTTTGAATTTTATATACTGCCTGAATTACATGGAACCTCATGTAACTGAACATTAAATAGGTCTAGATGCATGAATTGAGCAATCACACATCTGCACTATTATTGGAGATGTAGGTGAGGTTCAAGAACTGAATGACCCCCCTCCCCCTCCGAGAGCAATGGACAGGCTCAAATAGATGTGAGTGGGTAACAGACATTCACCAAAAACAATAAGGGTTGTTTTCACTGTAGGAAGAAGGTGAACCACTTAGGGTAAAAAAAGTTCATGCTCAGTGCACAACCGTAATAGCTCGCACTTAAGAGGCAAGTGTTATTTTTCCACTAGAACACTCACTTGTGAGGAATGAACTCCCAAGTAAGGATGCTGTGGAGAGGAAATAAAGAGTGATGTACCTTCTTTTATAGACGGTCAACAAATAGGCATGAGGGCAACTTTATTCCCCTTATCTAGCAGCATAATATGCATATGATACACTGCTTATGTGGATGCATGTGTCTCTCTACTTAAACCAACTAATAATGTATTGCATGTCTTTCTATGGTTTTACTTGAGTGCCATCGTTAATGAGGACGTTTCACCACCCTAAAGCCAGTTTGGCTCGTCCTCACAGCTTTAAGGGTGTTGACTTTATTTTAGGGTTAAGGACAGAATCACGATCAGGTTAGGTTTAGGCTTAGGGTCAGTCTTAGGCATTTAGTGGTGAAGGTTAAGGTTAGGGTAAAGGGTTGGGGAACACATTACATCAATGAAAGAATCTCCACACAACCACAAAATGTATGTGTGTATGTGTGTGTGTGTGTGTGTGTGTGTGTCAGTCTTTAAAAGTTCAGACACAAATGTCATCCATTACGTCAATTATGAATTAGCACCTTTCTGCCATCTCTCGGCCCTCTCTCTCTCTCTGTCATCTGCTGTCTTAATTAGCAAAACACATGTAATCTTTCGTGCTCCAGGATTTATCCTCACGCACATACACATTTGTTTAACCCTAACACTTACCATAACCCTAACATAAGCTTAATTCTAACTCTATTAGATTATTTTAATACATTCTGAATAATTTGGTAATATTTAATTATTTTAAAATGTTATTTAATTCAGCTTCACTCAGTTTCTGCTCTGTGTCATGTCATCCATACCATCTGTCCTCTCCCTCTGCATTAGTATCTCTACATGTAGACTAGGCCTTGTTATGTCCTACATTAGTTTTAGTTATGGTCACAATATGACAATATTAGATCACCTGTATTCATCATATCATATTACAGCCTCTATGATCCACAGAGAACCAAAATTCGTATTATGAAACTTTGTTCTAGAAATGTCATGACCATGTTTTATGATCCAAAATAGTTTTCTTATAGTATTTTATTATTCATATGTTATTAATCTTTTCTATAATCATACATTATGTCAGTCTGAATCCATAGTGACATGAAGTTCTAGATGAACTTTCACTAAAGTGTATTTACCCTCTGAAACCTATATAAGCCAACTGCTTTCTTATATTGTTCAGTGTTGCCTTGTTGCCAGATGTCACTTAAAATGATCTGATGTTGTGCTTTTTACACATCAACGTTAGCAGGCTTTCAAACTAAGCAGCAAACAGCAGGTTAAAATTATTACAGTCAGTGTAAACCCCAAGTCCGTACTTTGTTTTGCTATTTTTAACAATGTTAGAGTTGCACTGAAAAGCAGAAATACAGTAATAAAAATAATTTGGGCATCTGAAGTTAATTTTAAAATACTTCATCCTCCCCAGGTAAGCTTGCCAACGGGGCCTGTGACAACCAGTTAGAAGTCCTCACAATGTAGAAATGTCATGATGAGGACAAAGGTTTCAAATTGGAATTTGTCCACACAGGCATATACGATATGCACACACACATGCATACATGCATACACAAATAAAGACAAAGAAAGGTATACAGATTCTTGCAAGCATACACTATATACATGCAAAATGCTAATTTGCAGAAGCACAATTGCTAACACACACAAGCACACAGGCAGTGGTTTTAAATGGAGTGTGGGGACACATAATGAGACAGTCCTTCATAGTGTCATGGTGTGACGATCTCTTACCAGTCTCCTCTCTGGGCTGTTTCAAGTGTAATATGAATCAGGGTTCTGACAGGCCCTTAGCACATAGATCTGTCACTTCTCAAAATGCAGTCGACTAAAAAGGAAGTAGAGTTGAAACATAGCTTTCTCAGCCAAATAAGGGTTTAATGTGACTGACAAATCCAACAAAGGCTAATAAAAATCCTCCATTTATGTGTAAATCAAGATTTCAAGATTTAAATTCATTACAGTTGATGAGGCACACTGTGACCACAAAGGATTGTAACGGGTTTTTGGCAGATTAGCCCAATGTCCAATTTATCTTAGAGGTCCACGAATCAATATTTTATATCGGAAATGGATTAAATGACTTGCCATACATCAGCATGCAGACAACCTTCTGTATTTTGATTGACATATGGACAAGCGATCAAATGGTCCAAGCTAATGAGTCTGTGTAAGGGACCTGCTGTCTCCAGCATGGTGTGTGTTGAGTAGTAGGCAGTCTGACAGTCAGGATACTGAGCAAAGCCTCCTGCACACTGGGCTAAGTGAGTTAGCGCAGGGCTGCTGGCTCTGTAATAAAGCGTTTAATGGACACACAGCTTCTCCCTGCCTTCCTGGGGCTAACACTAAATCCCTCTTTACCATTGCTTTCCCAGATGTTACCAAGTTATCCATTTCTCCCATCACTCTGTGGGCTGTTGAATCCATCTCCTTGCTGAAATATGTTAAAAAAAAAAAAAGAGAGATATATTAAACTACACACATGCAGTCTGAGGTGTATTACACCCATGAAGATACATGGATACATGCTGCATCCTATGTTTGATGCACACCCAGGGCTGAAAATCTCCCTGTAGCTGTTTATAATAGAAAAATGTGTCACTTTCACTTGAATTTTTAGATTTCCAACATTTGCAAGATGTGTACCTGTAGATTGCATATCGGCTGGACATCACTGGACTACAGATGATGTCACAAATATGACCTGTTGCAAACACAAATCTGCTCCCTCACTTGGAAGCACATCAGTCTAAAAACTAAATGAAGAAAGCAGCCTAACTAACCTAAATGTTCTTCTGCCAATGCAGATTTTTGAAGTTTGATGTACAGTCAAATTTCAGCTGACAATTTGTGTACATTTTGTACATAATGTGTCACTCAAAAAGTACACTGGTATGTAAGTTCCAACTTATCTTAATTAACTTTTAGAAAACACCACTTAATTCCAACAAGTCCCCCAATGCAAAAAGAAAAACAAACGTAATCTTTCTGCTTACTGTGTTTTAGAGCTTCCCAAAACTGTTTCATCAATGTATGATCATTACAATCCGTAAGAAATGTCAAACAAAGTGGTCTCTATAACTGAATTTCTCCACCCTTCCACAAAGGAAATAGAAAACAGTACTGTGTGAAAAACATTGATTACAATAAGACCATTGAATTAATGCCACAGAGTAGCCAAAGGAAAGAACCCTTGATAAAAACATAGCGTCCTCCAGGCCTGATACCTGAAACACATACCCACCATTGCAGCCACCTGCACTTTATTTTAGCATATGCTATTTTCAGTCTCAACACCCATTTCCTATGCAGACAATTGTCTGGGTTGACAAAATGCAACTCCCTTTCTAATTACACACGGAGTGTGGGGCTCCGACACTGGTCTTTGCCAAAATGTGAGGTCACAAGATTGCCCACCAAACATTTTGCACCTTGCTCAACTGTCACATATACAAATAAAAATACAATTCAAAGCATCCAGCAAGATGGTGCAATCAACAAACACATTCACATGTACATTGCTGGTAGATTATATAGGTAGATTAAATGATACATGTGTATTTACTGCTTATGGTGTAAGAAAAAATACCTGCATCAGTGGTAACATTTTGAAATTGTAAAATCCTTTTTCATAATGACAAACCATTGTGCAGTCATCTGATACTGTAGTTCTAACCTTCCCAGTTCATACAGTGGAAATGTAGAAATTTTTGCAAATTTATTAAAAAAGAAAAACTGAAATATCACATGGTCATAAGTATTCAGACCCTTTGCAGTGACACTCATATTTAACTCACATGCTGTCCATTTCTTCTGATCCTCCTTGAGATGGTTCTGCTCCTTCACTGGAGTCCAGCTGTGTTTAATTAAATTGATTGGACTTGATTAGGAAAGGCACACACCTGTCTATATAAGACCTTACAGCTCACAGTGCATGTCAGAGCAAATGAGAATCATGAGGTCGAAGGAACTGCCCAAGGAGCTCAGAGACAGAATTGTGGCATGGCACAGATCTGGCCAAGGTTACAAAAGAATTTCTGCAGCACTCAAGGTTCCTAAGAGCACAGTGGCCTCCATAATCCTCAAATGGAAAAAGTTTGGAACGACCAGAACTCTTCCTAGACCTGGCCGTCCAGCCAAACTGAGCAATCGTGGGAGAAGAGCCTTGGTGAGAGAGGTAAAGAAGAACCCAAAGATCACTGTGGCTGAGCTCCAGAGATGCAGTAGGGAGATGGGAGAAAGTTCCACAAAGTCAACTATCACTGCAGCCCTCCACCAGTCGGGGCTTTATGGCAGAGTGGCCCGACAGAAGCTTCTCCTCAGTGCAAGACACATGAAAGCCCGCATAGAGTTTGCCAAAAGACACATGAAGGACTCCCAGACTATGAAAAATAAGATTCTCTGGTGTGATGAGACCAAGATTGAACTTTTTGGCGTTAATTCTAAGCGGTATGTGTGGAGAAAACCAGGCACTGCTCATCCCCTGTCCAATACAATCCCTACAGTGAAACATGGTGATGGGAGCATCATGTTGTGGGGGTGTTTTTCAGCTGCAGGGACAGGACGACTGGTTGCAATTGAAGGAAAGATGAATGCGGCCAAGTACAGAGATATCCTGGAAGAAAACCTCTTCCAGAGTGCTCAGGACCTCAGACTGGGCCGAAGGTTCACCTTTCAACAGGACAATGACCCTAAGCACACAGCTAAAATAACAAAGGAGTGGCTTCGGAACAACTCTGTGACCGTTCTTGACTGGCCCAGCCAGAGCCCTGACCTAAACCCAATTGAGCATCTCTGGAGAGACCTGAAAATGGCTGTCCACCAACGTTCACCATCCAACCTGACAGAACTGGAGAGGATCTGCAAGGAAGAATGGCAGAGGATCCCCAAATCCAGGTGTGAAAAACTTGTTGCATCATTCCCAAGAAGACTCATGGCTGTACTAGCTCAAAAGGGTGCTTCTACTCAATACTAAGCACAGGGTCTGAATACTTATGACCATGTGATATTTCAGTTTTTCTTTTTTAATAAATTTGCAAAAATTTCTACATTTCAGTTTTTTTCTGTCAAGATGGGGTGCTGAGTGTACATTAATGAGAAATAAAATGAACTTTTTTGATTTTGGCAAATGGCTGCAATGACACAAAGAGTGAAACATTTAAAGGGGTCTGAATACTTTCCGTACCCACTGTATATGAGTTAGTACTTTAAACAACATGGCCACACCAATGCAGAAAAGACAAGATCAGGTTAAGGCAAATACAGGACATTATAGGCATAAATAAATGTTGTTCAATGTAATGTTTCACATACAATCTTCTGTCAGTGACCTGCACCTCTGTTTGTCCAAAACAGAGGCTCTCCAAGGCAGAAGCGAAGTCTGTGCTTAGGGCTCCACACTCATAAAAGAGCTTAAAAACAATTCATTACAACTCACTGATCATTTTGGGGATAGTCAAATTGCTCTTAGGGCCCCAGGTCAAGGATCATCTGAATATCAAAAAACTGCTATGTCTGTCCATCCAAAATGTCTGATACTACAATGACTTTCACAGGATGTTAAACAGTTCTGGCAGTCACCTGCAGCACTCATTCGATAATGATGTTTTGCTTGTTTTATGGGTGTGCGAGCCTCAGATATAGTCCTACAGACACACACACACACACACACACACACACACACACACACACACACACGCCTCAGGTCATCATCACAGTAACAACATTACCCCTGTTGGGCACACACCCATCATGTCACTATATTTCTGCTGAAGCTTTTAAAAAAAGAAAAAGTGAAGAGAGAAAAACACAATGAAGCACAGCAAAACAGTGCCACACTGCCAAGTAAGTATGAATTAGACTTATGCGACCAGGCTGGGACTAATGTACTGAGACTGGACAGACACGGAGTAATCTGTTTTGGAAAGGGAGGAAACCTGGGTATGAAAAAGGCTGATTTCTGCTGGAGATGCTGGAAATATTTAGCTCAGACACGAGCCTTAGAGTGTTGGTTACAGGGTAGACAGGATCTCAAGGGCACTGTTTTGTTTTTACATCCTGTCTCCTTTTTCTCTTTCTTTGTTTACGTCTTTATTTCCTCCCACACCAGCACAAAGTGTTGTCTGGACAGCTCTGATGAGCCAGGGCGTCTCCCGTATTAAACATGTAAGCAGGACAAAGAAATGGAGGGAATGAGGCTGGGTGGGAGAGAAGAGAAATAGCGAGACCGAGTCAGTATTCAGCAAAATGCAGACGCATCGAATCTGGAAGCGTGACAAAAATGTGTCCGGCCTAATGATGTCAACTAGTGTTCTCACTGCCCCTCTGCAGTTTGTGTGTGCCTATATATATATAAATGCATGTATATGTGTGTGTGGCTTGTCAGTTTCTGTCTTTTGTGTTTTCTCTTTGCTGTCTGACAATCTGGCTGTCAGAGAGAGACTGCGGTGCTGTGGGGATGAGATTTAACCCTGTTCATCACACACATACACACACACTGTATTAAGAAAAAACTGATGTCTTTTCATTTATCTATGTAACAAAACTCTTATTATTACCATTACTTTTATTTTTATTGCTCTATTCTGAAAACATTTTAAACCCAAAAAAGCCAAATGTGGACTTTTTCAGTGGTTTTAAGGCTAACTAGGTGCTAAAGAGTTAGTGAGGAGGCTCTGGAAAAGGTCATACAGAGTTCAGAGGCTGCTGGAGGATGAGTGATGGCCATGGAGAGGGGGCTCTGTTGCTGGCCCTTGTTCTCTTCTGTGCTGCCTGTCGGCCCGCACAGCGGTAGACTGAGCCTTGATGGATTGGCAGCCAGTGAAAGGAAACGTAACCCCCTCCGCCACCACCACCTATCCCCCATTCTCCCCTAACCTGACTCTATGCACGCCCCATCCATGCCTCCTCCTTCCTCTATTTCTTGCTTCAGTGCTGCTGAAGTTCTGGACATGCCTTTTAATGGCACAAACACGAGCAAAAAGACACACTGGACACATACCACATTGTCCACTGTGATGTATTTTGTGGTGTGTGATTATAATGGAATATGGAAGTCATAAATGTCTGCGTGGTTTGGTTGTTGCGCTGGGCAGACATCCACACAAACACCAATCAGAGAATTAAATCACCATCCCACAAGTACAGTTAATGTTAACTCTACTTCTTCTGTGCATCAGTAGGATCAAGTTAACTGTGGAAAGAGTGTATGTGTATATGAGTGAAGTCTAAAAGGAGGTGAATGTGAGATGGTGAGGGTGAAGACAGATGAGGCATTCAGCGCAAGGGGGAGGAAAAACGGGACATGGGGTTAGGGATGTCGGTGGGTTAAGTGTTTAAGTACAGGACATCCCCTGACCCAGGGTCAAGCGCAGAGGACACCCCAGGAAGCTTGTTTTCAGGGCGGGGGCGGTGGGACTGTTGTACCTGGATGAACACAAAAGAAGGCCAAGCAGTGGGGGGGCATGGCCTGCTAAAATAAACATCAAAGCCTGCTGGTCATGTCCCGCTTTTGTTGCCTGGAAATGGCAGGCACACCCTCAGATGAGGTGGTTGCAAGGAGGCAGAGTTAAACGTGCGTCTCAAGCCTGCCAAATGTCCTCTGGAATGTTTTTTTTTCTTTTAATAAATAAATCATCTGGTCTTTTGTAACCATTTATAAACCTCTTTTTCTCTTTTTTCAACTTTCACTTAATTGTGAGGCTATTTTGGCATAAGAAATAATCATTTCCAGATACCTAAATACATGTGATTTGTTGAAATATACATAAGTCCCATCATAAAAAGGTAATTACAGTAGCTATAACTCAAAATAAGCAGAAAAAAATCTTAAGTCTCAATACACAGATTTAGGAAACCTTTTTGAGATTCTGTAATTTTGTATGGCAGTTCTTACAAATTCTGATGGTTTAATCAGAGAATGGAAACTTTATATATGTGATGTATCTGAAGTCCACACCATGTTCAGTCTGAACACATTTTAAGATGCAAAATGTCACTATTTAATCCACATGATGCCTGCATCATTTTTGTAGAGTGACTTGTTTCATATGTTTTGACAATCACAAAAACAACTACTCTTCAAAAATCAGCTTAGTTAATAACTAGCAGCCACAAATTTTGTTTGGACAACAAGCAAATGTAACAAGCCTAATAGATGGTAAATGCTTTTGTCAGCTGGACCAATTCAGACAATGTAATTCTGGCATGACTGCTGTTCGAATGAGGGTAAGTTCACTCATTTAACGCTGCATGTGTGTGTTTGTGTGTGAATACCTCAGCATGGATGAGGGGACAGGACAGAGATTTGTGTGGAGTGACAGGGGTGGGGGTAGCAGGGGAGATGATTATGCCCATCTGTGGCGAATGCCAGGTGTGGAGCCCTCCCTCCCCCACTCCTTTCTCTGCCCTCTCCATGATCCTCCCCACCATATAGCTGAATCTATCTATCTGTCTCTCTCTCTCTCTCTCACACACACTGACACACACACACACACACACACAGACACACCACACAGAAAATGTACTTGCTTGCATACAATCACAGTCCATCATCACTCACCAGCTGGCAGGAAAAGCAACAGCTATTCTTATTGTCACTGCAACTGGTATCAAGGGGTGGCAGTGTGTGAGTGTTTGTGTGCACATACACAGTGTATGTGTGCATAGCCTATACATGTACGTGTCCACATGCATGTGCCTCTTGACACGTGCATGTGCTATTATGTTTGATGACAGTATACAGGATCTATACAGTATGTACCAGTGTGCAAAAGCATCCTTTACTGTTTAGTAGCATAATATTTCACTGTTCTGTCACTCATAGTTTGAATCTGAATTTAATGGAGGAATTAATAAGGAATAGTTGCAACCAGCAGGTTAAGCTACTCCACTGTGGTGGAGAGAGGTTTGTGACAAAGCAAATGAGCAGATGATCTGTCAAACACTTTTACAAGTTGAATTCATGTCAACAGCTTGATGCAAAAATCAGAGACAGGTGACGAACACTGTTTGCTGCTTAAAGATATTTCATTCCACCAAAGTGGGGCCTGTAGGAAAAGTTTTTGAACCAATTATTTAAAAAGGGTGTTTTCTCAAGTAACCAAGTCTTGGATAGTAACATCAAACTTGACTAGTGTGTGTAACCTAACTCTACTATAACAAAATCTGGTGACTTAACCTGACTTAACCTACCACGACATACAATGATGATGTTGAGAAGGAGCTAAAGACACTTTGATCCTAATAATCCAGATGATTTTGGAACAAAGTGAGCAGTCAAGACGGGACATGTTTTAGAGACATCTTAGAAAAATCAGAGACTAAAACACATTAAGCTTCGCTACCCATAAGGACTTATTGAGGACCTACAGCAAAAAGCTGATAGTGTAGAAATTGGCTTGTTGTGATTGGCTGAGCATATTAAGCTGCATATCACAGATGCCAATATATTTCTACACATACTCTAAACAGGAGTATGAACATATTAGAGACTTAAATCTAACTAAGGGAACTTCAGCAGCTCGTATAGACAATAGCCCTGTCAATAGTATAGTTTACACTGATCTAAAAGTGTGCCTGTACTTCTCCACTAAAACGAAACAATTCTCTTTTTATCAGCTCGATCTTGCTCTCCATGTAATGTCTTCAAGTTAATGTAGTAACTCAGCAACACCATAAACCCACATGTAGTTTCTGTATTTTTTTTTTAAACCACATGAATCATTTTCAAGTTTAATTATTTTACAGCTCCTTTCTGTTATTTCCTCTGTACCACAATCAGTTGTTTTTCTTAGATTAATTTAATTTTGTGCCTGGTGTACATACTGTTTTAGCAGGACAGTGTATACTGTCACTGTTTATCATAAAAGGAAAGTACTAAATGTGACATGGATGACTAATCTCCTTAATATTCATTATGGGGAGAATGAGGAAGAAAGAAGAAAAACAAAAGAAAGAAAAAATAAAAGGACGGAGGGGCTGCAAAGACTTCTTTTTCTTTTTGGTTTAAAAAAAAAAACTACTGGACGCACTGTAAAAATGCAGGTGAAAATGGAGTTCTTATTTGCTTGGAACAATCAAATGTGATTGCCAGCACATTAAGTCTAAAATGGTCCAGTATAGCTCTTGTCTCTGATAAGCCCAGTTTGCCCTGAATGGTCAGCTCCCACAGGCCTGAGCACGATCCATGGAAGCCTTAAGAGAACTGAATACCAGAATCAAAGATGGCAACCATTTACTTTAAAGAAAATTGTTCACCTCGCAGATGAGCCAAAATACTTATTTTGACTTTTCATGATGTGCAGCCAACTACACGTGCAGCGATTTCCCCAGCCGACTCCAGCCACAGCCTCCTGTCCTGCTCAGTCCAGTCCTCATAAAATTTACACTCTAACCTGTGAGTGTCTGCTAACATGATGCTCACGCTACAACTTCTATGCAGGCATGGTGTCAGTGTAGCCTTATTAGTCTTAATGACAACAGACAACTAAACTCAGACAATAAATAAAAAAGGGCTTTGGATGCCACACAGCATGATCTTAAACTACATAAATTAAAAATCTTGCCACTTTTAACAGCAGAATAAAGCATCTCCATGGCAGGCCAAATGAAATGTGCAAAAATATCGTCTTTAGCAACTGCTACTCACAGAAAAACACTTTGAACCAAAAACTAGCTGCACAGTTTTTGCACAGTGTATTGTACAAACAACGATGCATTATGGTTATTGATGGTTGGAACTTACCCTCATGAGGAGAGTAACTTTCAACCATCAGTGAGTTTATTGTTTTACTCACCTGTCTCTCAGCATTTTGTAAGTCTTATGCACCATGAAGTCCTCTACAATCTGCCCTAGGTAAAGCTTCTATGCTTAGTGACTCTCAGTCCATAATATAACAAGTCCACTCAACCTCTCCAGTCCCATGACGCTCCTCAAATATTTTCAAAAGTTTTGAGCTGAATGCGTTCGCAGTCACAGCTGTGACAGGGATTATAAAAACAGCAGGCAGGCAGCACACACTCCACAGAAAGTAAACGGTCCTAAGTGAACAGGAACCACCATTGATCCACTGTGTTTCTGGAAGTGCTAGCATACAAATGTTAGTCATACAAAATTGTGGGTTTCATCTGATGCACATCACCTACTGTGGTGGCAAAGTTCTATGCTAATCTGTGAATAATTAAGACAGATGCAACATTTTTGCTCTAATGTTCAGGCACAACGATGCTCCTAAAGTACAGTATGGCACCGACTGCCAGCTGATTTCTGAAAGACATTTGTGATTTGTTTTAGGTCTGTCTGCATGTTTCTCTAGCATCTTTCTGTCTGTATCCATGTTTTAAGTTAATTTGTACTTCTTATTTTATCTCTGTAAATCTGTTTGAGCCTTACAAATAAAATTGCCTTAAATTAAAGCACTGATTTCTAACAACACACATACATCTGCAAATCAGAATAAACACCTTCTATACAATAACAACACTAAATATAATTTGATTATTCAACCCTTGATGTCCACAATATACTGCATGGCAGATCACAGTGATCATTTTTTCCAGTTTATTTAGCAGATTCCAAGGCTTTCATCTTCAGTTCTTAGCCTGAATTACCTCCATGTAATGTTTCCAATTCTGTAATTGAATTATAAACCGTTCGCTAAGCCCCTCAGATAAGGAAGGCAGCTAACCGAATGGAAAAATGATTTGCTCAGGTTCACTCTGAATTATGATCTGCAGATCATCTTTGTTGGACAGTACACTTAAGTCTCTAGGCAGGGACTGTGAAAAAGATATTATTATCCTTTGTGCTTTGGGAGAATACAAAAAAGAATTTCAAAGTGTATGTGTAAAACAGGAAGACTGTTTAACCTGACATTAACCCTGTTTTTATTGGACCAATGTTACAACAAAAATCTGCCCATCCATCAATCAGACAACAAATCTATCCATCTGCATCTCTTTGTATATGTCACACATGGACACAAACACACACACACGCACACAGACTGACAGGCAGTCGTACCAACACACAAAGACACAAACATTGTGGGCCCACATTTCGAGAAGCCACAGCTCGTAAAGCAAGTGGTGACGGTCTGATTGATCCCCTGGTGAAAATGGGCGATATTCCCCCAACATCAATATCAATAAAGCCTCTTAGGCTCGAGGCTTCCCAGGGCCTGCTTTTGTTTCTCTTCTGAGGAGAGCTAAGAAAAATCTATAGTCAATTGATGGCGTCTGGGTGAAAGGCTCTATTGGAGTATATCAAATCAACGTATCGGAGAAGGTAAAGTTTGCCCTGTGAATTAGACTGTTTTTGCTCCAAGTTCAGAGGCAGAGCGAAAAGGATTGACATGGCCATGTTTTAAGGCCATAGAAAAGAGACGGACAAAAGGTAAAGTGATAAAACAAGAGAATGTCTTTTTTGGGGTTTGATGGATGAATATGATTCTGGAGAAATCAGTCATAACTAGCTCACAGCCAGTTGTATGGTAGTATTGGCGGAATAAAGAAATAAGGATGTAGTACACCTGCTCTAAGTGAGTATTTTAGATCTTGACAACATTCTGCTCATTAGGTGTGGGGAAATATATCTTTTATCCTGCCTTTCTTTTTGTGTTATGGGTCCATTCAAATACCAGCAAACATGTTAGATACACTATAGAAACCCATCATATTACTAGATATTTACTTTGACAGATTTTGTCTTGTATATAATTCCTACATATATGAAATTGTTTAAGAAATGATATCAAATATTATACTGCTGTCAAAACATAATCATTTAAAATTAACCAGGAAATTTACAGTTAAACATCCATTCACAAAGTAACAAAATGTTGTGCCAGTGTTGACTTGACCATCATGACCAATGTGGAGCATTGAACCCCATACACCTCCACATTTTCCACATCAGCCATAAACGTACAAACGTACATCTCCACCCTAACAAACTAACTAAAACTAACACATAATTTTAACACTTACTCTAACAATTCTAAGGATTCTCTGCAACATATGTAAGGTTGTGAATGTACATATCTCAATAATAATATGTTATCTAAAGTAACACTGTTAGTGTTCTTCCCTTTACCAGTTTATCAGTGTAGCAGTGTTAAATCTTAGCTATAGTCAGTTGGCCCAATCTTAAAAAAATTGTTAGTCAGACATCCCATATCTTAATCTTGTCTAAGCAAGACCATCACAGAACCATGAGCACCTAACTAAATCAATTACAGACAGTGGCGTCTGTATAAATTCACAAATCTGGAAAAAAGGGGAGGCTGAAATTAGCAAAGCAAAGCACCTAAATATAAGCAACAGCACGTGCTTTGGTGTACAGCCATAACTAGCTGTAAAACAATATGGTCTTTTAATTTATTATTCTATTCAGTTGTATCCCTAGTGGTCAAAATAATGTTTTTTAAACTTAGATTTCTTTTTGTTACATGCAAGGCTCCTCTTTCTCTTCGTTTTCACTTGGAGCTGAGTGGCTGAAGAGGCCCTAAGCAGACCAGCCTCTGGATAATTATTCTTTTGCAATCACAGTGACTGTCTAATTGCAGTCCTAGCTGTTAAATTATGCACGCCTTTGTTTTCTTCAAGGAACGCATTTCAAAAAACACATCAAACGATTTCTGATATGTAAAGAATATACCAAAGGAACATGAGCTGCTACTGCTTAAAATTAAATTCTTTATTATTTTCATATGGTAATGAGTCAGAGAAAATGAGGAAATCAAAAGGGAAGTCTCATAATGATGTATGGGCCTTAATGTGGCACTTACTGTATTTTTTTCCCTCACCCTGAGTATATTAACATATTTTCATGGAGCTTGCTGACCATCATTCCAATCTTTTCTGTACAAAGTCTGTCAAGTGTGGATCTCACATCTGACTGGCATTGTTCAAAACGTAAATGATCTTGCTGTGATGAGGATTCAATAAATGCACATATATAAACACACACATAAACATAAATACAAACAAATGCACAATTACCTAGCCCAACCCCACCCAACACACACGCACACACACACATGCACACACACACACACACACACGTGCACGCACACACACACACACACACACTCTCTCTCTTTCTCTCTCTGACACCAGTACAGTGGGAAAGGCGGTACTTACTTTATGCATGAAGACAGGTAAAAAACACACAAATCCACAGCGGATGCAGAATGTAATTGAATGTGACTCCCTCTGTATACTATCCATAGCTCTGGGATCCTGGCAGCTAATTGGAATATACAGCTCCCTAAACCACTGGTGAACACCGCAGAGAGCCTGGGTTGTCAGATGCCGATGGCCCATTGTGGGTTTAGCTGTGTTAAGGTAGCGTGGAACTCTCATCACGTTAATATTGAAGATGAGGGCTAAAATGAGAGGAAAATTGGAAGCTCCAACAGAATGACAAGATGTGAATAAAGCAATGTATGTCAGCACTTATAAATGCGTGCGTGTGAATGCATCCTTGTGCATGGACAGGTACATCTGCCTCTCCACTGACTTTAGAGAAAACGTCATTGCAGTTTTCAGTGCTATCTATGATTATTACTGTCATAGACTGTCAGTGTGCAAACTTTAGTTCAATTTCATTTCTGTCTGTAGTGGTTATGATGTTATTTTAGTGTGTTGCCAACATTATATAGTTTGTCCTACAGTCCTCAACCAATGTAAACAATGTAACAGCTCTCTGCAGCATACTGTACTTTCCAGAGGTTTATTCAAGTTTCTGCCACCATTGCTGGAACTGATCGTATCAAAGCCCTGTAGTGGTGTCAAGGGTATCTTTAGTGTATTGGCTACAATAGCTATAGCAGTGACACTCAGCCCCTCGGCCTGCATTGGCCAAGCAGCTGCCGCTGCTGCTGTTAAAAATGGTAGCTACATTACCTCATACATCCATAACTGTGAAATTTTCACAACTGTATGCTGCAGAGTACACTGTGGCCACACTGCCACATAGATAAGAATTATTTCTCTGCAAGCGCGTGGAACTCTCTCACAAAGCAAGTCTGGTGTCAGTCGTAAAATCATTCACCAACAGACACCACTAATTTCTCCTTGGATTGGATTATGTGTACAGTTAATAATGCGCTGTTCTCTTATCCCATCACAGTACTGAGTCGGCTCTGTGAAGGGTTTTCAATAATTTGTTAGCCGCAGATTCTGGTCACACTGTTGTCCTTGTGCTGTTGGACTTAACAGCTGCCTTTAATACAGTGGGCCATGATATCCTCCTGTCCCATGTGGAGAACTGCGTGGGCATTCGAGGCTTGGTGTTAGAGTGGTTAAGGTCCTATTTGGCCAACAGAACTTTTTGTGTCAGTGTTGGAGGCACTGCGTCCTCTTCAGCGTGTCTCACACTTCCTCTTAGTTCATTCCTAAGAAAATATGACATCTCATTCCACTTTTACACAGATGACCGTCAAATATATGTGCTGATGAAACGCAAAAATGCTTACTGTACAAAATCACTTCCAGAGTACTTGGGTGAAATTAAAGCAAGGATGGCCCTTAATTTCTTGCATTTCAATGACAAAAGAACTGAAATTGTTTTGCTTGCACATACGGTTCCTGTCACCCTGGGCTTTTTAATACAGTCTTTAAAACTTACAGTCACAAACCTGGGCGTAAAGATTGATTGCAAACTTAAATCTGAGGCACAGATTAGTGCAGTGTTGAAGTGAAACTTTTTTTAACTGAGGCAATTAGCTTAAAATACACCTTTTACTCTTCGGCTTTTAATTCACTTTGAGATGTTAACTTTTATTGTTATTCCTACTATTCTTTACTGTTATTCTTATTTTAAAATGTTATTTTATATTTTATGCCTGTTTTGGTTTTATGTTTGTTCTTTTATATGTTATAAATAGAGAAATATTTTATGTAAATATTTTCCTTAATGATGGTGTACAACACTTTGGCCAACTGTGTTGATTTTAAAGTGGATTGGATATATGTTGTTTCCACTTGTCACCATCACCATCTGACTGAACAATGGATAAAAAGCAGATGAAGCTGGACACTGAGCTGAAGCTTTTTTAGCTAGAGGTGTTAAGGGCTGGGGCAAAACAAAACAAAAACAAAAAGAAATGTACAAAGTGTGTACACAATGTTGCTCAGCAACAGGAAACAAAAAGCTTCACTTTCAATGAAAATAATTTTGCAAAAAGCCACCACACTAAAAAGTGCTCTGTCTCTTTGGGTCTTACTTTGTCACCATATTCCCTGATCTAATCAGTTGCTTTGTTGAGAACAATTTGATCATAACTGATAGAACCTGTAACCACTACACTACAAAATAATTGCCCTGCCACCTCCATTGTATTAAGTTGGTAGCAAGTCTAAGCACCATATCTTAATGCTTCAGCTAATTAAACCAATTGGCAATATCTGGGATTTGTTGTGTCTTTTAAATGAACTGACCATTTAATACAGAAACTACAAGGGTGTATAAGGGGTGAATTTTTCTCTGGATGAGCTGATTAACAACATAGTTGGAAGGAGCAGATAAAAGACTTGACTTCTGAAAAAAGGCTAACTAAAAGATAACTCAAGACTTGTAGTTGTAGAAGTATAAAATTACTTTTATGAGGAGAATAATTTTGCATCTGAGAGGTGATGATTCCCTAGTTTGTATTGCAATTGAACTGCACATCTTTAAAGAATGCCCTTACATGCTTTCTGTCCACTTTTATTTTGTAATCTCTGTAACGTTCATCTACTCTGCACTGTGCCTTCTCTCTGCCTCTTTGTCTAAGCACTAGTGTTTTCAGCCAGAAGTCACCAGCCTTGTATCTATTCCACGTAAATAATGAAACACATAATTATCATATCATAATTGCGGTAAAGATGGCTTTGACAGAAATCATTTCCCGTATCTAATACAGCGCTAATCGAATCTGTTCCCCCACTCACTAACACGACCTCTGGTGATTGAGTTTTGGACATTTGTTTGTGTGCACTTATGTGTGTGGTTATAGCAGATGGGTGTGTGTTTGGCTTACTGTATAATCTCTATTCTCATATGTAAAATTTGAGTTTCAATATTTCAGTTTTTTTCTCCTAATGTTGAAACACTATACATCCATTTAAGAAAACTCTTTTGATTTAAAAATAAAATTTGAAATATAGACACAACTTTGTTATACTTGCATAGGTTTATACTTTGATCTCACTGCATATGTCTCCTTCTACACCTGATTAATTAAGGTGTAGGACATGATACAGTACATAGATTCAAGGCTGGTGGTTTCTGTGAATGAATGGGTTCCCTGTCTCCATCCTGCTTGTTCTCTGTCTCTTTTTCCTGGGCTTGATTGATTGACAACTCATAAGATGCAGCAGACCCAGCCCAGTCATATGACCCAGCAGATGGCTGAGGAGACAGCTAACAACAGTGAGTGTGCTTGTCAGCATGTAAATGAGAGAGTCTGAATCATCTTTAGCAAAGGAATTTCCTTTAAACATACAGACAGATAAGTGAATATGAAAGCACAGCTGATAGACAGTTAGCTAGTTAGAAAGAGAAACACACAGATAGCAAGACAAATACTGTAGGAGGTAGAAATATGGTCGAGAAACAGGAATGGATGACATAAGAATAGGTTTAAATGGAAGATTGAGAGAGCCCAGAGGATAGGTCTCTAACAATGACTGATTATCACACTAACAAGGCCTGCAGCTGGAGGGGATGCATGTAATGTGATTGGTGCTGGCCGCTATTTATCCTAACCAATAGACAACTGACCTTACTAAGCGCCCCCCCCCCACCACACACACACACACACACACACACACACCCCACAGGTCAACCAGAGTTCACTAAGCTAAGGGCCAGTGTTAAAATACACACAATGTACATGATGTATAAAGCCACATATACAGTAATAAACAATACTATGCTATGCACCAAATAAAGCCGTACATGCAACAGAAAGACAATATGCATGAACATTTACACAAACATGCTTCTTATATGATCTATAGGGTTTTCTGTTTTCTCTTGATTTAAGAAAAATGCTATCTTTTTCTCTCAGGCAGTTTTACCGAATAGTGAGGAAATACAACATTCAGAATATCTCAAGCTTTTCATCAATTTGAGCTTCTATTGAACTATGTATTATATAGAATGGTAGATTCATTTTTTGCCATGACTATTTTATCTCTTTCACAGAAACTGATAGAAAGAAAAGGCAGATAAAGATGAGGTGAGATAGGAAAGAATGACAAAAAAGGAGGAGACTTGCATGTAGGGAGGGAGGGTGAGGCATGTTGAGTAATGAGCGCTGCTGCTCCCAGAACAATCAGGTTCTCCATTTTGCCGTGTGTTCCTACCTGATGTATAGTGAGAGCTGTGGGAGCTGCTGTAATAAGACCATTTGGGCCTCTCATTGGCGAGCATTAGCAAAAATATCTTCCACAGGCCTAAAGAGAGTCTATGGGGCTAAAGAAACAGCAATGTTGGCTGGGCTGCTCATTTGGTTTGGAGTGATGTGGGTTGTGGGCGAAGATTGGCCTGTACACTCATGGTTAAGCTATGCAGGTTTGTACTGTTTCACCAAGAAAAACTGTCAACTTTAAAACAACAGCTTATATAGTTTCAAAATAATAACTTTTCTTATAAAAAAACTGGTGATCTATTTGGTTTGGGGAATACTGTCCAAATATGAAAAAGTAGTCCAGTTTATCCCAACACACACAAAAATATTTTTAACTAACACAAACTAACACAAAAGTTCCCAAACTATCAAGCATACACTGAAAGACATAACTTCACTCTGTTAATTACATCATGTTCAATAATTACACACAGGTGCATAAGATAACACATGAAAGCAGCTCATGAACCATGGTAAAAAACACCCTGCAGATGTCCAGATCAATTGCTTTGCAGGCTTTATTGACAGCAGGTAAAGTCAGTCCGACCTCACTGTGTACTGCTGTCACTCATTAAACTACAAGTTTCTCAAATTATCACGTTTCACAAAGAAATGTGTTTGGTACAACTACAGGGATGTACGATGTATCTATTTTAGTCTGACAAAAGCAGCTTCAGCACAATGCAGTAAATGCAATGATTGCAGTATATTGTGAGATAAAAAAAAAATAACTAGGCTCATTTCAAATACGTCCCTACAATTTCATTTTGAGATTTTCAGGGGGTCTGAGTCGTTAGTTCAGGGGTCTTGAACATAGGGTGTAGAATAATGATTCTATAATTGGAATAATGATGCTATAATTTCTGCACAAAAACTGGTCAGACTACAGACTGAATATTTATGTGGATTACTTCTGAAATAAGTCATTCTCATCAACAAAATTGCAAAAAAAAAAATTAGGGACACACCCATATTTGCTTTTTCCTGGAGTCTAGACTTGCATTTGCCTCCTTGTACTATGTCAGGAAAACACAGCCTGAAGAGTCAAATGCCATACTGATTTAATACATTAACATGCATTGTCATAGTCAATTAAATTGAACACATTTATCCAATTATTGCATAAAACAAATGACAATCCTCCCCCAAGATCTCCCATTTTGATGGAGTAAAACATACAGGAATTGCTTTTGTGCTTACACAATTACTGTATCCACCTATTTCATGCAAATGAAGGGCAACTTTTTTGTGCTGAGGTGTTTCATTATACAAAACCTGTCATCTAACCCAAACCAGAGCCAGTGATATGTGAGCTTTTCTCTGAAATATTGAAATCGAATTCCAAAGAAAACCAAATAATGGCCTGGTGCATTTTATTCACAGACAAATCAAACCAAATACACCTGAATATATTTAAAAACATGGGACACACTTGACTCATGTGACAAGTGATAAGCTTTTACTGGAGGACAAAAAAATGTAAGCATAGCTCAATGTTACATATTTTGAAAACACATTTAAGTATACAGATTCTGGCCTGACCAGGGGCAATAAGCATCTCAAAGCTTTTTAGATTGTGCATCATGCAAAAAAACAGATGTAGAGTTGATGCTGAGATACTAAAAAAAATATGTATGAAACATCTTTGCAGTTCAGACCAGTTTTGTATAAAATACAGTGGTAGAGAGACAGACCCAAAGCTCAACTGTATGGAGAATAAATCAGTCAGATTGTTGAGGGATTATGGAAAAGTGGTATTATCAACAGCATCATCATAAACACATGCATACATGTCCACAACACACAAAACATGCTTCCTATCTGAGTGATTCAATAGTGCTTTCATTGTCTGACTATTTATTCCGCAGAGCAATGAGTATTCAGAAGTGCATGTGTGTGTGCTTTTCTGCCTTTGCCAGGTGTGTGTGTGTGCATGCGCATGTGTGAGGCAGGAAGAGAGGGTTTTGCTGCATAGGCAGAGTGGAAGGCGATAAAGACTCTGTGAGTGGCAAGTGTACATGGATAGCTTCGCATCAACTGCCAATATGTTGTGAGGCGGCGGTAACAGGCGAGGGTCTCAGGGGAGGGCTGCGGCAGAGCAGGCCAGCAGCAGACGGAGAGGAAAACAATTTCTGGTGCCAATAACCCCGAGCGGCACAGATGAAAAATGTTTTAATATTTGCAGCTGCTTTATGGCAGTCGGAGTGACAGTGATGGAGTCAATGTCAGCTTTTTCCTTTTAAATGTCATGCTCTGTCTCAGGCTGTCAGAGCGCCTATGTGTGTGTGCCAAATTGATCTTTACCTCTTGTAAAGTGCCCAAATGTGGGACTGCCCCATGTGCATTCCCTTCACCATTGTACCCCTAAACCACCCCTTTGTGCCTGTGTTCCCCCTATTTCGCCTCCTACACCTCCTCTTTCTATCCTCCCGTTGTCCATAAAGACAGTGCGCTCAGCTGTCAGATGAAACTCCCCAAACCCGGCAGCCATCATTTAGATAATCACTTCCTCCTCTTTGCATTTTATTTGGATTTGATTATTTTTCATCTGCAGCAAGATGGAAACCATAAATTACATTGTGTCCCCTATGTCTTTTCTAAAATCAAACATGCAGCCAGAATCACAGAATCAGCAAATGGAGGAAAATGTTAAGTTTGGGACACAAGAGGCAGTGACACTGGAATATGCTGCACAAGTATCATTTCAAAGAAAAAAAAAATTGTAGTTAAGCATCAATTCTATGGGAAACTAGGGTATTTTCCTTAAGGGTTTTTATGTCAATTATGTTCTTTTAATCGCTTTGCCTATAAAATGTCAAACAATAGCTCAAAATTGGGACCATTTCAAAACACAAATATATTCAGTTAACAGGTATGTTTAAAGCAGCACATCACTCACTTTGAGAACATTTTCCAGAATTAGCAAATGTTTGTCATTTATTATGTCAATTATGTAAACAATGAATCAATAATCTTAACTGTTGGGAAAGCAATGTACGCACAGAATTAAGAGATAAAAAATGTCCAATCTAAAAGAAATATAATAATTACCACAATGTCTTTAAACATGCTGTTGCAAAACCAAAAGCAGAGAAATGAGCCCACATACCCAAGATGCAGGGCGTTGCAGAAATGTACTACCTGCTTTATAGTCTGTTAAATTTGGTTATAATTTTGTGCTTTATATGCACGGACCACAGTATTAATTATGGCTTCATCACCACTGGCTGAGAGTAAACATGCTTCATGCCATACTCTCAGGTTTTCACATCAGTGTTCAACAATGTTCATTTCATAGTTTGATTTTATTTCACAGTTTTCCTGAATGACATGATACAGATACATATGCACTGAATATTTTATCTTTCAGTACAGCATATACTGTTTCCCTCTGATTAGCATTATGAAATGTGTTAACACTGCCTGCAAAATATTTAAATAATAAACGCATAACACATACTGTCTTAATTGGTTTCTAAAACATCCCTACACATCATCCTGTGTCTTTTGTTAGGAGTGGCCTGAGTGTTATTGGTCCCTGTAGTAGCTGCAGATCCTCTTGACCTAGACATGCTCCCACTTACAGGGTCAGAGGTTAGATTAGCTACTATTGGCAAGGGCCCTTCTCTACTGAAAGTAATGCACATAATGCACCAGTTTCAATGAAGTATTTATGTGGCAAACAAGATCATGAGTATAATGGCAAAAGTATACGGTACAAATGTATTCTTTCAATGTTCTGTCTTTAAACAAGTGTGAAAGAGCTATTGTTCTCTTTCTTTTTTCCTTCAAATCCCAAATTATGTTTTGCCTTTTTGTTATTTTTCAGAGAGACGGGTAAATAACTTGACAGTATACAGTGTACAAGCATAAACCTCCATCACCATAAGGTAAAACAATAGTTTTATAAAAAGCATATCAGGTAATATTAAGTACAACTAAAAACTCATATTCATCCCAAAAATATGAACTCTATTTGTTTCCGTACAGCTGCCGGACAAGCACAGTTACCGAGTGTGAGTATGTGGCATGTTTTCCAGCACAAAAAAGCACTGTTTCAATTAAAGGTGTTTGATCCAGCATCACAGCAGGACAGGCCTGCATGCAGGTTGGATGCAGAGAGGCAGTCTTGCTTATTTGCCCCCATGCTGGGTGCCTCAGCAGGGGACTGATGTGTAATCCAGTGCCAGGCCTGTGGGCCCACACAGGATATCTCACCTATAATAGCAGCCTATTCCCTGAGGCCAGACCCCTGCTGGATGTGTGAGAGGGCCAGCAGCCAAGCAGTTATAGACTCTGGATGCCATCTTCTCTCAGTGGAAACCTTATAATACCTTTTTGCTGCATATTTTTGGAAATACTATGGACGTGTGCAGAGATGTGACAACATTTGTAGATGACCAAATGATACCAGGAATGTGCAGCTGTACTCCTGTCTGTGCACAGGCCTTTGAAACAACACAGGAGCAGAACACAAACAGTGAAGAGCGAACTAACAGACGTCACTGACTCACTGACATCCAATATTTGAGGAGAATGGCATGCAGATGTCTTTGGTAAACCAGAATAAACTCTGTGATGCAGATTCTGATTTGGTAAAATGTACTACATTAAAGCTCTTTAAAGCCTTGCAATCTGATACATAAAATGTTTACAATTTCTAAGAATCTGCAGACACTCCAAAACTAGTTTTTCATCTTTAATCTTTGTCACCTAATATTTGAACCTCACAAAAAATACTTAAAAACAATGTTACACTAATGCAGAAAGACTGTAAAGCATCATGTTCAATGTAATATTTCAGATTTAATGGTTTTATAAATCCCTATTTGTTGTCATTAAAAATTCTCTCTGTTTGGTCATTTTGTTGCACTTGCATTTGGAACTCATGGCTGTGTCTTCAGTGTGTCTCCACTGCGTGGCCTAATTAAACTGCTTAATCAGTTAACGACTCCAGTGAACACAGTTAAAGGGGAATTAAGCGCGAAGAGATTGAGGAGAGGAGTGGTGGAAATGCTGAGGAGACACTTTGCTCGTCTCCAGTGTGAAATAAAATCGGGGATGGAGCTGAGTAGAGAAGGCCATTAAAAAGTGAGCAGAGGGTGCTGAACTGTTTGCTGCTGTTCTGCTGAGGGCGAGCGAGCCAATCGAGATACTTGTTTAAATGGGAAACGGGACGTCTTCACAAAGAGGCAAATTAAAAGCACTTTGCTCTGTTAAGCAGAGGGGAGACAAGGGAAAACAGAGGGGAAAAACAACAACAGAAGTGAAATGCATCTTAGAGGAACTGTACTCCTTCATTGCGTCTTTATAGTTCTCAGGTGATTTTACATCAGTTGCACTTAATAGACTTCAGTGCTAAATTTATTATGGTGTTTTTTGGCATAAAAATACATACAAAACTACATAGAAAGCAACTGTGATTTGTGACAATGTGGCTGAAAATGGATTTTACATATTTCTGTAGATGCTGGGAAGACAAGTAGCATGACTCCTCTTCTTTCTTCTCCTCCCTTTCTCCATCACTTCATCTACTGTCATTCATATATCACTGTTTCCATTTTCTTGGCTAATTTCTAAGACATTATGATTCCTGTGTCCTCTTAAGCACTCTACCACCTAATTGAATCCAAATATTCAATCGCTGCACCTAAGGACTGGAACCTTGCAGACTTTGGTAAGGCGTTCTATAGGAGGACAACAATCAGACTACAATCACTGCCATGGATATGACCAATGCCAATAGTTTAATCATGTAATCAATCATATTCTCTGAACATAGTATAAAACATAACCTGAATTTCCCCTAAGGAATTGATAATGATTATCAGCTCCTAATGTTGAGGCTTTTACTGTATAATCACAGAAACAAACAATAAAAGATGTTAACAAGATCAAAAGGAATAACAGCACTAACAGTGACTATGTTTATCGTTCATGTAGTAAGAATTATCAGATATGTGTTTGGTCAGACTCAGGAATAAATATACACTAAAAACACCCAGCTCCTTTTACATCAGCCAAACGACTTTTCTTATTTTATGCTCCCAGTACATCTTGGCTCACAGAGGAAGAACAGGTTCCAAGTATGTGTGCTATACAGCTGCACAGATGCAGTTATTATTAGTCTTATAATATTAGCATGTAAAGTAACAGACCTAGTGTACTTGAGGCATTTTACAAACAAATGATATCTTTTATGTGGAACATTTATAACTTACATGGCCATTCTATATGATTCTGTGGTACTGTTATTTCTGTCTGCCACGTGGCATTGGTGCAGCTCCTACTGGACATTCTGTGTTCATCTTTTAATTTGTTTCTACTCATTTAAAGGGGAATTTAATTAATTTTTGCACATCAAAATCTGTGTGTGGAAGTACTATTGGTACAACGTGTAAAAAAATGTTGTAAAAAGTCTTTTGAGGCTCCAGTGGGAGTTAAGCAAAATCCAGTAAACTGCATCAAGTGAACTGAATTCATGTATTGTCAATTGGTACTGAAGAGTGGAAAGAAAAACCATATGCGTGGAGTAAGTTCACCAGAGCTATGTAGGCTCTACATAGACTACATAGCCACATCTCTGCTTGAGGCTTGAGGATTTAGAAATACACTCAAATCTCTCACTGAATTGTGAGCAGTTAAGGAACATTAGGCTAACACAGTGACAACATTTTAACACGAGAAGAATTTGTGAAATTAAAAATAATATCTGGTTCTGTTGCATCAGTTTTGATGATGGAAGAGACATAAGCGAGGGTAGCAAGAAGCTAAGTTAACAAACTAAGAGTGTGCAGAAAGTTCGCTTGATGAATTACAGAATTTGAAGACTAAGGTATTGCTGTTCTTACAGGTACTCACTTGTATAGTTCCCAGTTCTGCAGGTGTGGCTAAGCCTTGACATTTCAGTTCAGCCATACCTGCAACTCATTTCTACTTTGCTCCTTATCTTTCTTTCTCTCCTACCCTCACTACTTCTTTTCTTTTCTGCTTCACCATCCGCTCCATCAATGCTGTCCTCCTCTTTAATCCTCATCTCCTTTCACCCCTGTTCCTTGCATCTTCACTTTCCTCCTCCTCTCAGCTCCACCTGCCTCCCTGATGTTCTGGATGAAGCCCAAAAGGATTCAGGCTCATTATGCAGGACACTGCTATGGGTGGGAAGAAGACTGGAAAGCAGAGAAAGGACAGAAAAAAGAATGAGAGGGTGCGATAAAGAGAGGAAAGTTGGAGGGGAAGAGAATTTAACAGCATGGCCAGCATTGGCCTCCAAGGTAAGAAAACACACTTGACACACAGACACAGAACGACAGACATACACACATTCTGCAGCATACCAGTACACAATACAATATATTTGGTCAGCACAAATTCGGGGTTTTAAATTTCTGCTCACCAACTACGATTAAATACACATTTCTGTGTGCGTGAATGCATTAGACGTGTGTTGAGTAATGCATGTGTGTCTGTCTTTGCATGTACACCTGTGTGTATGTCAAGTGGTGGTGAACACGGAAGGGGACAGAGGTTTCTGATGCCTGTCTAGCTGCGCCTGTCTCACTGGGCCATCTAAGTGTCATCTGCCCAGGCCTCAGTGCCCACACACACACACACACACACACACACACACACACACACACTCACATTCTCTCTCACATCAGTGAAGAACAGACACAGCCCAGGGCTTGCTGTCATCTCATCACACTATGCAGGTCCGGCCGTGTGCCGTGCATGTGTGTCTATATATATGTGTGTGAAGGAGAGATAGCATAATCCTGCCGCTAAACAGGAAGCCTGCTGTCACTGTGGACTTCAAACTTCAGGTAACAGCAAATAAATTTAGAGAAATGTCTCCTTTTTGAAATCCATTAATAACATCACAGTGGTGCCAAAACTGTCTGAAACAGAGACATCAGTGGATGTGTCCTCTCAATAATATTCCTCTGTTTTGATGCTGTCTATGAATTTGTCTTCATAACAATTAGGCTGTATGAAAATGCTTAGAAAATTACTGCATCGCGTAATTTCTGGCAAAAAGCCTCTTTGTGCCACTACCATTTCTACTCATTACCAGTGGAGCCAGTGTATTCTAATGGAAAACCCAATTAGCTTGTACGTGGGAAGAATGCTAATGGGAATCACAAAATTCTTGAGTGCTTAACAGTGTGCATTTATGTGGTGGTTGGCTGCACAATTCATTTGGCAACCATCAAGGAGTAATTTGAGAAAAGGTAAGAAAGACTGCAGGCTTTATAGGCTCTGTATTCTTGTGACTGTGGAAACCCCGCACTTTCCTGGATCTATTTGGTCGAGGGCTTTTGTAAAGCCTCTACATTTGACAAAACAATGATATGCGCCACTGCAATAATTGTATTTTTCTAATTTTTTCAGAGACAAGTTCGCCAGTACGAAACAGACAAGTAAGGATAGCTGTTAAATTATTAAATTTAATTATTTAAAGTTTATTCTAAATCATTTGAAGCGAAAAAAAGAAAACGTAAATACTGATGCTACGTAAACCAAGCATTCTACGACATACTGTTGGCACACTAACAATGCTCACAGAGACTTATAGATGATCAAATTTAAGTCTGACATACCCACAAGTAACACATGAATGTTAAACTCATGAATTGCCCTTAATCTTTAATATCACCCTCTTCCCTCCCTTCACTATCCTCATCATTTGGGTGGCCAGCAAGCATCAGAGTTCCCTGCTTCATGTGTGAGCTGCTGCCACTATAGCAGCTAACAGACATTTCTATTTACAATACTAAAGGAAGATGGGAGAATGAAGAATCCTTCCTATCATCTTCCCTTGTCAGGTTTACCCTGGAGAAAGGTTAAGGTAGAGTGAGGCAGAGTATAAGGGAAACAGAGAGTGTTGATGCATGTCAATAAATCAGATTTTTAATTATCTGACCTGTGACAAGTGGCATCTAATGACCCTGTCCTAGTCTCAACATCAATCGTTTATGTGACTTCCAAATCCCCTTTACTCCTTTCTCTCACCCTGTTACCTTTCCATCTCATTTCCTTTCTTTTGTTTATACTTTCTCTACCTTCCATCATTCTCTACTGTCTTTCCCCCTGTACATATTTCTAGAAGAAGCTCTCTGTCAGCTACACTGGAAGTGAACAGAGCGTTACCCTACAACAGACGACAGCTACCTTGCAATGTGCTAATAACAGCAGAGCAACAAGGAATGCATACATGTCTTGTACCAGGGTGCTGTGCTGTCAGATCACAGCCTTAGCAGCAGACAGACAAGAGCAAAAGAACAAGTTGCTGCTAATTCTTCCTCATGCTCATACACATCTGAAGACAACTGGACAGATAAGGCTGCGATTGACAAAATGTGGCATATGCTATTTGTTTCAGATGAGTCAGGCTGAGAGAAAGCAAAAAATTGAGGGTGTGAGGTCAGTGAGGTGAACTGCAACATTTATATTTACATTCACAAGTTGCTTAGAAATGTGCTAATAATGGGGAAAGTTAAAGGAACACCACCAACAGATCCAACCATATACCACGAAAGAGATGCCACCTAAGTAACTGGTATTGAGAAGTGTAACTTGAGACATCTCTAGGCCAAATAAGCCTTTCAAAACAATTCAAATTCATGTCTCAGGTCCTTCAAATCAAGGCTAAGTTAGTTTTAAGTCCAAAATTAGTTTCCACCAAGAGAATTTCTAGTAAATTGTCGTCTTTCAAAGACATTTCCAACGTAAGCAAGTTTTTTGCAACATGTCCAAGCTTTGCCTTAAATTATTAGCAGACCCAGGACATGCTGGAGGGATTACATCTTTTGGCAGCCTGGGGATCACCTCAGTATTCCTCCCAAAGAGCTAGTGGAAGTGTCTGGGGAGAGAGAGGTCTAGGCGTCATTGCTTAGATTGCTGCCCCTGCGACCCGGCTTCAGATAAGCGGAAGAAAATGGATGGATGGATGAATGGATGGATATTAAAGAAATTCTAGAGACAAAGTCATATCTCACATTATTCAAGACACAACCTTGTCAAGTTCGAGGTATCAAGAGAAGTACAAATCATGTCTTGAATATTTCAGTACAGGTCAGAGGCAAGTCTCAAATTATGTGAGACAAATGCAAATCAAATTTCAGTTTATTTGAGACAAGTCCAAATTTTTAAAAAAATCAAGACAAGTTCAAGTTAGGCATCCTGTCACTGCAAGGCTTGCATCAAACAGTCTAAATAAAGTCTCAACTCATTCAAGTTAAGTCAATTCTAAGATCACGATTTTTTTTTTTTTTTTTTTTTTTAATGAGGCTCCAAGTTACTCAGGAGATGCCCAGTCCTCTCATTTGAGACAAGTGCCGTAAGTCTTATCTGAGCCTAAGTTCTCTTTTTAGACAAGACCAAGACTCATTTCATGTGAGCCTTTCTAAGGGAACCCCAGCTACCTTAAGCCAGATTTACACTTATTTGTCATTGCACATATGCAAATGTATGCCCTTGTGTCACTGTTGCATGTATGCTTGTGGAAATGTTAAAATTCTTACTGCAGGCACTCAAACAAAAAGTTCAGAAAACATAGAAGCAGTCAGACAGTGGAATTGGTGAGGAAGACAATTTCTTTGTGAAAACAATGAATTGGCTGTTGCCTCTTAGTAACAGCATTGCATGTGCATATTTTCTCAATTTGTGCAGTAAAGGCTTAACCACTGTGTTTTAACCATTTGTGTGTGCATGCTGCAAGAAAACATGTCATATACATTATAAAGTTTAAATTATAAAGCACCTCCATTTCTCTGCCCACCCTCTCCCCTATAGCCAGCTTTACTCATACACCACCCCACCCCTGTCTCCGTCTGTCTGTCTCCATGAACAGGAAAGCCTGCTGATTTACAAGTGCCTAGCTCTTTAATTCTCCGCTATGATAGGCTGGGCTAGTGTGCATGTCCAGAAGTGGAGAGGTCTTGTGTTGGTGGGGATGTGTAGTCGCTGATGTACTAGGTGGGTCTTCCTTACTTTGCAAACACACACATACAACATGGCTCAGTTATTTTTATATTTTTCTGATATATGGCAATTTTATGCACCATAAGTTGTTCAAAAAGTCTCCCTAAAAGTTTTGCAAATTTGCTTCAAGAGGCTGGATGGATAGTAAAGTCATATGGATATTGTTTTTTCTGGTCTGAAAGCAAGGAATGTATGTGTGTATGTATGTGGGATGTTGTGGGTCAAATTTAGGTAAATTATAGGGACAGTGGTGACCTACAGGGTAGAGAAACCAGCTTGTAAACAGAAATTCTCTGGATGGTCCCCACACTTTGGCAAAAATATGCCCATAAGTAATTTATGCACTAAGACTAAGCTGTGATCTACCACCTTGAAGCAGGGCTGTAATGTGCTGCCCTGTCATCACTAAATGTGATGGCACACATGAGAAAGGGCAAATTTTGCACAATTGACTGGCAAACCTTTTTGGTTCAGTGAAATTACGACCTGATTAATCAGGCGTGATTAGCATTTAGCAAGACCTTGTGGAACTGTTGCTGTGATGTTGGTCTCTCATTTATTTATATACCTCCCATTTTTCTTTACCGCATTAAGCTGCCAGTCTCATCAGGCTGACAGGGTCAGCACTACCGTTCATTATGGTACCCGAAGAAGAGACAAGACAGGACTACTGGAGAGCTCAAAGCTCACCAGAAGCCTTAGGGTTTATGCTCTTTCTCACTGTACCGTATCTCTTGTTCTTTCCCCCAATACTGACAGTCTAAACAAGATGAAATACATTTGCATATACAATAATGAAATAAAGTATTATGACTGATCCCCTGATCAACATGCTCTCAGTCTTCCATGTGCTGCCAAAACACCAACAGACACACTGTCTGAAGTTGCCGTTTTATATCTGGTACCAACACATTTCCAGCAGATCCTTTAAATCTTGAAAGGTGCGAGACAGAGGTGTTTCATTGATGTAAATGGCAGTGTACATAAATGAATATGTTGCTTTCTGGTAAGGTTCAAACAATGAGACTGATGGATTTCTATATAAGCTGTCACTAAATTAAGCCAAAACTAGAAGACTGCCCTCATCAGAAAAATGGCTGCAGTGGGCTTATTAAAATCCAATTTAAAATGACCTAAGTTTACACTTTGCTACAAGTGACCTCTTTCAATAATGAGAATAATTTCTGTCCTTTGTTACAATGGCAGAAGTAGTGTTATAACTGTATGCCATCTGGCACGAAGCTAGTGTATAATGCATTAATCAGAGGGTCTTTGCTAAAAATTGGCGCAGAAGGGAACAGTGCTGTAGGGTGAAATATTTTGAGGGTTTGTCAATATAATCAAGTCATGAAAATTTCAAGTAATTTAATTCAGTGTATTCATTATTAATGTAAAAGGTCTGATAATACAAACTTTACATACATAAACTGAACTTTACAGATATGGGTGACTTTTTCCTTTAGAAAGAACTGATGCTGAATGATACTGTTTTTGGCACACCTGATGCACACTCAACCATGCACAGCTGAGATCCATACAGCATGGCTTGGCTTCCTACTTACTGTTCACTTTTATACTGCACATCATCCTTATCAAACTACCGGAGTTTGCAGTGATCTTCTGTCTCTTTATAAGTTTGCATGCATTTCATGTCAGTTTTACTTTGCTCCACTTTTTCTTTCCTCACTTCTCCACAGCTCTCAGTGCAGGACTGTAATAGTGGTGGTCGGCCCTGGGTGGCGATGCAGTGTTCTCTCCTAGGACTTGAGCAGACCTGGAAATATGGCTGCCATGAGAGGAGGTGGCAGATGGCTGACAAGGCATTTTTACCCATAACGCCCCAGTAAAACTTTAACTCCCAAGATTTAGTGCTAGCGCTCTGCACTTAGCAAGCTGCAGCCGCTGGCATATTTTTTCAGAAGTCCCAAACTGATGGTTTTGCAAGCTGTGCATAAACATTCTTTATTGATTGTGCTGTTAAAAGATTCAAAGGGTCAGTATCATTTAGCAAAAGACAGTTTTAGAGGACAAATAAAAGCTAAAAATTGCTCAAACATTGTGGCAGGCATCATTGATTTTTAGAGGAAAATGCAGAATACTGAATTAAATTATTCATTGTGTCATAATATTGACTGATGATGATGGTAGACAATAATTTAGAAATTTAAAGGTTCCTAGGCAACAATGGCAATTAAGGCATTTAATTCACCCAGTTACAATCTCTAAGGGCCTGGCTACAGTCATATCTCTTAATTTGTCCTGGACAAGAGCACCATGAAAGTCATGCTCACTTACAGAATGGTCCAAAGACAAAGCTTTATGCTCATAAACTAGCAGAGTTTTGGCTGTTTTGTTTATACTCAACATTTTATTTTAAACTGACCAAAAGCAGCATAGTATTTTATCCATCCTATTACTTTAATCAATACTAAATTCTCCTCAGAACATAAAGCTATCTCCCTTAGGCTAATGTATATGAAAAAATCACAATGTAGACTATATTACTGGTGCAGGGTTATGCATTATGTGCTGACTACTGCCTGGATGTTCAAGTGTTATTTTCCCTCAGTATATACTGGGTGCATACCTCTAAATGTGTTTATTTAGTTTGCAAGTATTAAGGGTTGTGTGGTTTGAAAGGAGCAAATGGCTCAATGCCAAAAAAGTAAATACAGTGCAGGGTACATGATATGTACAAACTTTAGAGTATGACCATACCATGTAAATTTGATTTGTATTGAATTCACAAGAACACCAGTATAAAAAAACGCTCTCATTCATTTTTGGCCAGTACTGCTGCTGACTGTCGTGTGTTTGAAGGGCTAATTGGACCCAGGGTACATGTAAGCATGGCAGGGTGACTGGAGAAGCTTCACAGTGCCATAGAGACACAAGAGAGACAGACACAAAAAGGAGAGGGAGAAAGAGGGCATGCAGGACTAAGGCTACCAAGCCGTATGGTAGTACTGAACGAGGTGACGTTATTGGACTCAGGTGAGACATCTGTGCCTACTAGCCAGTCTGGGGTAGTGGTGTGCGTGTGTGTGTGAGAGACAGAGAGCAAGAGAGTTAATATGTGAGTAAGTGAATGCCTGTCCACAATGATGTGCACTTCCCTATTTCTGCACATGTTGGCTTAATAGATATATAGATATATATTTCTTGCTGCACACATCTGCCAGTGTCTTTTGCCTGGGACCCATAAACCAGAGCAACTGACTTAGATGTACACAAGATACACATCCTTTCTCAATCTAAAATTTTGCTTTATTGAAAAGAAAAAAAAAAATGTTCCAACCTTGTGCTGCAAGAGAAGTTGTGTCACACAGCACAACAGCCAACTGTCTATAATAGAAATAAAGAATAGAAAAAAAAAGAGTCAGCATAGGCGACTGTACTAATTACTACAGTAGAAGCAACAGGAAATAGCTGCAGTGGCAGTGAAAGTTGTAAATAGCAGCAAAAAATAGAATCAGAGCTGGGTTCTAAAAGGTTTTATGATTTTTAACAAAATTTAAAGCAAAACGCACAACTGAGGATCATTACTGCAAACTGATTCAACATGAAAAAGGCCATTCATGGCTGACAGTCATAGCTGGAACAGTAGTATATCACAGTATAGTATAAGCAGTGACAGTAACAGAGAGTAGTCATGCCAGTCTTAGTGACGCTAGCAACAGCAACCATAGTAATATTGGTAACAGTATTTCTTGAACTTTTTATCATGATCTTCAAATTAAAGTTAGCCAGAAAATGGCTGATAGGTATCACAATGTGCGTGATATGACATATCAGTATAGACTGAAGTATATGTTTACAGATCAGACATTTGATATAACTGCACATAACTGCCCACCGTCACATACTTGGTGACGCTCAGTCCCCCTTGCTTCTGGGTGGTGTGACAAAGACTTCTAGGGGCCATGGTTACATTCTGCAGTGTACATCTGGGATTATATTGTCATCTTGTTTATACAAAATTATTTGTTTATTATTATTCCCTTTATTCACTTCCCTTGCCTCAGAAGGTAAAGACAATAGTGTCTTGTAAGCCTTGGTGGTTTGGGGACCCACTTATTCAGTAGTAGGTAGTAACAGTGGACTTTTAGAAAAACACCAGCAGTAATTAAGGAGCAGCAGGTTTGAAGTAGCCTAGGATTAGTTGCAATAGCCTCTAACAGTAGTAGCAAGGCAGAATTACCAAATGGACAATGCTGGAAATGGGTTGCATTGTTACCACCAGCAATATTTATTATCTTGCATTCAAGAAACACTGTTTTGTTTTGAGCTGGAACTGAATGAGCTGAGACGGTAAAATGTTAATTTTTAAGTCAAGTTTGTGAATTGACTTTGTCAAAGGTTGCAAAGCTATATAAAACCATTTCAATGGCATATATGTTTCATGTGCATTAAAGTCTAAAGTAATTACACAGAGAGAATAAAAGTGGGCCAAAAACAAAACCTTGAGACACTCCATTAACAACAGTGAGACTGCTCAGATCTACATGACAGATAATTTGTAGACCAGGGTGCTGCTTAGTCAAGGCTATAATGATACAATTCACAACATTTATTGCAACTTCCAGGTGCAAACAGACCTGAACCACCATCCTGATCTCCCTTCTCACTTATTTATGATTTATTATTTATTTATTATAATAATAAACAGACAATTTTTGCTTTATGCACAATAAACTATGTGGTTAAGTTTAAGTACTAAATCAACCTAAGTTTTAGGAGAAAAAAAAAAAAAAATTACAGCTTGGATTAAACTTCTCCTCAGTACAATGCTTCACACTGGAATGAAAACACCACCCTCCTCTAAATGGTTCCATTTGGCATCTATGTATTGCTGTATGGTACTTGACAAAACATCCGTACTTGACACCTTGTAAATGAGAATGGCCTGGAAATACACTAACTCCTCTCCATCATGGAGACCTGGAAATAAATAATTTTAATTTCTGTAACAGCAGCAGTAATAGTAGTAGGGCAGTAGATGTAAGGTTCACCAGTAGTACCAGAAGAAAAATAAGCAGTCTGTGGTCTAAGAAAAGGTGCATACCAGCAGCAGCTGCACTTCTTGATGCCGCCATCTCACAAAACTCATCTATTCATCCAACTACGAGCAATGGGCCAGCCTGCTGGCCCCAAGCATATTGGATACAATCCTTTATCTCCACACATTAACATGATAGAAAAATATGAATACTAGAATCTTATCTCAGGTGCACATTATAAAGTGCATTCATCATGAAGCACAATATTTATTTATCATGTCAGCACAGGGAAAAAGATGGTGCAGAAGAGATCCTATTTACGGATACTATGGTCAGTGCAATACATGTATTGTTCACATCTTAAATCGAAAAAAAAGATTAGAAATCTCTTCAATTCATTCACCTCACATCTCTGCCCCCTTTTTGCTGCCATATTGATCTGAAATTAACTTGTACTCCAAAGACTTTGACTTTATGGTATTATATATATATATATATATATATATATATATATATATATATATATATAAATACCTCCTTGGGATCAGTAAGATTTACAATATATGTTTAGTGAGTATGAAGTTATGATGTGCAAACTGATAAATGTGCTGGTATTACTTCGTTCTTTCTCTTTTAATAATTCTGTCATCCTTACTCACCATTTGACCATTCCACTACTGAAGTCATTTTTCGTAGAACCAGGTAATATCATCAGTCATTATAATCATTTAATACATCTTTTTCTCTTCCAGCCCCTTTCTTTTGGTTCTTAAGTTGGTGCCAAATCCTATATCTAGTAGTTCCTGCCTGCCAGTGAAATGTATTTTACTAGCAGGCAGTGACATTGGGCTGTTTGCCATGTATGGCTAAATATGGGTGGTATATTGTAGGACAGTGTGCAAAGCTAGTGGGGAGTTTTACAAATTGGCTTTGTGTGTGTGTCATTAATTCACTTTGTCTAGATGTTTCAGCCTCTGATTCAGTGGTTTGTATACTGAAGAGTTTACAATTGGTTGTCTCACTGCCATTTCAACGAAGGGATCACAGGAAGCAAAACTATCTATGCATCATAAAAACAAGCCAGTGAAAGGAATGAGATTTTATTTCATTTTGGCATCTACGATACTTGATATTGTTTTATTCCATGTTCGATTTTATCAAACAATATAATAAGGATTTGGACACAGAAATATATTTTTTGACTTAACTACATTTCACAGAACTATAGTCAGTCTGAAAAATGAACCCTAAATTTATATAGCCTACCACTAATTTTTAACAGCAAATCCATTTTGAAATAAACTTATTGCTGACCAAATACATTTAACCAACACATGAAGGCAAGTATCTTTAAAAAGTGTTTTAGTTTCTAGTTTAGTTTAGTTAACTGCTACACCATGATTAACTTTTTTATGGTTATAGTTGGACTAGTTCTTAGATTTCCACCTGTTCTTATGATTGTTATCTTGGGAAAATAAAGAAAATGTTATTGGTAACACCAGGCAGGATATGTTTTTGTGTTTCTAAATTTCAAAGTCTCAACTGACTGCTGTTCATGACACACAGCGACAGTGGAAGTAGTGGAAGGTGTCAGCAGTCTACTTGTCTTGGGTTAGTTGGGTTTGTTAACTTGTGCTATCGAGTCAGATGGAAATCAGTGATGTGTGCATGTCAGAACTGCTGTGGTATAAATATAAAACAGTAAACAAGGATATGACACTGGTTTTACTCAAAAAAATCCATACAGGTTCAATGTGAAAATAGTTCAAAAACTGTTCTTGTTTGTTTTGTATGCAGTGGACGACACAACTTGAACAAATGGTTACTGACTACAGCAGGAGGGATAACAGAGTACACAAAAAGTGAAGACAGAAAAAGCAGTATACTTACACCTCTTTAAGATGTTGGAGAAATGTACACAGTTAATCTGCCTCCCCTTTGATTTGATTGTGCTTGCTAAATACAAGGGGACTTAATCAAGCTTAAAAATAACAAACAAACAAATAAAAGAGAGGTCCGGGGAGAACTCATTAGAAGCCTTGTCAAACTCCAAGAGACTACATAATTACTTTACCAAAATAAAAATGCAAAGCTATTTCATTTGTATTTGCTTTTCTTTCTGAATTACTGCTTAACTAAGGTTATTGAAACTTTCACTTTTATCCCTTTAAAAAGTTTGATTGAGAGGGGGAACCTAGTTAGCCCTTTGGCCCCCATCACCACCCTACATTTTTCCTCACTACCTACAAACCTTTTCACAAAGCCCAGCTTGTTCAGACAACGTTCATCAAACGAAGCTGAAAAGGGTAAGATGAAAAACATGTGCACTTCCTTTCCTTCATTAAAAGACAGAAAATCAGGCTCAGTTGACAAGGAAATGAAACAAGTTGGGCAAATTTCTATAAATAAATCTTTTTTTTGTCATTTTAATTATGGGATCAACAGCAGCTCAGATGAACAGCCTGGCCATCAATCTTTAATTAATGTCACGCTTTGCGGATTGCAGCGATCCTGGGCCTGATTGAAAAATAAGCCCAATGATATTTCTATTAGAGTTTGTTTTATTAATAACGCGTCAGGGCTTTAAAAACATGTCTCAGAGATAGCCAATCACAAGGAGACGATAGACAGATTTTACAGTTAGCTCTTGCAGCCTCACACAGATCTGCTTTAATTATACTTTTTCTTGTATAATTTAGCCTTCCATACCCCATTTTGGATTTTAAATGTTTATTATTAGCTAGCTTGTTGGCTGAAATGAAAGCCTCTATAGGATTTTATCGTTTGTACTGTAAATTGATCATTTTATTTGCGACCTGTTACTTTACCTCCCGCTTGTCCTACCATACAATATTTTTTAGACTCTCCATCTCAGTGCAAACCTAAATAAGAAAAACAAACTTGATTTTGGTACAATATTATTTGGAGGCTACAATGTACTGCACTATATGACTATGTTTCCAGTTTAAAGGCACAAATCCTTACAAGGCAGAAGCACAACACCTGCAGTCTCAGACCAAACTGCTGTAGGAGAGGAAAATGACAGAAAAGGAAAAGGCAGGATCATAGTGGGATGCATATTTCCAGAATAAGGTAACCAATCAATCTATAAACTCAGGCTAATTGTTGTCCTAGTATAGTTTATGGGAGATTTTGTAAAACCTTAGAGGCAGCTCAGATTTGATGCAATGACTATCTATCAAATAATGCAACATACATACAATGTTAGCATACTGCATGTTTGCAAAAATTTGTTTATAGTCCGCATTTTGTGTTTTATTCAAAGAAGATGTGTTTAAAAAATAAAAGGAATACAGATGGTAAAGTTAAAAAGTTACCGTTGTCCCTCTGTTTCCTCCAATTTTTGTCTTTTTTTTTTTTTTTTTTTTTTTTTTTTTAAATTGTAGAAATACTCTTGACCTAGGTACTATGTGTTATTGGTCATTCTTCTGTCCCTCCCAAAATGAACGCTGGCAGTTTATTTTTTAGTTTTTAGTCATCAATTACACAAGCTTGGCCTCAGCTATCTCTGCCCTAATATCTGGGGTGTCACATCTTCCTGTCCTGTGGCCCGTGTATGGATAATGACAACCTTCTTCTTTTAATTTCTAAGCATGTTGAGTCATTTTTCATGCCTTATCATACACTGTCATTTTACCTTTCTGTATCTCACTTCAGATTTTTTAGGTTTTTCTTTTCTGTCCTTCTGGGAGATGCTATCACTGAGTCTGGATTCAAAACCTCATAAATTGTTAATTCTAATGCCCGGTTGGAGGATGTGCCACTACACCTACATTTGCTGTTGTGCCCTTATATATGCTCCTCAAAGGGTCAAGAAAAAGAATGCTGACTCCAGTGACCCCAGGTGCAAGAGGCATTACCAGACACAAGGTGCTGCAGCTGGCTCTAAAGGCTGATGCAAAACTGACCCTGTATTTCTGGACTAAAACTTGCATTTGTTAATGTAGCACCAAAAAATGTTTTGCCTCATTTTTATGCTGATTTATAGATATCACAAACTTGTGTGCTTTATATAAATATTTTGCACAAATTCCAATTGATTGTTGTGATTACAACAGTATCAGTAAACAGTAAAATACTATTTACCTGAAAACCTACTGGCTGCTAATTTTACCCACATTTAAGAGAAAACCACAAACCTGCTGTTTATCTGCTGAAGGTAAAAGTGTGCTTATACAGCAGAGGTTATTAAAAGTTGCAATAATAAAATGGAAGACCTTAATATTTTCATCAATGATGCATTAATGATTATCTCAGGGAAAAAATGGACATAAAATTTTGAAAATTAGTTGTATATGTTAGTTGTATAAATTTGTTTTGACATTTATTTATGTCAAACATTTGTCCGATGCTAAATTGGATTAAAAATTTTGTAAACATACACTTTGTTTATACTTTGAAAAAAACATTTCCATGTAAAATTTATGTTTAAACTTTTCACTTTATCTCCCAGGTTTCCTCCATGTAACTGCGTAACTTAAGCCAGCGCAATATTTTACATGTTTAATAGATTCTGCTTTAATCCTAAGACAACATTTTGTGGTTTTCAGTTAAAAGCATATTATAAAACAAAAAGAAATACATTTTCTATATCATTATTGGTGTGCACTGGATAAATACACTTTTTCTCGAGTCTGATATACATTCCTTTTTCAGCACTGGGTAGTACAGTAAAATACCAGGGCTTATTTATCAAACCAATCAAGCAAAAATCTTGGTTTTAAATGAAAGATAAAAGTTATGAACCCTCATTTTTATTCCACCATTCTTAAAAATAGCTTGTAGATTTGACTGTAAGCAAAGTAAATCACTTGATTAATGTCTGTTATTGCTCACTTTCAAGCAAGGCTTTTGTACTCATTTAGAGTACTTTGACATATCATTTTAAGTTGGATAAATATGGGTCCAGATCTCAGCTGGACAAATGAAGATCTTCACTTCTCTATCCAGTAAATATATTGTGTTTTCTTAATCTCAGACACCATTTCTTGTAATAAGCTAATAATGTGTTGATGGTCTGTCAAATGAAAATTAGAAACAAACTGTTCACCTTTTAAAAATATAAACTATTTTATTCTTCTTTAAAATTATTTCAAGTGTATTTTTGTCAGTGCAGAAAAAACCTCTGATAGGAAAAGGTTAAAGAAAAAAAAAAGATACAGTAAAACACTGTGCTTGTTTCGACACTCCATCGAGTCTGCTCATGAACTTTCTTAGGAAGTGCTATCATTTGCATTTACAGTATATACAGACAAACGAGTGTTTGTGTCCATGATGCACATAGTGATGGAATGCTTTATGCGCTCTTGAGAGGCAGTATGGCTGTGAGAATGATTGTGAGTGTTAAGAGCACATACCGTACCAGCAATACAGCAGCACTTTGCATATGCTATTTTACTCTTCATCTGGCTGTTATTTTGGTTCCTAATGAAATCACACACAAATCGCCCAAAGTGCTGACAACACAAGCTTCAAGACCAGAAAGCCAATCCTCTCAGGGCTCCATTTAGATAGCAGCTAAAGGGGGTGCTCTCAAACTAGATTTGATTCTGTTGTCTTTTTCCAGTTCTATTGCTCCCTGCCATGGCTGCTGTCTGGAAATATCTGAAAAAAACTGTCACAGTTTAAAAAAAGAAGGAAAAAAAAAGAAAATACCAGTGAGTTTATCTAAATCTAAGCCCTGGACAAAGATGAGAAGAAACAGAGAAAAACGAATGAAATGCAGTCAGAGAGAAATGGAGAAATGCTCCACATCAACAGCACTAGTAAACTTCTTTGCATCTTGTAGTGTAGTCGTGGCTATATTTCCCTCCTGAAATGACACTTTAATTAAACAAATTACTGTGCCTCGGGAAAAGGACCTTCAAGAGCGCGATAAGGCCGCGGGGAGATAAAAGCCTTATAGGCAGTGTTTATCAGAGACGAGGGGGTTTAAACCTTTAATAGGTAATACCCAGATAAGTAAGCCTTTGTGGTGTTACTGGTGCAGAGATATTTTCCACAGAGCTTACCAATGAGAGGGGGAAAAAGAAGCTGGATCAAACCAATGACTTAAAGAGTCTTTGATTAAGAACGGCAGGAAAAAAAAGGGGGACACTGGAAAGTGTCCCTTCACTAAACTCTACTCTTTCATTTATACACATATTTTAGTATACAGAGACAGTGCTGAGATTGAGCTCTTGCAGTTTTTTCTCTGGCTGTAACGTTGGCTGAGATGTCCATACTGCCTTTGTTATTATTTTTTACACTAGAGGAGTGAGAGTCTTACCAATTTTCATGGATTAATAAACTGCAAACATTTACTGGCGTGCACCCTGGTAGTAGATTTCACCTGTCATACATACACATGAAGAGCTAAGAGACATAAAGAACAAACTTTTAGTCTATATTACTGATTAAAGAAGTACCCATCTCATAGTGGATACTGGGAAGTGCTGTCTTTGTTAGTCCATGGCCAAACCCAAAAGGACAATAAAAAGGAATTAGTCTTTTGCTAAAACAAATTAAGCTTCAGACAGTAAGGGGCATAAAACTACAAATATTTACATTTTTATATTTCCTCTCAGAGCTCTTCTCTTTTGTGATGGGCGCACATTTCATTCATTTTGTCCTGATTGAAGTGCATATGTCTTTGTGCAAATATTTTTTCTCTGCTACACTCTGCAATTCATGTGCATTCATCAAAGCCAGCAATACCGGCAAGAGAAGGACAGACATTGTCAAGGCCCTGGCATTTCTCACTGATTCACAAAGCTTTGGTCTTGTGTGAATGATACAGGTGAAGACAGGTGCCCAAATCTATATTTATATATGCAGGAATTACACATTTATTGCGTGAAATTGGTCACTGAACAAAGATTCTGTATTTTAAAAATTAAAAATAAAAGTATTGTTTTCCATGAACAAATTCACAAAAAGACTTTACTGCATTTCTCACTGAGTAATACTTTAAAGTACAGCATTACAAAGGATTTGGTCTCCGTTTTTGTTTTAAACGTAATAAAAAACAACTGTGATTGGAGTAATTACATCACTTCTAATAAACAGGAGAGAAACCAGAGGAAAAGGCACAGAGGTGGTGATGATGTCACTGTTATTTGACATTACTGTAACTGCAGCCAGGTCCAACTGCAGGCTCAAAAAGAGAGCTCCTGCTGGCTGGAGAGCCTGTCTGAATACACTGCATGTGTTTTAGGTTAGAGGAGCATGTGGTGTTGTGCCACAAGACGCCATTAACCTGACTCTGTGTGTCAGAAAGGAAGAATGAAAGAATGAAAAGGAAGGAAAAAGAATGAGTATTACTTACTGCAGTGCCACCCTGACATTCACAGCGAACATAACCCTTTCAATGACAACAAAGAGCTCAGCAGTAAGTTAACAGGTCTGTGGAGGGAGGGGACAAGCATTACAGACTCTCAGATCACTTCCTGTACATATCCCAGCAGCCCCTCCTGCTCCTCTGTGTGTGTGTGTGTGTGTGTGTGTGTGTGTGTGTGTGTGTGTGTGTGTGTGTGTGCGTGCGTAGGGGAGGCCTAAACTGCCCAGAATTCATCCCCATCTTCTCTCTGTGGAAGGGCTTTGGACCACCATGGTGTAGGTTCAAAGACCACTGGTGGTTATGGAAAATGATACCCCTCTGTAAATGTTTTCCTTTTATTTCTCCCTTTGCTCCTTTTGCTTCAAAGGACACGCTTGACTTGCCTCCTGTAGAGCAAATCACGAAGCACAGGACTGATAGCACACCAAAATGAGTCAAATGCAACAGCTGCACGTACTGCAGTGTACTGTCCCTGCTATGCTCATTTTAATTTTAGCAGAGATCATTTACATTAGAATCATAAGCAGTGTTGCTTTGTTTTTTCCTTGAGCATTCATACGAATGTAACGAATGTGTCATCAAATGCTCTCCTCCAATCACACATATCCATTATTTAGAAGATAAAAGCAGCATGGAGAAAAGAAGGGCTCAGTTTGTCAGTGGCAGCCCTGGGCACAAACAGTTCTCTGCCTGTCACATACCTGCCGCTGCCACTTCCCTTTAGCATAAGCAAGCGTGAAATGTTTACTTGAACACATTTCTGAGGGAGAGCGTGGAATGGGAGCTGGCACGAGCTGCATAGGAGGTACGGCGATGTGACAGATATATAAAACAGGGTGAAAGAGAGAAAGGCGGAGGATGAGAGAGGAGGACACAGAAAGTGAGTGTGTTGTTTTTTGTGGATATGTGTGTATGAGAAAGTGAAAGAGCAACTGCCACTTGCCATTGTGCCAGCTCTGCAGCTGAGGTGAGTATTCAGTGTAGGATAAATCCAACCTGATGCACCCTTTCTTGTGCCTTCAAAGCATGTAGGCATTGCCATGCCGTTCACGTCACAGGACAGGCACACATTAGCTGTCAAACTCCTCTTTCATCTCACAACTTCAAAGAGGCCCATTGATTACTCTAAGTGGCCATTACTAAACATCCGAGCCTGCCACCTCAGTCAAAGGCAACCACTGACAAAAGAAGCCAAAATCATCATGAGGTTGAATTTGAAGTGGATGGATAGGAGTGTAAACCACACACAGAAAAACTGAGAGACAGCAGAGCCAGGCGACAGAGAATAAAAAGGAGATAGCACCAAAGAGGAGAAAACATCACTTGCAGAAACAACAGCAAACAATAAAAATGACAAGCACTTTTGTATGTGTACAAACAAGGCACTCTTGTCAAACGTGTGGTAGGAGAGTGATGTGAACACGGGATCCCGTGAGAATCCCCCCCATGATAGCACAAGACAACGGAACAGAGCTGAGCTGCTGCCTGCCGGCAGACTTACACAACATCTGAATATGAGAGATGGAGAGAGATGGAGCCTAAGAGGTTCAGACAGGCACATACCGGATTAGAGAGAAGCAAGGCTGCACTCAAACCTCCAAAGCACCTCTCACTGTACAGTTCATAGAAATCCAAGACAATAAATATACTGATAAAGACTTTAGTAATATCCAGTAGCCCTATTCCAGCATCAAGTTTGATTGTCATAGTAGAATACGCAAAGGTGTAACTCAGGAAGACCAAAAGTTGTATAGTCATAGTAACATCAGTAAACATTTGTGTTAGACTTTAAAACAGGGGCTAGGTATTGTAGGGAATAAAATACAGATTGGCCTTAGGACACATTCAGATTGACTTGAACCCTGCAGGAAAATGCAGCCTGTGAAAATGCAGAGGGGTCTGGCAACTAAAGAAACACAGGGAAATCCTGAAAAAGCACATTACAACCAAGGTTACACATATATACGTTGCAGAGACATCACCACTCTCCAACAGAAATCTACCTTATGACAGCATGCTTCTCTAACCCCCTTTCCTGAATATAGAAACCGGATTGTTCATTCACAGGCTTCTTATGTGAACTGATTGTTTTACCCACCTCTAGTAATTAATACAGGTCCAGCAATTTCCTGAATGTATCTGAAACATCAAAATAGCATGGTATAAGCACATCATTCAGGAAGGTACTGTACCCTAATGTGTGTGATGACAGTAATCATTTGACTTTGCATAGAAACACTGCAAGCCTGTCTTTTCCCTGAGTGAAGTCAAATCCTGAGCAGTTTCATTGCGACTCTGTAAATCAACTCAATTATGACTTTCTTGTGGAGGGAAAAAGCTCCATAAAAGATAAAGTGACATAGCATGATTACTGTACTTTTGCAAAATGTGTAGTATGTTTCTATATACCACACAATTGTTACTGTTACTTTGTTCACAGATGTAAAAATAATTCCATCTGAAATGTTTTTTTCCAGTTGTACAGTAATCAGTACAACAGCCAAAATGTGAAGTTTCCACTGCAGTTTGCAAAGTATTGCTTCTACTGTCTTGTACAAGAAGCAATCAAGTTGAAGACAATAAAAATCCACTTTGGCAATGTAAAGTCACTTGATCAGAGCCTGCAAACTATTAGCCCAAAATCTTTTTTTTCTCACTGGCTTTAGCTCCATTACTTGATTCACTTTTAGGAAATGTGCCTTACAGAAAAGAGTTTACTCACATTTGAAAGACACACATTCTGGGTGTACAAGCCTTGTTTCAGTATGTCACTTCCTCGTGTGTGCTGTCTGCATGTCACCTGCAAGCCTATGGCACTATGGCATGAAAATCATGGTGAAGTAATTTTGTGTGTGAGTTACACAGAATGTGCAGCAACCCATCATGACAAAATGTATGTGTGTGTGTGTGTGTGTGTGTGTGCTGGTCATCAGAGGGACATTTGGTGAGCAGCAGTTTGTGTGTGTGTGTGTGTATACAGTACGTGCATCAGACATCTTCATCCCTGTGGTAGGAAGGCAACACCGATTTATCTGTTGTCATTAAACTGGTGCCATGATAACTGTGCCCTGCTCTTCTTCTCACAACACACACCTCACTGTACAGCCTACACCTGCACTCCTTGTGAAACAAACATAGTCAACAAACAAGGGTCATGTGATTTCAAATACAAGTCTAAAAGACTATTCAAAAACAATCACAATACAACATAATGCAGGTCATTCAGGTAGCATATGTTTTGGCCTACAATCACACTGAGTGTCATCCAAATATGGAAGTACTGACAGATTTTTGGAGGCATTTTGCAAATCAGTGTTGCAAATAGTTAAAATATTTTCTATTTCCTCCATGCGCCATATGTTGTGGATATAACATGATAAGTGGTCATTTAATTATCCTGGAGATGTGTCTAGAACTTGAGTGTTAAATTGAGGTGAATGGACATAGTTTTAAAATGCTCACACACCTGCGTATATAGGGCAACAAAGGCAACCAGACAGTAAGTGCCTTGGTCAGGGAGGTGACATGGAACCCAACGATGACTAGCAGAGCTTCAGCTACCCTATATATCATATTTTACACATTGCACCATTAACGACCGTCTGTCTAATATTTATGCTTATCCTAACCTCATCATAATCCTACCTTTACCCTAACTCTAAACCAAAATGTTACCAAAAAATTCAATGATTCAGTTTATATGGTGGAAACCACAAGGACGGTCAGAACCTCATAATGTGAGTGTGTAAACAGTTTTTCGACCCCAGTGTGAATAATACACACAATACAAAGTGCTTACCTGCGCGTGCACACACACACAATGAACCTGTGTGTATATGCACATATTTCCACTGCTGCCTTCATAACCCAAACAGATTATAAATGCTTTCTTTCAGACAGTCTCTATATGTTGCATGTGGCAGAGCTTGGAGGCAGATGCTACTGCGAGGCATGTATATATTTTATGTTCTTACTCCACCCAGACTCAAAGGTTTGGAAAGCTAAAAAGCTCATAAAAAAGATCAGCAGATAGAGCTAATAGTATAATCACTGGGAACACCTGCAAAGTTGCAGATGGGTGATTTCAGGCCGATGCTTCGTCAGTCGCAAAGTCCCACCCACCCATATGGAGAGCTGGGGAGGAGGGGACACTGTCACTCATGCTGTCTCTCACAGAACTCACACACACACACACACACACACACACACACACACACACACACACACACACACACACACACACACACACACGCACGCACGCACGCACGCACGCACGCACACACACACTTTACAGAACTACAAACTATTGTATAAGTATTGTATATGTATTGTGTGTCTCACCGTGTGTTTCCATGTAAGAAAGTGTAATTGCATTTGTCTATGTAAAGTCAGATAACTTCATATACACGGCCAACATTCTATTACAAAAACATCTCAAGTTCTTATTTGTCTTCCATCCATTCTTCCTCCACACTAACATATGAATTACCCTCGAAAGCCCATCTTCTGATCCCTGATTTTCCTCAAAGCTCACTAAATAACTTTATCTCTTCTTTCTCTTACTCTTTCTGCCTCCACTTTCTACTTACTCTACCACTCTGTCACTCCCCGTCCTTTTGAAGATATTTAGAATAAAGTAGGCTCATAGTTCTGAGGTATCATTAAGTTTCATTTCAAGGCACTGATTTAGTTTAGGAGTTACAGGATAGATGATACAGCAGGGTCTCCACTTCTACTTTTTGCTAAAGCTTTAAAGTTAAACAAAATCATTTACAGGGTTATAGATTCAGACTTTTACTTTTATAAAACTTTTCACCCACCACTTTGGACAAAGTACCACATGGCAGGTATGTATCATCCTTATTAGCCGACATTGGTGGGGCTGCAACCGAGATGACCGTCCAATTCTAATACGCTTCAGTAAGTGTATTAGAAGCTCTCATGAGCGGAACTGAAAACAACACTTAAATAAAGTAGCTTTGTGTTGTTTTTGTCTGCCATTAAATGTTGACATTCGTGTTTGTGGGAGCAGTGATTATAACCCACTGTGCTGCTCTGCTCCTCCATTGTCTGCCTGACTACCTGCTAGTATCTAGCTGCACTAAACTATGTGAAGGAACATTGATTTTAACATGACTTCAACATGATTTTAACATTTCATCCACATTACTTCTTTACGCCTTTTGTTATTCAAGTAAGGTGAGTCAATGACAGTCCACTGCTGGCTGCATCTTAGTGTTAACATATCAACATACAAATGGTATTTAGGTGGGTGGGTGGAGCCACTGGACTGCACGTTACAAGCTGTGAAGGAAGACAGACATGAAGGAGATGATGGTCACACGGACCTAAAGTGAGCTGTGCAGCCTTGTCTACAGGCCTGACCACCCTGACCAGACCTGCTCTTTCCATTTTGTTTTCTTTATTTGTTTTAAGCTTTCTTTCACTCCACTGTGTCCCAACAGTATGGAAAAAACTAAATGCTTTATTGCACTCTACCACACACATATACATTAATGATTTACTGAAAAAATTAAGAATAACATCTTATTTTTTGTTGGTCACTGACTTTTATTGGCTGCTGGGCAAAGCTACAAAGCTGTGCTTTTGTTGTGTATGCGTCATATGCACTTAGTTTAGGAAGTTGATGCTTTCACCCACAATACTGCTGTGCACTCACATGTTTTCACACAATCAATTAATCAGTGCACAATCAATGACAACAGACTCAGCATAAAGGTATATAGTCAGTTGTGTGCAAAGTCATTGTGATGCTGGTTTAGACAGCTGTATTGATTAAAATAAAAGCATTTGTTCCATCACATGTGCTTGGCATGGATGACTGAAACACATGGCTGCAGCACAACAGTGTCTAAGAGAAAGAAGGGGCTGGAGCATCTGAAAAAGTTTAATGCAAAATTACCATTTTGTTGGACAGATGATCAACCTTTGATGTGGCTAAGACTACAGTCATATAAGCTTATGTTTCTGTTTGATGGGCATTATAAATTGTAAATCTCAAAACTATGGAAATCTCTTCCTCTGCCCATTAGTCACTGTTGTTCTATTGAGAGTATACTTAAAACTCACATGTAGGTCTTTAACTGTAATTAGCCAACTTCAGTCTTTTCAGTCATCCGAAGGTATGTATCTCTGTGCATTGTCCAACTATGTCCCTTGTTTTGTATTTTTGGGTTTTTTTTTAACATTTATCACTGTCTGCTACAAAGTACCTTTGGCCAACTGTATTGTGTGCAAACTAGGGCTGCATGATATTGGCAAAACCTGAATTGCATGGTTTTTTTTTTTTTTATAATATATATTGTATATAATATATATATTGTAGCCGAAATAATTCCATACAACATTGCTTTTGTTGTGTGCACAGAGCCTGCATGTCACTCTCTATGAACTAACTGTGTATCCAAGAACTAGGGTAAATTCTTACATCAGACAGATTTCTATAATAGATCAGGTGTGGAAGATAAGAACTGCAAGTATTTTTAAAACAACCATGGAAATGTTTGCACTTCAACTGGAAGATATCGCCCCTAGTGGACAGAGTTTGACCACCTGCACCAATCTGTAGGAGCACACATTAATTATGTTCACCTGTGAGATAAGTTGGGCCTGCCGTTATCATGTATGTCTGCGTGGAAATCTTGTTGCAAGCTATAATAATATGCCAACTTGACATTGTGTTTTGCACGTGCACACTGCAACGATGATGTCGAAAAGATATATCATGCACCCCTCGTGCATGCGCCGAGATAAATAAAGCTTTTAGTTTTTCATTGCTGGCATTAGGTAAAAACACTATTTCTGATACTAAATAAAAAACATCACTTCGTTAGAGTTTTAGTTGAGAGCAGACTGAGCAGATAGACAAAAGCTAATATTATTATGACAATGCTGAAAACTATAGTTTTAATCAGAAAAAAAAGATTCTTCATTCAATGGCTGGCAACACACAGGCATGCCCATGGTCACACACAGACACACAAGTGTTGATTCGCCATGCACTGGTCCATTTGGTTCCATCTAGATTCACAACACACTGACATTTGTCAGGTGATTAGTGGATCATTGCAGTGTCAAGACGGTGTATTTTTGTACCCGGGTTTGTAGCATGTGGGGTTTTGGGCCGTGTTGCTCGCACACCAGTGACAGGTGTTAGTGTCAAGGACAGCACTGTCACTTCATATTAACAGACATAAATTCGGACAGGGAATGAGGGGAACAGCTAATGTTGGGGGCTGATATTTCTGGTTCTTTATCCAGGCAGACAAATCCAACAAGATGAGTGCTTTCTGTCTTCTTTCCAATCTGAGTGCATCCCAAGCCACCTATCTAGTACTACAAGTTATTATAGAGACCTTCAGCTTTGTGTACATACTGCACAGTAGGTGTGGACAGGTCTCACATCTGAATTGATTGCATAGTCTCCTGCTTTAGGGTCAGGTGTCTATTGGCTTTACACATTGTATTCACTATTATTAATATATGCAGTCAAACTATATGTTTACATACTGTACATGTATGAGAAAACTATACTTTTGAATGTTCAGAGGTATATATCTATTCATAAATAAAAAAGATGTTTGCACAAAAAAGTATACTTTCACATTGTTTTCAGATTTTTAGACTTCATCTATTTGTGCTTCTTGTAATTTTGTGAATATTGGTCACTGGTCACTGGAACTGGGCATCCAGCATGTAGAAGCACTATAGTCAGCCATACTTTAAATTAATGCAGACACGCAATCACTGAAAAAATGCAATTTTACCACCGATTATCTCAAGCTCATGGTATGGCTCCTGCCTACCTTGTTTAGTCACTGCTTCCCAGAAACCATCTAGGGTGGCTTCTTGGTTGTTCCACAGTTAAGGACAGTGCAGTGGAACGACCACACATTCATGGTAGCAGCAGCAAAATTGTTTTATACTAAGGTTTTATTTGTTTCCTGTTGTATCTTTTTCAGCACTTTGCACATTTATTGTGAAAAGGCACTCTAGAAACAAAGTGAATGATAGATTTTCAGAGTTTCTCGAAGAATCTGTATTGAACTGAACTAAAAGGTGCTTCACCATTAAGTATAGCGGAATAGACCACTAATAGAGGGAAATAGTTCCCCTTCAATAAAAGCATGATAAAATTCATTATTTAAAGTAAATGTTACACATGCTAATATTTTGTTTACAGTGCCACAAAAGTCAAAAGAATCAACATTCATTTAAGTTGCTAAATGTCAGTAAACTTCAGCAATAGCTGAGGCTTGATCAATTCTGTAATTGCTGGGGTATCGTGGAGTCCTGAATCACAGTTAGCATAGTGTATTTAGATAGATGGATAGATGGATAGATGGATAGATGGATAGATGGATAGATGGATAGATGGATAGATGGATAGATGGATAGATGGATAGATGGATGGATAGATGGATAGATGGATAGATGGATAGATGGATAGATGGATAGATAGATAGATGGATAGATGGCGAGTCAGTCAAGAAATTTCTGTTACAGCTTTTGGTTTATCACTGTGGTGCTCAGTGGCTACAGTAATTAGAAAGACTGGGACATGCATTTGCCATGTCCTCGTAAGGCCCCAATCACCAATAACAGCATTTATTGCTTTCTAATCAGCAGCCCTTTGACTGCTCCGATCACTCAGTAAATAATGGAGATGTCAATAATGTCCCGGTCCTGTGACTCTGGAGCCTCAACCCTCCCTTACTGGTTTGCTCTCGCTGCTCTTGCACCATTATAAAGCAGCCTCATTAATCACACATTACGTTTGAAAAGAGTTCAAACTGTCAAGGGCTGAAAAGTTGCATACAGACAACTACACATAGATGCACACAAGCATACACAAAGAAAACATAAATGTATGTGCATTTTTGCAAACATCCACTAACACAGCTCATCTGCAAAAACAAGGCACACCATTTTTTTCCTCCTCACACACCACGCTTCTGTCCATACATTAGTGGTCAAGCAGCCAAAATGTCGTCTCGTCAGTGAGGCAGCTCCATTGATTAGCACTTCCAGCTTCTGTTCTGGCTCAGGAATTACCCCTCTAATCTTGTAGTGAGTTATTTGCTGGAGACCAATCAGCCTGATCAGACGAATTACCCTCTTTGTAACTGCCTGGATGCCTGAAGAAGTCTGGCAACACACAGACACACACATACACGCAAGCAGACACATATTTATGCACACATACATTTACATTTACATATGTGAGATGTGCAATTTTATATCCAGTTGTATACGAGTCCTGCCTTGTACGTTAGACCATACCTCTATTGCATCTGCATACAAGGATGGACTTTTACTGCTACTCCATTATCTATGGTCAATAATTTAGTGCCATACAAATAAACTGAATTGATTAAATTGAAATAAAAACACTAACAATTAATAATGCTGTGTTGCATATTATGAGTGATATTGGACTCAATCATGACATTTTTACTACTCAGCTGCAGCCACCAAAACAAAAAGGCATGCCAAATTTAAAGCATTTACATTTGAGAAAATAACACTTTATTCTGCAGAACAAGTATTACTATAAAGTATACCTTAGGACAGTCCTTTAAATTCTTCTACCGCCCAGGATTTGTAATTCTTAATTCATTACAGAAGCACATTATACAAGTTATATGTGAATGTGGAATTGATTCAACATTTTTGTCTTCCTGTTTCCCAAGTGTAATAAGATTTAGGGTTCATATAAAACCGCTGTTTAGATTGGGCAGCATCCATTTGGCATAGGTATTTTAGCATGTGTGCATGTGACTGAATGTGAGTTGTTCAGTTGCTTGTTCTGATCTCTGTAATTATTCAAGATCTCCACATCACTAACTGATTAGATTTCAGAAATGCTAGCATATAAAAACAAAATGAAGTGGGACACATCTCAACAGAAAACATAGATCTTCTCTGTACTACACCTGTTTCATTTTCTAAATTCTCCCCCTGCACCTCACCTTTCTCTCCTCACTGCTCTTTTCCAATCATTCTCCTCTCATCCTCCTTCTCCTCCTCCTCCTCCCTCATTCTGGAGGGGAAACAGCGGTGGCGACAGGCGAAGCAGAAACCCATTTTTCAGTTTAAATGCCAAGTGGTTATGTAGCATAATATTCAGTCAGAAATTAACCATCTTTCCCCTGCAGCCTGTCAAGAAATAGAGACTGAGAACATTGACTGCAGCTGAAGGGGGTGCAGATTTCGAGTTTGAATTATCAACACTGGCTTGCTTTAGCATGACTGCAAAGACTTCAGTCACATTAGATGCGTAATAGCTGGCAAATGTCTGAAGTGCCTAAGGCCAGTGCATGTGCACAGAGATCATCATCTGCTTTGAATTTGTGTTGTTGAAAAGGTTTCAAGAGTTAAATGGTTTCAATGTACTGAGGTGACAAGATTAGCTGAAGTGATTTACAGTTTTAATATGACATGCACTTCAATGGCAAAAGTTCATGAAGACATTGTGACCTCATGAGGTTTATAGTGAATCACCACAAGAGTCCACAGTGGACTTGCCATCATCTACACCTGTAGTCAGCTACAAAGTGAGTTAAGTGAGTTTTAAAGCAGCATGCTATTGGGCTAACTAGGGAGCAAACTTGAAGGGCAAGCTCAGTACAAGACCTCCTGTCCCTACGTATTTAAACTAGGTTTGATGTGTGAGAAGTTTAAAAAGTTGGTCTACACCGCACTTGTACTGATTACAAACCAACAGCTTACTTTGAGGTTAGAATGGACTTTAAGAAAAACTTTTAGCTGAAGGAAGCTGGTTCACTAGCTTGTAAATTCACACATTAGCATGTTAGGTCACTAGCTAAGCAGCCCGCTAATTAATCTGCACACCACCACCACAACATCGTGAGACAGTTCAGGAGTTTCAGACAGTACAAATTACATATGAACACAATCTATATATTATATATGCACAGTCAATAATGAAGCACAAAATCTTCTTGCAAAATGAACTTTCAACAGGGGCCACTTCATGTCTTTCATAGTTGCCATACCTGACATGTTAAGATGCCTAAAAATTCACCACACATTGCCAATGCACTGACTGACCTGAAAGGTGCATTTAATTCTGTTGTCCTTTTGCAAACCTACATGCACAATCCACAAGGAGGGACACCATCCTGATTGTCAGCCATAGTCTTTGAAAAGTAAAACAATTTAGCAAGCTGTAGTTAACCCTTATTTTGTGTATTTCAGTCCAGACAGAGTTTGAAGTTGTCCAATAGTATGCACTAAACCATTAAGACTGTCAGAACCTACAGTTACTGACTGGCTGACGCTGATGAAGGATATAAGCCAAAACGCATCGGCTCAGCAGTAAAGCTTCTCTTTACACACCAAGTGTTGCTGGAGATTCTCCTCAGAGAAACTACGGTTACCGCAGCACAACACATGAGAAAAATACAATGTGTAATATATAATACAACGCCCTTGTTCAGGGAAGCTTGCACACAAGCCCCTTTGTGTCTGCCCAGGAAACCCTGCGCCACATTTAGGCCCTTTGATTCCTTGGGAGCAAGAAGGGGATCGATAGAGGCTTTCAGAAGCGGCTCCTCCATCCATTCCCTTGCGTTAACGACAGCCATAACTCACTGGGCTGGCAGGAGGGGAGGTTCATATATATATCTCACCCCTAGAGCTGTGACCTTTCTGTCTCCCCACTGACAGCTCCTACAGAAAAAGGTGTCAATTAATGACATTTAGAAAATTTCATATCACTCCCAATAACTCTGAGGCTTTTTACAGGAAGTCTTCTATTGGCAATGAAGACTTGTGTGGGTGTTGGCAAAGGAGGGAGTGAGGGATTGAATGGGTGAGGGAGAGAGAGGAAGAAACAGAGGCATACAGAGAGTAAGGACTATAACCCGTCATTAATGTCACTTGGTTTCCATGTCATCATTTCGAACTCGGGGTGGTATAAAGGGCAATACATCATTCTGATTGTGTTCAGAATGATCTATTAGTCACCACAGATTTTCTTTGTCCAGTCACTTGCATGGCACTATCTTTTTAATAAATACATGAGGTATGTCTTAATACAATTAAAATCTGAGGAGTAAGATGCCACAGAGAACTTGGAAACACCATAAGGTCTTTATGGCTTCAAAGGCTGAATAATAAGAAATAATGTACACAATACCTTTTAAGTTGGCCTTTTCACTCACTGGCTTTGAATATAAACCTTTTTCCTGCCTCTCTCTCCCATTCAGCTATATCAGTTCCATGTCAGTGAGGTTTATAGCGAAGCAGTGCATTGGTTACCTTCTAGTGTTCAGGAGTAAACAGCCGGCGGGTCATATAACCTTTCATGTAGTGCCAGACTGTACGTACACAAATAATTGAAGCCCTTGACCCTGTCTAGCAGCACCGGGCTGTAAGTACAAACCTGACATTTTGATACCGCTCCAGGGGCCCCTTCTACCACTTATTTTTATATTTCAATAATCCATGATGGCTGAGAGAAGAAAAAAGGGGGGAGTGAAAAGTGTGAATGATTAAGATTGTCAAACTCAAATAATGCACTCAGAAGTCACACTATAAATCAGGTTTTGTGACATTTTCAAAAAACCCTAGCGCAAAATGCATGTGAAGAAAACTAGGTTTTATAGCCGAAACCACCCATGCACTTATATACACAGACATACACACATACACACACACACACACACACACACAGTTCCCTGCCCCAAATGCCATTCATTCATTATTAATAAATACTATATTTATTTATTTCCGACCTTCCTTCCTCAGCCACTGAATACTTGTAACCTTTTCAATGCAATATCCGCCTGTGTTTTGATGTCTTGATAATGATATCTGTTGTATGTGTGGAGGCTGGCTGGGAGGACAGTCACAGGCGGGAAGGTCAGGGGATGATGGCTGTTGAATTTGCTGTTGTGAGAGTATACTAATACAGCAATGGACAGGCAGTTAAAGACTGACAGCTATTGACAGGGGTGAAGGAAGAAAGCCACAGCACAGGCCCTACAGTGGAAGGATGGTGCTTGTTTTGCCTCTGACTGAAGCCCAGTCGGTTTAGTCGATGGTTATCTCCTGCCTCTGCACACCTCATTACTGCCCCCGATCCTTTCGTCCCTCCCCCCCTTTTTTTAGTATTCACATTTTAATCATCGGTGCTGAGATGTTGTTTGCTGTCACCTCCACCAAATTTACAACACCATCAACAGCATTTGCATATTGCCTTGCCTAATATGGACATTTTCAATTCAGGCTGTCCCCCAACTGCTGATGGCTTGTGTGTTTCATGGCTGTTATTCCCCCACCACTGCCATCTTCACCATCACTGCAACAATGTCCGGATAAGAACGATGAAGTTAATTCCTGACTTGCTGTTTGACATGTTTCAACCTATTGTCATTAGCTTGATATCAGTTATGTTTAAAGTACAAGCTGCATTACTTGCCCTTGTACCACTACAATGCATGTTAAATCTGGAAAATGAATCTGCTTTTCTGAACCATACCAGCCTTAATATTTAAAAAAGTGTTTAACCTTACACACTGAAACAACTGTAAACAGTTTCCTACAAAAACTATCAATCAGAAATTAATAGTTCATATTTTGTTAGTTTAATCTGATAAAAAGAGGGGTTATGTGCCAGGATGTTTCAGTTTTTTTTTTTGTTTTTTTTTAATGGATTAAACAAATAAAATGTAACATAATATGTGAGCTCCAGAAGTGCTTGATGGTGGATTTGGCTATCTTTAGGACAGCACAAGATTAGCTTTTTAACATTCAAAGTCAAATATTTTGGCATGAGCCAGCAGCCTGGTAACTCATCTCAGCATAAAGAGGTGAAACAAAAACAGCCCATAAAACTCAATAAGATTAAGACAAGATAAGATTAGATGAGATGAACCTTTGTTTGTCCCACAGTGGAGAAATTCCAAGTCTCACAGCAGCATTAGAATAGATGATAGCATATTGGCTTCATACTCACAAAAACCAATGTTAACTTTAATTCACTATTTTCTCAAAATGTTGAACTAATCCTTTAAATTTTGCATACATAATTTATGCCCTTTGAAATTTTCATTTACCTGATTTTGTTTAAAATAAATTTTTATAAAGATGGTCAACCAAGAAACTATAACGATGTTGCTAAAGGATCTTTACCCTGTTCCAACATCCTCTCCTCCTCTTGTCCTTAGCTGCATGTTGTTTTGATACACAGCTGCCATCTGTGTGAAATATTAATGCAGTGGGCTGATTTGGGGTGTCGAGCAGTGTCACTCATTTGGCTTTTAATCATGCGGCAGCTTGAGAAAAAAGGAGGGAAAATAACTTCCCTTCCTGGGTGGCTGTCAAAGTCTTCCCAAAGTCATCCAGCACGTAGGGCGTCATGCCTGTCGCCTGTCTCTCCTCTCATTGACAGCTGCATTTTTGGCTCATCTCTGAGTGGCTGAGCGCTTTCACGTCTACCCCCTTTCAGCCAAAACAAGGACACCACCCATGAAAATTTAAATACAGCACTATTTCCATTCAACACAGGCCTTCTTTCCTGGAGGGGAAAGATTAAAAGAAGATGCTAAAATTTCCAGTGTACTTCAGTCAAATTGGTTGCATTTGGAGTAGCGTCTGTGATTTTGAATGAGTTTGCTAGATCAGGAGATCTTCAGTGGCTGCACTGTAAGTGTGTATCATGGGAATGTAACACCATGGGCTGTCTTAAAAAGTTGAAATGCAACTAAAAACTATATATATTAATACATTTTTTCTTAATTGCTGCATTGAAGACTTCCTATGAAATGGTTTGAAAGGCACAAAGGGTCCAATATAAGATTAATGAGACTTCATTTCTATTTCAGCTAAATAACATAGGCATAATTATTTCATTAATCAGCAGATTCCATTGACAGCATTAATGTTTCAGTGAATTTAATATGAAGCTCTTGAATAACTTTTGAAATCGATAGCTTTCCAAAGCAAATAAAGAACCTTTGGTAAGATATCGTTTTCCATGAAAGAGTGACCAGTAAAAGTTGTATACCTCATCAATTTTCTTTACTATATAACTGATCCCACCATGGCCCATTATGTTTTTGTTTTTTTTTTTTTGTTTGTTTGTTTTTTTAATAAAGGCATCTAATTAATATTTATAGCATAATTGCCTGTGTTCTACTTTATTTTCTTAGAAAAGAAGTAACAAGGCTAAAATACAGTTGTTGTTAATTAAGACAAATGCATTAATTATTAAAGATGCAAACATGTCAAGCAAGCATAACTAATTATTCTAGCATGTTAACAGTTGTTTAATGTTAGCAACAGCTGAATTATTTAGAGCACATGTGCCATATTTGGATTGTTTGAAATGTGCCATGGTAAATGGGGTGAAGAAAGTCACAGAAGGATTGAGAAGCTCATGAAAAAAAAGAAAAAACTTTTACAGATGGGGCCCACCTAACTATAATTGCTCATTACAGGTGGATGTGAATAGGATGAGGAGGTGTTAGGAGGAGATGCTGTTAATTTAATGCAGTACAAACTGTCAGGCTTTGGCCAAGGTAATGCAGAAGCTTTTCTGAGTGTTTCTTTTCTTTTTTTGTATTGGAGGCAAAGGCATCAGGGAATGAAGGTAACTAGATGTGACGGCAGACAATTTATGTTGTTATGTCTTAATTGTCACCTGATGTGCATGCAATCTGGAATGCTGTCAAAAAAAGACACTTCCTGCCTGTGGAGTACTAGGTGAGGTGCGAAGACAAACAAGTTTGATTTGATCAAGACCACAGTACGTTAGATTTGACAAATTTAGGCCTTACAGCCAAGTCTGAGTGCGATGTCTGTCTGTCTTTCTGTCTGTTGTGTGTAACTGAACAATCACTGAACTTCAGAAGTTTTGCAATATTAACTACATGCCGCCTACACAACAGGATAATGCTATGAATGACATTTCCACACCTCACACACACACAAATAACTACATCTACACACAGGGACACACATTTCTTAATGCAGAGTACAATTAGACTGCTTTAATGAAAATCGCTTCTATACCGATGATTTTAGCCCATAAAATCTGTCACATGAAAATTGTCAATTAGTCAAGAGCTGAAATAACTGTCAGGTTTAATCATTCCTGGGCTGTTGTTTCCCACTTTACCTTCACTTCAAACACTGTGATATCTGTCATGTGTGATGGTTTCTGTTAAAGTAATTACACCAAGCTAAACATAATCACCATTAAATAAATCATAAAAAGACATCCATATGATCTGGCTATCATCAGGTCCAGGTATGTATGAAACACAGAAAGTATCTGAAATTTTATCTCTGACAGTTCATCACTAGTTTAAAACAAATTTCATACTTCTATAACGCTGAGGATTATTATGACATAGTATACAGTGCATTCAGAAAGTATTCGGACCCCCTTCACTTTTATTATGTTTCAGCCTGATACAATTGTTCAAATTCTTTTTTTTTTCATTAATGTATACTCAGTACCCTTTAATGTCAAAGTGAAAGAATTTTAGGAATCTCCGTACATTTTTTAAAAACAAAAAACTTAAATCTCACACTTAGATAGGTATTCAGACCCTTTGCAACAACACATGAAAATTAGCTCAGGCGCCTCCAATTTCTCTTTATCATTTCTAAACCTTGATTGGAGTCCACCTGTAAATTAAATTGATTGGACGTGATTTGGAAAGGCACACACCTCTCTATAGAAGGCTTCACAGCTGGCAATGCATATAAGAGCAAAAACCAAGCCATGAGGTCAAAGGAACTGCCTGTACAGCTCAGACAGGATTGGTTATAGGCACAGAGCTGGGGGAGGCTACAGAAAACATTTCTGCTGGATTGAAAATTCCCAGGAGCACAGTGGCTTCTATAATACTCGAATGGAAGATGTTTGGCACAACCAGGACTCTTCCAAGAGCTGATCACCCAGCCAAACTGAGCAATTGTGGGAGAAGCCCCTTAGTAAGAGAGGTGACCAAAAACCCCATGGTCACTCTCATTGAGCTCCCATGATCCTGTGTGGAGATGGGACAAAGTTCCAGAAGGACAACCATCACTGTAGCCCTCCTGGTCTTTGAGGCAGAGTGGCTAGATGGAAACCTCTCCTGAGGTACCATCCCAATAAGGAAGCATGGTTGTGGTGGCATTATGATTAGAGGGTGTTTTTCAGCAGCAGGGGCTGGGACACAGGTCAGGGTTGAGGGAAAGCTGAATGGATCAAAGTACAGAGATATCCTCAATGAAAATCTGTTCCCTAGCACTCAGGACCTCAGAATTGGCCGAAGGTTCACCTTCCAAAATGACAACAACCCCAAGCATACAGCCAAGAAAACACGTGTGGTAACTCTGTGAATGCCAGGGCCCTGACTTAAACCCTGTGGTACATCTCTGGAGAGACCTGACAATGGCTGTCCACTGACGGTCCCCATCCAACCTGATTAAGCTTGAGAGGATTTGCAAAGAACGGTGGCAGGAAATCCCCCAGTCCAGGCTTGTTGTGTCATACCCAAAAAGACAAGGCTGCAATTAAGACCAAAGGTGCTTCAACCAGGTACTTAGTACGGGGTCTGAATACTTATGTAAATGTGATATTTCAGATTATTCTTTTTAATAAATTTACAGACATTCCTAAAATTCTGTTTTCACTAGATTAATGAGGAAAAAATGAATTTAAACAATTGTAGTATCAGGCTGCAACATAACAAAATTGAAAAAAGTGAACAAGGTCTAAATCTTTTCTGAATGCATTGTAGCTTGTACAGCTACTGTCCTCTTGACAGGCAGGGGTGTGAATCGTTCAACATCAACCCAAGAAAATTAAAAGCTAAGATATAAACCTGGCTTGTTAAGTAATAACATACACTACAATCTTTACAATAAATCGCCATTCTGGCATATCAAAAATACATTTGGACAACTACCTTAAATGTTACATTTTGCAGTGCTTTCTTTAGTATATTATGTCATAACACTGGATAGTTTTCAAAATTTCACTCTCAGCTCTATCGCCAGCCCTTTGGGAAACTGCACTGTATTTACAGGGTATGAAAAGAGCCATCCCCAGCTCCATCAGCAGGGATTCAACTTGAACATCTTGATCTTGGTCCAGACCTTTTTTCAGATTGTGCTGCTCTAGGGCTCTGCTCATGGTATCTAACAGCAGAATCCTAAAAAGTTATTCAGTTACAAAGCTTTATGTTTCAGATTATTTTCTGTCACATTTTGAAAACTTATGCTAGTATGAACACAATGGGTTGTTTTGTTTGATGTATTATCATAAGTTCCTTTCACTAATCAGCACACACAAAAAGACAAATACAAACACATCACATCTTCTTTCAAGTATGATTTATAAGCTGACCTGTGGGTACATGACAGTTGCTTTTATTTTCTTCAATAAATTTTTCCACTCCTCACCAAGGTCATTGGCAAGGAAATCCCTCTTCAAATTTTTCCAGCACCCTGGTCTTTTGTCCTTTTTCCATCCCTCCATTCCTCCCTCCTAAGCCTGATGGTCCCATGAATCATCCCGTCTCCCGCATCGAACTCTCCAATGCCTTCTTCCCACCACAGCCACCCCAACTTCCCCAATCCTTCTTCATTCCCACTAACAATTTGGTAATGAAATATTGATTTTTAGTTAGATTCAAATGGATGTTATTAACTTTGCATTGATAAATCGCTCCCCACTCCTTCTTTCTCTCTCCCTCTTTCTGTTTTGGACAGAGTACTGGTAGTAACACCTGATTCACAATACAGCCTAGAGGGCTGATTTGCTACATGACCTACAATGCCACTCCCTGTTTTCCTCCCATACATACACATTCTTCCACTCACACACACGGTCCCCTTGCATTAAAAGCTGTGAATAGATACTGATTACCTACTGTGGTCAATGACAATGGCTTATAACATACTTTATTGAACATTGTGAACTCAGATGAAGTGCCCTTTTCAGAGTGAGTCATGCATGGCATTGCAACGTCCTCTCCAGCTCAAAGCAAACATGATTACTCTATCAGTACATGATTAAATGGTTTAAACTGGTGAGAAGCTCTCAGCTATACAGTCATTCTGGATCATTTTAATTTATTTTCTGCTTTAACAAAATACACAAACACACTAGTTCAGACTTATTTGAAAAAAAGAGATCTAGTTAAGTAAGGCAGACTCATCATCTCGAGTATGGAGAGGTTTCCTTGTGGAAAAAAGACCCCTATCTAGCACTGGCTTACTTCCTCTCACATAACTCTTCTTCCTACAGCCAATCACATTTGTTTATTTGGACTACCCAGCTATCATACTACTCCTGACTTGCTTAGCAAAAATAATTTTATTGTTGGTTCTCTGATTTTATTTTTAATTTTAACCTACTGAAAAAGAAAGGTTGCTTGTCTTTATAACTTAGTTTTTAATCTAAAGTGTGGCCATATGTGTGGTATATCTTCAGGGAGCCATTGGCAGTTTGAGTCCTGGGATGATTTTTGCTACCACACCGTCCGTGAGAAATTCTTTGGACACACATAACATACAGTAGGTTGTCTGGCTCTTCTGTGCCTTTTAATTCCAGACGCTTCTTTTTATGTGTGTGTCAATTTATTCTCAAGAATGTATGACAGCTGTTTAAGGCTTTAGTTTGGTGTGTGAGTGAAGGAAATCTCAGTGGCTGTAATTTCTTCCTTTGTGTTTGTTCCTGACCATGTCTGAAATGGAACTGTCAGCAGGAAGACAATAGTTTGAACATGGAACCTTTCATTTTAACAATGCATGTAGTTTATAGTCAGCAATTTATTTTTGCTACTATAGCTGATATGCATATTGACTCTCAATCTCTTGCACTTCGTTTCATGTTGTGATCACACACTTTCATTTTGTTACACAAAATTCTTTTCATGAAAAATTATAACATTACACTTAATTTCTGTTATAAAATATATAAACTGCTCAAAAAACGGCAACACTTATCACAGTATAACACCAAGTCAGTTAAACTTCAACTCATCAATGTGTCCATTTAAGAAGCACAGGTGTTTGTGAAACACTTTCACCTACATCAGAGCAAATTAAAGTGTAAGTGCAATGGAGAGAAACCAAGAAAACCCTCAAAAAGGGAATGGTTCTGCATGTGATGGCCACAAATGTTCTTACTCTACCCTTCTTGACTTACTCTTTGCAAGTTTGGTGTTTTTCTGGTGTCCTCGTCACTATTGGTAGCATGAGGAAGTGCCTGCTGCCCAATCACGTTGCACATGTAGTCCAGTTACACCAATATGGCAGTAGCAAGAAGGTGCAATGGTAAAAAAGGTTTGCTGTGTCTCTCAGCATAGTCTAAAGACCAAGGAGGAGATACCAGGAGACCATCTTTTACACCAGGGAAGCTGGACAGGGCTGTAAAAGGGTAACAACCGAACAGCAGGAGTGGGTTCCACTCTTTAGTGCAAGAAGGAGAATCACTGTGATAGCCCTACAAAAATTACCTCCAGCAGGCCACTGCTGTGCATGATTCTGACCAACCTGTCAGAAACGGACACCATGAAGGTGACATGGGGGCCCAACAAACTCTAATACAATCTGTGCTCACAGCCACTGTGCAGTTCTAATGGCATTCGCCAGAGAACACCAGAACTGCCATGTCCACCACTCTTCACAGAACAGGGCACTGTTTACTGTGGTAAACAGTATGATTCCTGAAACATTGCTGATAGCTGAGCATGACCGGTTTTGTGGTGGGTCAGTGATGATCTAGAGAAGTGTATCCTTGGAGGGCTGCACAGACCTGCACCGATCCTCCTGGTGCAGGAGGATGCCTGGCCTCATGTGGCCTGTGGGTGTAGGCAGTTCCTGGATGCCAAAGACATTGATGCTATTGACTTGCCCTCATGGTTCCCTGACCTTTGGGATATTAATCAAGGGCCACCACAGAGTGTCCAGGAGGTCACTAATGCCCTAATCCAGGTCTGGGAGGAGATTCCCCAGGACACCACCCACTCCCAATTTTGGGAATATATACAGGTAACCGGGGTGACATACACCTGTGAGTCACATGTTATTATGAAACTGACGCAATTTGGATGAGCCTGTAAATTCATTTTGATTTTCAGTGTGATTGTGAATACAGTCCTCCATGGGTTGTATATTTGGTTTTCACTGACTGTTGTGTCATTGTTTTAAACAAATGACACAACTTCCATTAGTGAAGATTTTCAATCTATAATAATTTATTCAAGACCTGATGTGTGACTTAAGAGGTCCTTTAATTTTTTGAGCTACATATCAAGACACATAAATGTCTTTCCTTCATGACTTGCCTGCTACCAGGGATGTTGCTGTGTAGTTCCTCAGCTTCCTGCACACACCAATACACACACATACACACTCATCCCTATTGAGTATTAAAACCCTCTATTTGACACAAGATGGACGTGGTGGACAGGCAGGGCCCAGGGGACACAACTGAGGTTGCATATGAGGTGTCCGTTACTGGGAGGGCCATTTACATTTCTCTCTGTGCGTTTTCACTGACAGCGACACAATTTCCTGTTCTGTCTGGTGAGCTTTTGACTGCGAGCCGGGGACTGAAATGTAATCTTTGGGGCTCACAGAGCACTCAGCCTCCCCTGAGTATTTCCCCACCAAAACCTAGAACTCTGAATGGGTAATCTTTTATTCCATGGACCTGGTGTTTTTTAAGCCTGAAAAACAATTGAGCAGACTAATATCCTGGCCATACAATTACTCCACTCCTCCTGTGTTGTTGTATTACAACACGTACAGTAGAGGCATTCAGATTACAAGCCACCCCTGCTCTGTCTGACCACCTTCTCAACTGTCTTTTTTTCTCTCTCTCTCCTCTTTTTTGCCATATTTGTATACATTTTAATACATTTCCAGTCATGCATACACTGGAGATTGAATGACAGAGCGTGCAGGAGAGGGAAAGAGGTATTATGTGTCTAGCGGTGTCTGCCATGATCCGGTATATGGCTGGAAACTGTTTCTGAGGTCATGTTGATTTCTCAGGAGAAAGACTCTCCATAGGGTTATGGTAACAAGGAAACAGTCTCTCTGTGCTGCCACTGTGATTTATGTTTAAACAACAGACCGCTGTGTCAAACAGCCTCACACATTATGACATTGTGCACACGATGCACTAACCGCTGTGCTTGTTTGTGACAGTGAATGGCACAATTTAAATAGATATGTGCTTTATCTATCCTCTTTACCCATGAAAACCTGTAGTATTTTTGCCAAGGAAAACCACAGGTTTTTTACTGGGACATTATTTGAATATTGTTTTTAAGGGCCTGATAAGACAAATACCTGATTTATAGACAAATTCAGTGTTATTTGTCCACATTTTGACACATCTGAACCCTCTTTCCTAGAAATTCTGTTTATATACTAAACTGTGATAGCAAATATATTAGTAGAAAACAAAAGTGCCAGTTCAATAAACATTTTATCAAAGAGGCAGATTAACAACAAATTCGTAACAAAATTCCTATGTCAACAGAAAAGCATCTTTATATTTGCAGACTTAGTTTTTATATATCAATCAGACATTTACCAATTTCCATTAGAGATAAACAGAAATTTTAGTAACAATGGGACTCATCAGATAATATAGCTAACTTTAAAAGGCCAAGTTTCTCCACACTGAGACTTGGAATTTTGTGCCAATAAAGCCAGGATTGCTGAGGACTGTCCAACTCAACAGTCCAATAAGTTCTGTAGGCTTTCTGTGGTCTTTCACACTCAGCATTTTAAAATATCAAGCATACTATTTTACACATATGGGCAATTCAATTCAGTAACTTTGAAAAAGAAATGTATAACTGTTTACAAGCATTACAATCTTATGTATTATAAAGAGGGCCATGTTTACATTCACTGTTTCTCAGTAAAAGCTGAGGGTTTTCCATGAGGCCTAATAAATGCATTTAATATTTTTCCTTCCTTTTATATATTTACTTTGTTGCATGCTGCTACATTTATTGGTACATTATAGCCACCAACTGTGTGTGGGCTAGCATGAAGTTCTTACCAGCTCTGGAAAACATTCTTGAATGGACTTATCACTTTTCTACACTCCTGTGACTTCAAAGCGCTTTACACTGTCCATTCACACACAGACACACACACACACACACACTAATGCTATACTTTGGACATTTTGACCTGTGGATGTGAAAGTGCAGGATCAAGCCACTGACACTATGGCTAGCAACCCACTCTACCCCCCATACATTGGTGAATTTTCAAAATACAAACCAAATTGGGACCCTTTTAAAAACATTGCTCAAAAAATTACTACTGGTCAAAAACTACAAAGGGTACCTTTATTTCACATCTGATAGCACAGTAAAATCCTTGATACAATGACACTAAACAGGTAGTGTCTAAAAGGATGCAGTATGCTGGTCCCAAGGGCAGTTACAGGGATTCAGTCAAGATAATCCACTGACCTCACTCTAAAGTGCTTTTATCTAAAGTACTTTTTACAAAAGCAATTGTTAAGAAAACTGCTGACAGTAGGGTGATTTTGAAAATTTGCCTCTGATATTGGGTAATGCTAATACTATTATTGATATGTCACTATGAAAATTATCTAAATGTTTAAGACAACCACCTGAGTGATCAATCCAAGTAGTGTGAAGCATCCAAAAACAAAAAACAAACAAAACTATAAAGGCAAGCTATGAAGGAGGGGATTATCCTTCCATGTCCTTAAAGATGGTTATACGATAATGTGACCTTTGATAGGCTCTGGAAGATGCACACCCCTTCCTCCACTCCTTGCTCCGTTCTATAAGGACATATTAAATCTAGATAGGACCGCTGTATTAAGTAGGCAGACTGTCTCATGCTACATGTAGATAACCTTGTGTTATTAGCTCCCTGATGGCCAATCAATACACCACTTCCTAGCTGGTGAGGATGAACCAAGCCCCTCGCTTAGATAATCATCTCTCACTGTCTGACGCCAAATAATTGGTAGCCTCTCAATCCCAGCTTGGTTGACAAGGGTGGTTTGCATATTAAAAACACTGTACTAACAGCCTATCATTCTGAACAGAGAATAAACATGCATATACATAATATTTTGAGATAATTGAGCTGGGATGCATCACCAAACCCCAAGGAACAAAAATAGCTTGATAAAGAGAAGCTGGGGATGGGCTTTGCTTAAAGTATGCTGTTGATGATTTTTGTAATGCTATGCATAGTGAAAGAAGGATGGCGTTTCTGACTATGCTGGAGAAAAAAAACTGCAACAGAGATTTGTGTCCCTGATGGCCATCTCTCCGTGGAGTGGAGACATCATCTTCCCACTGAGCAGTGAGTCCCTTGCGAACAGAACTGACATGGATGATGAGGATGGTGATGATGTTTAAACGAAAAACTCCCTGTCCATCTGTCCACATCCACACTTTCTGCCATCTGTGATTTTTTTTTTTTAATTTCTCTTCTCTTTCACCTCATTTAAAGTCAACATCTACTTTTCTCTTCTGAAAAACTTCATAGCACAATTGTAAACAACTGTACAGCTTTATGAATCCTACTTCTTACAATGCCAGATATTCTAAGTGAAGTGGTTTTAATTGTCAATTGAAATTCGTGAACGTGCCTTAAAGTCACCTCATTTTACACAGACACACAGGATTTGGCCTCTTTAATCCCCAGTGAGGTTTCTTAAAAGGTGCCTCATCAATGATGGTTATATTAAAAACCCATTCTGCAAAGAAAGGAGATCCTTGATGAGTTGTGCTGAATAAATTGCAGAGCACAAAAAAAGCTCAAAGTGGTTATAGGAAATGCATTGTGAATGACTGTACCAGACATGTTCAAAGTTTCAATTGTTGCTTCAAGCTTTATACCTAAAATTCTTCAAATTGTATGTGTTTAAGGATAGGGGAGGGTCTGTGATAAGGTAGGGGGCAGTGAGACAGGAAGGTGCCTCTGCAATACACTACACTCCATATTGAACTCCATTGTGACATATGGTGCAATCACAACATAAGAGTGAGCCTGTTCAGTGTGCATGTTGCTCTTATGAGAAAGCTAAGAGAGCAGCTGCAGTTAGCTTCAATTCACAAAATTATAAATAATAAACAAAATGCCGGCTACTTTTCAGTAGCGTTGCTAGCATGTGACAATGTAACCAGCAAAGATGCACATAAAACACCACCAAACAAAATGCTGCTCATTCTCATCATAATAGGTAGAAATAGGCAAAGTACAGGACAAAGGGTAAGGCTTGGACCCAGTAGGAAACATACTGGCCAACAGACCTGTTACAAAGATGTGACGGTTAATCCCTCACTCAGTGAATTCAGCAGATTACAGAAACATCCACAATAAAACGAAACGACTGACAACATTTATGAAGGTGAATGACAAAGTGCAATGAAGTGCAATGCTGAAATTAGGCCTGCAAGTTAGCCTAACAGAATAACAACCCATCTGATCTAGTGACCCTTGACCATTGAAAGTTCCAAAAGTAACCTGATTAAAATTTATTTTAAAAAAATGACAATAGATCTTTCTTAAACCATATAATAATTCACTTCTGTGCTCTACATGCTTATGCTTACTGTTTATGTTAAAAATGAAATTTTTAACTTTTCGCATATTTACATGGTAATAATTCAACAAAGCTGCCAAATTATCTGCCGACAGTGAACTTGAATTTCTACAGGCCTTAAGGCTTTTTAGCTGACAATGCATTCTTTCCTCCCTGTGACAGGGTCACCTAAAGCAAACAGACAAGCAAGAAACCAGAACATGAATGTACAATGTTCAACCATAGTTTTTTCAAACTGTGAAGGACTGCAAAGTAACCCAACGCTGTCACTGACCTCTGTTGTCTAGACTGGAAATGCTTAAGGTCACTTGGTCTTTCTCTATGGAATCAGACATTGGCTGGCAGGGTAAACTTTAGATATAACTGTCATCTCACTTTCTCTGCCTCCCATGGTGCCACTGAGGGTATGCGTGTCTGTGCCAGTCTTACAAGGGCAACATCAAGCCACAATGTCAGTGTCAAAGTTAGAGAAGTGCTGCTCTAATATCAAAACATATGGAGATCACTGCCAGAAGTGGCAGCACTTGTATTTCCAGGATGGAAGTTGGATGGTGGATGTTGCAGAAGCTGACAGCTAGCGGAGTGCCCACCCACAGGGGCTGCGGTTCCTGGGGCATGGCTATGGCCAGGCGCCAGGGGATCTCCAGAGAAGCTCCAGACTTTTAGGGGTGTGGGGGTGGATGCTGTCACTGCTGGATCAGTGAAAGAGGCGGGCACCATAGACACAGGTTCAATTCACAACACTCAGGGGATAATTCAAATGGAGCACAGAAGTTGGGGCTGATAACCTCTGCAATACAGCACAGATGCACTAGCTCACTGTCACACAAACCTCTGCATACATACTGTATTTATATAAACACAAAGTTTTTAAATATTAACCTTTTTTATGATCATGTGGAAGAAAGCATACACGAGCATTTGATGATAATGAGAATTTTAAAAAGTAAAATTTTAAAGTCCTTACATGGCTTCTACATACATGGGTTGCAGCTCATATCTACAAGTTGGGGAAGTGATAAAGCAGAAAACTACACCTTCCTGGATTTTGACCATAGCTCCTAACAGATTTCAGGACACAGTATCAAAACAGAAACAACTTTTGGCTGCAGGCTACACTACATGTTTACACACAAAGTATGTAGACAACTAAACATTACAACCTTTGGTCATTACACACATTCAAATTAATTGGCAGCATGCTGCTAACTTAGCTTCCATGTTCTGGGAAGGCTTTCTCAAGGTTTTAGAAAAGTGGCTACAGGGAAGCAACTCAAAGGAAAGAGGTCATTCCAATCTGTGGTTCTGTAGCTAAACAGTTTGTAGCCACCAGTGGAAGCACCAAGTGCACTGTCATTGATCAATACTCAACTGGGGTGGAGGGGCAAGAAAGAAAATCTCTTTGACAGCAAATATTGTCATTTTTGTCACAGACACCCTAATTTTATTTCTACCTTACAAGTCATTAAAGGGAACTTTACAACTTAAGAGTGTTCATGTTGAGTACCACTGTACTCAGTGGGATTTTTACATTCATTTAATCATACACACACAACACCTTTCTCAGAAGATAGTAAAAAGCATTTTACATTCTTGTTAAAACACAAAATGAATGAAAGAATGCCAAAGAAAGGAATTAATTAAATGAACATGAGTTCTGCATGTGCTCAGTTTTATAAAATGAATTCAAAATCTTTCTGATCTGAGGACATCTGTTAGTTTATCATATTTCTTTTAGAATAGATTAGTTTAATGTGTAAAATGAAGTAGGCCAGTTTGAAGATATCATCATTTCAGCAAAACAGCACTAATGTGTAAAAAATTGTCATAAATATTGTCAATTAGTTCAGAGTCGATATAGCTGTCAGGTCCAATCATACTTTGAATGTTGTTTGTATTCCATTTTCACACATTTTGATGATCACTGTCAGGTTTGATTGTTTCTAGGTAGGAGAGTAATTACACTGAGTTTGTGTAAGGTACCATTAAATAAACATTCTGCCTCCCACCAATTATAACAAAGCATTGAAATAAAGACACCTCTGTGAAGCTTGCAAATTCTGAAGCATTCAATGCTGCTGTTATAAGAGTTTTTATACTGATAGTGGGTCAAATGACTATGTGTAATGTAGAAGCTGCTTGTTCCCCTGAGCTTTACAGAGCGTTTTATCATCTTTCAGCTCGGTATTTCGGTTTTACAACCCGTAACAGTCTTAGACGACTGATTTCATCACCACTTTCTAGCAGCAGCAGGCCACTGTTCAAAGGAAGCTCTGATAAACCAAGTATACACTACCTGCCCAGAACCAAACAGCACAAACAGACAAAGTTATTTTACCAAGCACCAACAGTCCTGTGGAAAAAGGAAGAAAAAGTGTTGCTATGCTCACATTACTGATCATGGCATTTAACCACCATTGAAAAAGGATTTGACCAGTTGTCAAACACTTTCTCTGTAGAAAACTACAGGATGGAAATCAGTTGCAACATATTGAAAAGCAATGTGCTGATGGTTTGCTAAACCACCACCAGCAGCTCCTCTTCTTCTACTTGAGTTTGGAAGTTTTATAAAAACAAGTTCAACATCAAAAAACTCTGAGCATGATCTGAGCATTTTCTATGCACGACCATCAGGCCAAGAGGGTGAAATTTAATGTTTTTGGAGACACCACCAACCTTGCCTATACAGTCAGATCAAACAGAACAACAACACTGTCACTGAAAACCATTCATTTGAACCATGCTGCACTCTAAGCAAGTGCACATCCCTGTATTGTGCATCAATTTCCAATCAGAAAATCTAGAACTCCTGGTGATTAAGTGCTCTTGATCGGATGATCGAACTTTACTGCACACCAGGGATGCTGTTCTATTCTGCCCAGTTGACATGGCAAGAGTGCCATCAGCTGTAACTCACACACTGTAAAAAGTAGTAATTTTGCAAATGTGCATTCACTGTCCACTATTATACGAAGAACAAATAAGCACTCTACATGGGTAGCAACAGTGTCACCTAGTAACCACTGCAGGAACAGCATTTCAATGCAGTCAGTAGACCAATCAAAATATTGATTTTAAAATAACTCTCAGGTATGTATATATTAAGTATATCAACTGGAATAGTTGAGATGACTTACATATACTAAAATTAAACTGTATACATTCTATGAACATTTCAATAGTGAACAATTAGTATATGACCTATTTTCCTTACACCTGTCTTGTGGGTGACAGCTGTTTAGCACAAACCATTAGCACTGTAATTCATTGTCAGAGCTGAGATTTGCCCATTTGTATGATGCACGGACATGCATTGTGAGAACTGAAAACTTAAGCTTAACTGCTACCATGAAAGGCTGTAAAGTGTTAACTCTGGTTTACACAGAAAGCTGCAATGTGGGTGTGTGTGACTTGTTTATTCATGTATGTGTATAGAGATCATGTCCATTTTGTCTTACGAGGAGATTCGCAGTATGTTGATTATCCAGCTTGTGGGAGGCTGAGTCACAGCACTGAGAAGTGATGAGACAATCAGAAAGAAAAAAGAGAGAGAGGAGGTGTAGATTACATTGACAATTTATCTGCTCATAGTCTCTACTTCACCCATGAACTTTTTTGCAGGTTAGATATATAACAATGCCAAAGTAAATACTGATTCATAGTACAACTCTGGAATTCCCCTACACACATCACAGTTTGTTTCTTTCAGTTCATTGTTTTAGTTTAACACCTTTTTATTTTTGTTCACTCTTACCATTCTCTTCAATATTGACTCCAGACACAGCAGGTACTTGTTTACAATAAAAAAGCTCTGTACACTGCCCAGCACCAAGTGGTATACAGGGAAAATTAGCAACTGGCTGGTGAAAACAGTGGAATGTTTGAGAGCTAAGAGCTAGATATTTCCATTAGAAGCTGGAGTGAATAATGGACTTACATTCATCAGGTGGCAAGAAACAACTCCAGCTGAATGCTAATGCTACTCCATATCTGCCGTATGTGTAAATTTCCAGTTGGTTAATAACATAGTGGTGGTATCAGTTGGGTGTTGTTTGGGTGTTGTAATGGTATTTTTTCAATTATTAGGAATTATGTATGAATCTATAGTCATAGGGTCTTGAAAAGCATATTGCAAATTCTCATAAAATACATGCAACTGGCCTACTGCAGTGAATCTAAAGGTACTAAGACATCATTAGTGATTCTTACTGAAGTTAACACTACGGTTTTAAGTTTTGTTCTTACACATTTTCTCTCCTTCTGTGGGTGTAGATGATATATGACCAGTGATCATCTCTAACACCATGATTTTAGTTGGACAAATCTACTTTACCTTTCCACATATGCTCCTCATATGTTTTGCAATATTTTGCACAGTGAGCCTCCTCCACCACAAGAAGTTTAATATGTTCCGTCTCCACTCTTCTATTTTTTTTTTATTCCCCTCCATTGGATTAAAATCAGCCAACATGAGCATGTTCCATTATTTGTACAATCTTTAATTATGCATCAGGCAGTGGTGTGCACATTAAAAAGATGCAACTAAAATGCTCATTAAATTTGCATAAGTGACAACATTTAAACTGAGTACAAATACATAGGCAGAGGTCCATTTACCACCCCATAGATGAAAGTGTGTGGGATATTAAGAGGTGGGGCTATGTCTGAATTCACAGAGAAACCCCAAATCTTATTCAATTGTCCTTTGCCAACTGACTTTTAATTAATCCCCTTGCCATTTGGACAAGCACAGACCTTAGTAAAAGGTTCTCTCTGTTGAACACCTGCACCTGCATTATGGAAGGAATTGATCTTTGTACAAAGGTGGGTAAAACTGTTTCACTACCCTGAGAATTTTGTACTGTAAACGAATATATGAAAAATGGCTTTCAAGGAATAGCTTCTTCAGAATAAAAATTATCTAACAATGAAACCAAATATATGCATATTATATTGGACTATTCCAATGTCTTTAAAATGCAGCCATTTTTCACTTTGAATGCCAAATTTTTTAGAAATGTAAGATTAAACTAAGGGTGCAACAAACAACTATTTTAATAATTATTTGGTCCATTATGTTTTCAATAAATTGATTAATCAGACTTTTACTAAAGAAGTTTAACATTTTATTGTTAAATCTTTAATGAGTTTGTTACACATGTAATGAAATGCAAACTTGAATCATTTTTATGTGACAGCATTTAAACAAATCTTACATGTTGTTACATTTAAAAAAAAAGGCACATGTTTTTTACTAGAATTTCACACTGAAAATGAAAGTCAGTGGCCACTTAACCTTCATGAAGCAACATGCTTTCAGACATGCACTTGACCATTGCGTCTCACTCAGACAATCTACTGCTGCATATGTTAAAACAACAACTCCAGACTATCTATGGACCTGATTCTCATGATATTGTATGGAGTTTTTATGTGAAAGACGAATCATTTAATCCACACCAACTCAAACCCGGCTTCAGTCATCAGAATGGTGTGTGTGGCATTTTGACAGTCAGCAGGAGAGAAACAGCATCTTTACAAAAAAAAACAAAAACTGTAGACTGTAGCTTTCTCCAGGGGAAATATTGACATGAAGCCTAAAAACGAAGAGGTTAGGGGTGACATAGGTGTCATGTCTTTGTCTTGGTGTCAGTCTCGATTGACATTAGATAAAACAAAATCTGTCTACCATAAACATTTTCCTGGATGACTGATTATCTAACCACATAACAAAAACGAGAACAAGAAAGCACTACTGTACCCACATAATGTGAAAATTGTTTACCATATTTTTCGGACAACAGGTCATGCTGTTTTTAGTTCTCTGGCTTGTCGTGCGACTTATACAGTGAAGCAACTTATATGTGTTAATTTACTGCCATTCTGTTGAATAGTCACATGGTGTAGATGGCACTCTTGGCACAACTGAATAATGTACTGCTGAAAAAGTAAAAAACGTTTAAGTTCACGCTAAACTATAACTCCTAGTGTAACACAAATGAAAATGCCACCCAAAAAAAGAAAGAGCTATACTAAAGACTTTAAGCTGCAGGTGATAAAGTATGCAGGTGAAACAAAGTTTAGAGTGAGAGTCGACATTCAGGCATCCCAAAGGAGGCAGACATGCCGCTTTACCCCTCCGTCCTGCCGCAGTTGTTTACCATTACTTGACACAGATGAATGAATTTCGTAATGCACTTCTGCTTGTTGTTATGACCAGCCTACTGGCTAATTTAGACTATAATTAAAAATGCGACTTACACACAGAAGTGACTTATGTATGTTTTTGCAGTTCAACAAGGCCATTTTTGCTAAACTGTGACTAGTGTACCGGTGCGACTTACAGTCTGGAAAACACGATAATTATGTGACTTTCACTCTTCTCTGCCATTTTCGTCTCTACAACTGCTCACCATGTACCGCGGCAAGCACCTACCTTATTAATTACATTCATTGGCAACTATTTTAATAATGTATTTTTGTCGATTTTATTGATTAGTTGTTGCAGCCCTAAAAGTTTGCAATGTATCTTGGTAAATAGTTAATGAAGATGATGGGCAATATGCCCATCAAAGCTACAACAGACACATTAGAAAAAATGTCAGACTTCTGTCATAAAATACTTGTGCACTGTGATGTACTAAGGCTTAGTTTGAGACCCAATAGTATCTAATATCCAATAACCCAACTTTATCTTGTCACATAGTCTCAACTAAATTAGTGGTCTAACATTAGCTAGAGTTAATCTGTCTCATAAGCTCAAAGAGTCATTACACGTAGTCTTGTAACTAACAAAGCAAAGCTCCTACTTTCTTTCACAGAATTAGAACCTACTACCAAAGTCAGATAACAATTAAACAATGGGAAAAGGAGTTACTGTACCTGGCCTGTGTTGTTGTTGTTGTTAATGTCCTTCATGCCACATCTTTAGAGATCATTTCTCTCCATCTCTTTCTGTAACCTCTTTCACACAGTTCACACTAACTTCACCGCGCAAAATTTAGTTTCTCTGCAAAGACGCTCTGTTTTTTCATTCACAGCAGACATCTGTTTCATTAACTGCCTCTCAGTACACCTCTCATGGTAGCAAAACAAACAGGTACAGGAACAGTAGAGCAGAAGGAAACAGTCCTCTTCTAGTTAATCAATCGCAGATGGCGATTTTCTCTCGGACAGATTTTTAAAAAGGCCGCACAAATATATACTCTGAGTAACACTGCACACAAGAATTAACCAATTTGTGCTCCTACCACTTATGAAACTGCTCAGGTTAACAGCACTTTGATTGTATATGCTGAGTTTCCATATTTTCTCTCTTATTTTTATATACACACCAGCAGCCGAGCTCACTAACAGTAAACATTAGTTGAACCCCCAAGCAGCAGTCGCTCCTCTCTGCCTTTTCACTCACTACCTGACTTAAGAGCTCCGAAAGAAGTAATTTGAAAAGCAAATAAAAGTAGCTGAGTCAGTATAAAGTTGTCAGACGAAAAGACAGAAAGAATAAATGAATAAAACTGTTATCTTAGCTTCATACAGAAACCAGAGGGAAAGTGGAAAAACACCACTGACATGTAGTCTAATCGCCTTAGGTGAGTCTACAACAAGCTACAAGCTACAACAAGAGCATCAAATAATTGATTGGAAAAATAAATAAACAATTCAAAGGTAAACACACCTCTTGAAATTCACATGAAATGATAACTTCTTGTTCAGATTACAGTCAGTGGTAACATTACTGTAACACATTTTACTGTAACACATTTTATCTATCCATGTGCTCTAACAAAAACTTTTAACTTCCTCGTTCATGGCGTTGCATATTTATATCAAGAAATAGCTATATCGAGCAGGATTAAAATACATCATTGTAACAGTTCTGGCAACACTAATAAATACTCATTAAAATTAGATAGTTACTCACTGATCGGCTGTCCCGTCTGCGGTTTGGAGGCTCCTCTCCAGCGCCAAACCTGGACGTCCCAAGCGCACATCCAAAATCCATCAACACTAATAATAAGTCTCTTTCCTTTGAACCACACGTGTCCACTGTGTGTAAGTTTCTCTTATAGTGACCATGCTCACAAGAAGCTGCATGAATGTGTGTTTCATACACACACACTAACTTAGCTAACTAGCTAACTAGCTAACAAGCAAGAGTCTGCACCACTCTGACCTGAGAGTCACATGAGGTCATTTAGTGACAGAACCATCTTAATGTTTTATCTCTCTTTCTCCTTGAGCTTAAAATAAATTAAGAAGTTGTAGCTTTGTGTTGAAAAACAAACAGCGAGTTAACACGCTTTAATGAAACTAGCGCTTTTCTCTGTAGCGTCTCTGGTTTCCCATTTCGCACGTCTGCTCTGTTTGGTCCCGCCCACTGAGGTCACAGCAACACGTCACTAATTGGCCGACTCCTTTGGATGACACCTGACTAACCAATAGGCTACACAACAAAGAAATAATACATTACAAGTTCAAGGACTGACATCACCACAGGACATCTCACTTACTTCACAAACCGGTACTCAAACAAATGCAATACTACAGTATCTGAGCCAGTCCACATGCAAAATATGTAAATACAATAAATAAATAAGTCAAACCTAAAAACAAACATGATGTACACTACATATATTACTGATCTTCATTTGGCCTGTGTTTTTCCCATGTTCCATTACTAAGTTTGCTTTATTTCTGTGTTTGCAAAACTATTTAAAATGCACATTGGTCCAGTCGCTTCAATGGGCAACTTAGAGTCACGAATCAACCTCAGTTTTGGACTGTAGGAGGAACCTGGCGAAAACCAATGCAAACACAGGAAGAACATGCAAGCTCCACACAGAAAGGCACCTGCTGGATTTCAACCCAGCAACTATCTTGCTGTGAGGCAACAGTGCTAACCACCAAGACACTGTACTGCCTCAGATTAACAAATTAATAAGACATTTTCCGCTTGTCTTTTATTAAAAATTTAATCCAATATTCAGATACCTGTATTCTGATTTAAACTGATTAATTATTCCCTTTATGTTCTGCCAAAGGAAATTTATTAGAAATGATCAGAAGCATGTGCATGTGTTTGTATTGCTACATGTATGTATGCATACATGCAGCTTTGTGTACTCCTTTGAGTTTATGCCATGCATGGCCACTGTAATATACCTGATAAAAAAAAAAAAACCCATGGTAAATAATGAGAGGCAGTGGGTAGTGAAAGTGTGTGGGTAGTTTATTGTGTGTAGGAGGTGTAATGAAAGATGAATAGGATTGCTGAACATACAGTGATCAAGGGTAAAGAGAGAGAGAGAGTGAAGAAGACAGGATAAGAGTGCAACAGACAGAAAAAGAGATAAAGAGAGGTGATGGACATGTCTCATCCTCTTGCTGACAGCTTCATCAATAGCCTCAGGACACAGAGACACACACGTACATCTGTCTCCTGTGTGATTGACAGCTAGCAGGTGCTGGGTGAATGAAGTTGTCAGGCTGGCTGCTGATCAGCTGAGCGTCGCCGTAACAACAGCTGAAGGTTCAGCTTGATGCGTCGCTGCACTTGAAGGTGATCTCGTTTTGCCTCAGAGCATATGTGCATGTGTGTATGAATAAGAGACATCCAGATTAAATAAACAATATTACTTTGTGTAATTGTATCATCTGTTATGTAGACTATTATGAACATGACAGCTGTACTAAACCAGATTTCAACATAAAAATAGACCCTTTGAATCTAAATAACGAAATTGAGCAGCAAAATGAAAGAAGTGGGGAATCAAAAATTCCACCTAGAGACTGTTATTCACCACAAAGCAGATCTTTGTTTGGGAAAGGCTTACATTAGAGACATGACCCCATTGTAGTGACGGAAGCAGTGCTGTGAAAATGACTGATACACCATCTTATCATGGGAGCTGTTGTAAACTACATGTATTTTCAAACCCCTCAATATTATTTAATACAATGTATGTGTTTGTGCTAGACACATCCCTGGATACTACTTAGCATCCCCTTTATAGACGTTACAGTAAAGGTAAAATAAAAACCTATACGGGTACAGTACAGAGAACTTAGCTTGAGTTATTAAGGTTTCTGCAATCTTAATGTGAAGCAAATGTATGCCTTGTTTTTGTTGGCTTCTGATTCAATTTGTTTGTGTTGCAAAGTCCTTGGCTATAACTAGCTTTCAAAAGACTTGCCGATTGTATGCAGTTTTACAGAAACTATTAGTCTACTGTGGGAAATATGAAAACATGGGCTTCTGAATTCCATTTAACTGCATCAGTTGCTGTGTCTTAAATATGAAAACATTCCCTTTCATTTAATATTCCTACAGACCGAGGACCTGACTTGTATGTCTCACACTGACATGAGGATCTGTATTTTGTGACTTGCTTTGTGGCTTGGGGGCAATGTTTGACCCACCGGTGGCTGAAAGAAAAATCCACAGCACACAATATCATAGTAGATATTTCAACTGCTTATCCTCTGTTGGATTTTGGCCTGTGTATCCTTCTCTTGGTGTAGGTAATATAATATCTTAACTCTAAAGAGCAAGCAAACAAACTTCTCTCATATAGAACATTTTAAAACATACTGTAACTTACAAAGTAGAAATCAAAAAGAAAGATAAGAAATATAAGAACTATAAAAATAAGAATTAGTATAATTTAATGTTCAACACATTAAAAAAATCAAAAACCTAGCAAAAAAGGCATATGTGGGTACTAGTTATATCACAGTAGACACAAGTTCAATAATATCCTCGACTCATTTCAATCCTGTCTGTTTATATATCACTAAATTGTAGGCTGACTCATCACTTCCATTTCGTTAATTGTTTTTGCATTATCCTTCTTCCAATTCACCCACTTTTACTTCCTTTGCATCCCTTTTCCATTATCTCCTCCATCTGAATCTTTCCACTATCTATGCCCACTAGTCTCCTTACTTCTTCCTTCACCTCCCCTTCATTCTACCCATACCTCTCAGACTCTGCATCCTGTATCTCTAAGTGGGCTTTGAAGAGTTAAGTTTGAGATGTGATATCCCACTCTGTCGCCTCCAGATATCTATTAAAAAGCACAGGCAGCACTCTCTATCACAGCTTAGACACCAGATGTTGCTTACATCTCCACTCATTGCAGATCTAATGGGCCTGAATGCTGCAGTTTGTGACTTCACTGGCATCCATCCTGTGCAATGCAGCACCAGAGGAAAAACAAGTAAGGAAACCTAGAGAGACAGACAGGGAGAGAGAGAGAAAGAAATGTGTAATTATCTTCCATTACCACCAACTCTTTTATTTCCCCCAGCAGCAGAGGAAAATCTTGTGCAGAAATGACAGCTATCAAAGTAAGGATGGGCGTTCTGTTTCAGAGACTTGAGTGAAGCTGGAGTGTCACTGATTGCATGAGTATGTGTTTTTGTGTGTACACTCTTGGATATTAGTATGTGTGCAAAGAGTGGGTACGTGCAGATGTGCATGCAGGTGTTTATGTTAGGAAGAACATGCAAATTCCACACAGACCCCAGGGTTAAACTCGAACCCTTTTTGCTGGGTAGTGATGGTGGTATTCTAGTACAGCATCCTTAGTTTACTGCCTGAGTTTTCCTCAGCAAAAAGTTTAGAGGTGCTGCAGTATCTAACTGGCCATAGGAAAGTAATTAAAAATAATGTAAAATTGCATTAATCTACTGTATAGATCGCAACTACCTAAACAATAGACTCTATAAAGGAAGGGGCTGAAAACTGTACATCCACAGGTACATCAAGACACAATTTACATTGGTTTTATGCTGCCTGGTGATTTTTTTCCTCTCAAGTTCATGTTTTCTTATTTTGTTGGAACTCAATCTCATGGGTGTAAACTGCTGGTCTTGTCAACACATGGCATGGAGTGCACCTGCACACTGGTGAACTGGCATTTTTCTGGGGCAAACAGGTTATTTCTTCAATTTGGTGAGTTGCCGTGTGCTGTAGTGTTGGAGAATTGCAATCTTGATGCCAAGAGTGACAGCATTTCTTGTGGTCTGCTTTCCACTTGCTCAGAGGATGTTGACAGCTCAGCACAGTTATGTTCCATGATATTTTGGATACTTTATTTACTGAAATCACACAAATCCTTTATTCATGCCCCGGATCCTCTTTCCACTTTTCTTTTAAAATCAGCTGTTGTCAGCTGACAGGTGATCACATACACTTAAAAAGTTGTATTCCAATTATTGCCTAATGCCAGTCTGACAGAATTAAGAATACTAGGGCAATCCTACCCACTCTATAATCTGCATGACTTGGTAGCATACTGACTACATTGCCTTCATCTGAAGGCAATAGATGTCACTTCTATCTCTAACTGGAATGATTTTTGTTGCATGTTTAAGCCATAGTTACACATGGCAGATCAGCTGGTTAAACAAGCACCACACTGTTGTAAAATAATTACAAAAACCTCTGTGCTTATGTACACATCAAACCTGTCTTTGTGATACATTTTACAGTTTCTACTGCAAATCACTTCATGTGCTGAAAATAGTCGTCGATCCACTGCAATGTCTTTCATCCGTAACAGCTAAGCAGGCCAACAGCTGTCCACTATAGTCTAATTTTCTTTTGTACTTAGATGCCCTATAGCATATAGATTATTATACATGTCTTGATCAGTCCATCACTGCTATATCTTTTCAAATATTGCACAGATTGAGGTAAAATTCATTTCAGACATTCTGGTACCCAGAAGACAAATCTTTCTGACTTTGATACTAACCTAAACACAAAAAACACAATAAACAGGAAGACATTAACAAGCAAGTAACAAGGTGACCAAAAGACAAAACTGTAAAAACAGATGTGCATGAAACAGCAGATCATAAGCAAGACAGGGGGTAACCAACAGAACAATCACGGGTAACAAAAGGAGGATAAAAACAAAGAATTCTGGCTCAGACCTGACACAATGTGCAAGTGTCTATACAGCACACAGCAGGTAAAACATAGTCCAGCAGAGGGAAAACCCAAAACTGCAGGGAGCAAAAATTCATAGGTTCCAGAAACAAACAGCAAGAGATCATCAGCAATTAACTGGCAACTGGAAACAGTGAAATGGCAAGTATCCATAATATGAACAGCTAATCAGGCACAGGAGGATACAATCAGGAGTGAAAAGCAGGAAGTAAAGTTGAGGCCAATAACAGGTAGGAAGTAGGCAAATGACTAAAATAAAGGTCCAGAACAGGATGTGCCAGAGAATTGTGACTGTGATTGTCATTTTGTCAATTTAGTCAAACAATTTGGCAACCATTGAATGAATATCTCTTCAATCTGGAACTTAAAGCCACGGTGCTGAGAGGATAACTCCTAAAACTCCTAATGGATTTAGTGATTTCTTGACTTTCACTTTCTATGGCACCAACAGAACTGGTATCATGGACTTATCTTCATTATTATTTGAAATGGCGGACGTTGTGTGGATGGCATCTGACAATATCTGCACTGTGTATGTTTTAAGCCTATAAACTTTGTGCATACCTCATGCTCCATACATAGTTTATTGTATGTAACATAAGAAGTTAAAGAATATTGCTGCTGAAGCATGTGCAACTGAACTTTAAACCCAAAGGTATTAGCTATCTGTTTGTCATGCACAACTGTAGCCACAGCAGACAACAAATAAATCTCTTCATCCACGTTCTGCTTCACATTTGATCTTAGAGGATGTGGTCATAGACAATCAAAATCATAATTATGGATACAGTGCAGCTAGGGGGACATTTTAAAAATGGTGCTGAGGTGACCAGCGTTCATCTATTTATTTTTATAGGGGTCTCGGCACGAGTAACAAACTTGATTTATTTCCCTGTGCTTTTAAGGGTGCAAGACCCAGACATTCAGATATGAAGTGGAACGCTGCTAAGAATTTCAAATGCACTTTTAATACATCCCCCTCATATTGACATTTAGGTGGGAATCCGTCTTTTTTATTTCTGTCATTTCTGGCACTGCAGCCATTGGTATATTTGTGTGTGTGTGTCTGTGTGTGTGCATGCATGTGTGTGTGGCAACATTTATTTCCCCTCATCGTCTGTTCAGAGTGAGAGGAGAGGTGTGGGGAGGGTGGGAGTGTAATGGTAATCATTTTTTTGTGACTGCGCCCAGGGTCTGAAGTGGCTGTTGCAGAGGACTTTTAGATTGATCTTGCAGTATGCACATACGCACACACACACACACACACACACACACGAGCCCTGAAGAAGATATGCTATATGGATTGCATCTCTCCCCCTCTGCTTGCCCTCCCTCCATGCCGCTATTTGATTAATGATCCAAATATGTGAATAAAAATATCAAAACAACTTGTCAAACCCAGGGATTCCAGAGACGAAACAGCTTAAGGATGAAACTAGAAGTGGAACATTTTCATTTTCTTTTAGCAAATATTGTTTAAAAAATCTATGTCTAATTAATTTATTTCTCTATGCAGATGTGTGACGATTACGTGAAATGAGTCAGCACTTGGTAGCAGATAACATGAAATATTAGAAAATGAGGAAATTATAGAAAGGAAAGTGTTTTTGCTCAAACTATACTTGTAGGGTATTATGTATAAGTAGTATGTGGATGTGTCTGTGTGTGTAATCATGGAGTGTCAGTGCATATAGCTATGTATATATGAGGTACCCTGCTGAGCATGTGGATGCTTAATTCACAGTAGTGGCGTTATCAGCCTTGTTCTAACACAGTAGACCACTAATTGACATTTTCATTAACAGCAAATTTATGTTCCTATTTCTGTCTGCGATAATGACCATTTCCCAAGCAGTGCTATGGGCCCAGCTAATGGACATGGAATAAAGGAGGAAACTTGTTAAATTATGATGGGGGTAAAAAGAGGCCATATATGCTCCAGCTCTTCAGCAGTATCAGTGAGAAGGAGGTTGAGCAGCATTAGGTGATGGCTGGAAGTTGTAGATGATTGAAGCACACAAAAAGACTGAAAACAGGCTCACATCACAACACACCTAATGAAGAGCATAAATACACACAAGAGAGTTGGATTTGAATTTGAGCCACGTGAGTTCCTGCATTGAACAACAGGCTAAACAGAGTGTCCAGTCAAAATACACCTCTGTATCAGGCCTATAGCTCATAGATTTTTCAACACAATTTATTCTGACTTAATATACAGTACATAGCATGGCTATCTGGAACAGCAGGGATTTTCTTGCTGTGGTCCACTCAACTAATGGGCAGTAAATCCAGCACAACTAATACAAAAAGAGATTATGTCTGTAGCAATAAACTTAGGTGAAATGCATAACTCTCCACAACCAGCTTTCCTTTGAACACTGTGTGATCACATGACATACTGCTTTTTTATTTTGTCAGACAACGTCACAATGTTACAAAATATTAATTTACAGCTGTATGTAACTTACTCAGGACTGAACCTGAGATGCCTGATGAATTCTGGGCCTGGAGTATGGTTGTCTGGCTGCATCACAAGTGTTTTAATTTCATGTATCCTTTTTTGATAGGTTTACTCTAGTGTAGGAAATGTATTGCTGTGATTTGGAACGTTTTAAATAAAATGGGATTAATTTAACACTCATCTATTCTACTTCATTAAAAATAAAATGCTTAAAATGTGTTTAAATTTTCAGCATCAGTGTACAGTTGAGGATTTCAGCGTGAATGACTGCTTTGTGAGGACTGCACTGATGGGCCGTTAGTGGAACAATGGGATGTTCTTACAATTTGATGGGGTGAGTAGTACTGCATCTACATCCATATAAACTGGTTAAATCTACCAAAAATGGCTCATTATATGTCAAAAAAACATTTTGCATAATCATGAACACATGTCAAAGGAAATCTATACCTTTGCTTTGAAAATACAACAAGTATAAGCTCTGGATAAAGTGAAATCTTTTTCAACACAGACAAGTGGCTACAGGTGTGAGAGTGTGTCTCTGTCTTTGATGGTGCAGATGTGCATATGTGTTTTCTTACTCAGATGGTTGAATTTTTAGGATATTTAGGTTTGATGGGTACTGCAGAGAAAATACCACCAACAGTGAATTATAAGCAACAAAAGGTGGAGCTCAAGCAATTTAACACATAAACATAAAGCAATTTCCCAAACTGGCTATTGTGAATGATATGCATTTTATCATTTGCATATGTATATGTGACTTGAAATATGATTTGAATAATCTTCCTCTGAAAAGGTATTAATTAAAGCAGTCATTTTTCATATTGTTTAGTGCAATGATACTAGCAAGGCTATTTTGCTGTTATTATTTTCTATTACTTAGAATTATTTTTTGATAGGTACTGATAACCATTGAGGAAGGAATATTTCTAATTTTTACAACTTCTGAATGGACATAGAGGTGCAGCCCTAACTTTGGGGAACAATAAGTGCTCACTAAAAGTGGACAACATCATGCCTGTGATCATAATCAAACCCTGTCATGGCACCAATTATTGATACAGGGTTGTCAGACATCCACAGAAGGCTGAAGGAGACCATTCGTATCTGACGCCAGATTGGGACCATTTGCCCTAAACTGACCCACAATCCTTAGTCTGGAAATGACAGAGGAAGCAGTATGTATAGCAGTAATGCTATATGATGAGACTATGTCCACATGTCCACTTTTCTGTTTACATTAATTCATGTTTTTGTGAATACATTTCATATGTGTTGTGCATGTATATTTTTTGTGACTGATATATACACTTGGCATACATTTCTTTTATTGCCAGTGAGAGTAGTGTGAGTGTGTGTGTGTGTGTGTGAGTATGGCAGCAGAGTGACAGCAGACTAAAGTCCCACCTCAGACAACAGTAATGGAGACGTCAGCAGGATAACAGAGTGAGTGGATACACACACACACACACACACACACACACACACACACACACTGGTGCATACACAAGCAGAGAGCAGCATGCACATAGGCAGTGTATTAGATGAGCATCATACCCATTCATGGTGGAGATGATTCCATTTGCAAGACCATTCAGCCTTTTGATGGTCTTATCTGGAATTAGACTATCTAGAAAATGCCTGACTGAATAGTGTGTGTATGTGAATATATATCTTTGTGTATGTGTCCTATCTATCTATCTATCTATCTATCTCTCTCTGATATAATATAAAGTACAAAAAATGTAAACGTTAATGTGATAAATAAAATCTACTGTAATGAAATTTAATAAAAACAAAGTTGAAGCATTTCATTTTTATGGTATTCTCAATGTTCCTTGACAGAGAAACTCAAAAGTCTTGATTAAAGTCTTTATAATTTTACAGTATTATGGGTTTATGTTATGACCATCAGTTTTAAAGGAACTTGCAATCAACTTGATGGCAGTGGAACAAGCTGTAAACAAAGCATCCAGTATGTTTTCAGGCACTTCATTAACTAGGTTACAGTCAGCTTTCTCCAGTAAACTAACTCACATGAAACCCTGATTTTTTCACTGGTTCCACAATAAGGTTATTATTCTCGCTTTCAGGAAGAAATATCTCAGCAACTATAGAGTTCAGTAAATTGTTATCCGTCCTTCCATCCATTATCTATACCTGCTTATTGCTATTTAGGGTCCCAAGGATCTGCTGGAGCCTATCCCAGCTCTCTCTGGGTGAAAGGCAGGGGTCCACCCTGGACAGGTCACCAGTCCATCACAGGGCCACATAGAGACAAACAACCTCACACACTCACACTCACTCTCACTCCTATGGGCAATTTAGAGTCACCAATCAACCTGACATACATGTTTTTGGACTGTGGGAGGAAACCCAGAGAAAATCCACACAAGCATGAGAACATACAAACTCCAGCAGAAAGGCCCCTGGCGGGTTGTGAACACAGGCCCTTCTTGCTGTGAGGCAACAGTGCTAACCACTCATCCACAGTGCTGTAAATTATCATGTGATGCTAATAAATGTTACAATTTGTTACCAATGTCTTTTGTTCAAGTTATTTCACTACATGTTACATACACTTGAGGAGCTTCTGGTTGATTCTGCTTGTCTCAGCTCAAAGAAGAAAACAGATATTGGAAATTAGTCTGATTATAGAGACAAGTAACAAAGAGTGCCCCTCTCTTTAGTGGTGTCAGGTAGAAGCATCAGCCAGCCTGACACATTCATCTCACTTTATAAGAATGAGCTGGTTTCATGCCATCCACCTTATTCATGTAGCCACAATTATCCATACATTAATAAAACCTGACTGGTTATTATAGGAGAAAGAGGGAGAGAGTGGGGAGACAGATGCAGAGAGAGGGAATATGTAGGGCTGTACAGTGAACAATCTCCGGATAATTAACAGGAAGATAAACAAAACATAAATTTGGATATTGCATTTATTTGGACTACCACTCAAATATGCGTGAACCACGTTATTTTAATTAAAAGATAAATCTATGTGACATGCTGCTTCCCAGTTAATTATTCAGTGCTGTACAATAAAAACAAAACCCATTAAATATGCCACGCACTCTATTTCTCCATTAACAGTAAAAAGCGCTCATCCTGGGGACAACATTTCAAATTCAGCTGCTGGTTTGGCTTTTTCCCCTGTTTTTGTCTCTTCATTGCAGTGTGTTTTTTTTTTTTTTCAATTTTTTTCTTACTTTGCATTTACATTGCTTCTCAGATCGTACACTTGCAAAACATTTGACGGGAGCATTCACTACTTTTGAAATACATCTATGGTACCCACACAAAAAATTTATGAGCAAACTCTTAACAGACCTCTTTGTTCTATTGGTTCTGGGGAAGAAAATTTCAGCTGCGCTTGACTGTTGTAAGATGTGACCAACTGATGGAAAAAAACAAAGGTCTGTAAGTTTTCGAGTGAAGGGAAAACTAACAGTCAGTGGGCTACATCAAATGCAGGTTTTGGCTGCTGTAGGTTTCTTGATCATCTTATGCTTTTTGATAATGATTTACAGTAATTGTGAGTTATTCTAGATAAAAACATCTGTCTCAAAGATTTTTATCTTGTAAAATTTGTTAAGTCGGGTAGAGTGTGTCAACTGCTGACTGTGATTAGAAGTAGAAGCTTATGCAGTTACCAAAATGGCTAATCAAGAGGTAATTTCTGTGTAGTTCAGTCAGTCTCAAGGTGACAAGCTTTTAAAATGATTAATGTCCCAAGGCTTTACTCCTTCCATAGAAAGAATGAGATCGTCTTTGAATAATGTGTTATAGTTGATGGTCTGATCCCATGTCTGGCACATTACAGCTAAAAAAGTTGCAGATCTGTGCATGAGTGGGGCTCCAAAAAGCAAAATTGTCTATAGAAGAAATAAAAACACAATGGGACACACATTGACCTGTTCCAAGGAATAGGCTGTCATGAAATGTTTATAGTGGAAAATAGTGATCCACTGACTTCTCTTCTTGCTCCACTTTAATGTTAATAACTTAACAATTATCATCAGTTTGGAATTTTCATTTGTTGCTTTTTTATGATACCTGCAAGACTGATTTTATTACTTTTTAGTTGTCTGTTGGGACACTTTGACATATCTATTTTTCTTTTTATTTTAGATATAAGTGCAGTGGCCGAATGAATAAAACTGAGCATGTACAAGCAGTCTTCAGAATTCCTCTTTTTAATGGCAATATTATAGGCATGTTTTACGACAAGTCACAAGAATTATCACATTGTATGTAGTGAAACATTTAAGTCAGCAAACATTTCAGTGTCAAAGTCTGTACTGGAGTGATTGACCTGAATGGTGTGAAGAGATGCAGCCACAGAGAGTGTTTCCCAGAGGTAGAGGTTTTATTGCAGAAAGAACACGGGGTAGATCTCACTGCTTCAAAGTAGCCCACATCTGAAAGTGTAGAATTCTGAAAAAGTAAACAGTCAAATGCTTGATACTCCATTTTACTGACAGATTTGGTCTTTTGTCAAACAGATGTGCTGTAATAAATAATGAGCAATGATATTTTTCTTTTAAATACAAAGTTATCTACTCTTAATATAAGCTTGTATTTTGCAACAAAACCCCTCTCCTCACTTTCCACCCATAGACTATAGAAATCATCTTCATAGGAAGAAGGAATGCGGGCAGCATTTGAACAAAGATTGCATACTACAGAATCTATTGCAGGCTTAAATAAATGGGCATGGTTACACTTTTTTTCTAGCACCAGTGATTATAGTTGAACAAACTGGCATGTGCTACTTAAATAGGAAGCTTGACGAGGATCAAACAGTATGAGGACAATGGAATGGATTATTCTGGGATTACAGCTGGAGGAAAAATGGCATATTGGTCTTAGGGATGGACAAAGAGTATAAGTCACAGAGGAATGACAACAAATGGCATTCTGCAGCATGGAAACAAAAAAATGATTGCCTCATCTTAACAAAATGATGAAATCATACTAATCCACATGCTTTAGTAAGATGGAAAATCCAGAGTACTGGTGCAAAAAATGGAATGTGTACTCTTTTGAAAACTTTTTTTCCCCCACTATTGAGGTTTTGCTAATATACCTAAAATTTTATGCATGATAAAATACACCCAGAAAGCAAGGTACAACCACCAAGAACAGAGTAGTGCATTGAAACCTATAGCTTATACTACATGGCTATCTGGCTGTGACAGGGTGGTATTTAGTATAGTTACAGTATAAGGCAGTGAGAACTACTATTCTGTTGGTTACCAAAAAACAGAAAAAAGCATCATAAATAGAATAGTCTTTCATATACTGTGTAGTTTTATCTAGAGAAAAAAGTTCAAATTGTAGTGACAATTAAAAACACGATTACAGCAGTCCATCAGAATATTGAACCTAATCTACGGGCCTTGTGCACACTCTTTTTTTTGTCTTTTTTCTTCGACACTTCCACCGTTTTCCTGTCTCTCTTCTTTCTGCACCATCTCTCCAAGCATGCAGGAGGTGTATGGTTGTGTGTAACTTCATTGTGGTGGACTGTAAACTCCTTTAAGCAGACATGTGGTACTAAGGCCCTGGGGTTTTAAGAGTTTGGTACCCCCACCCCACCATCACATGTGTGGGAAGATATTGACTTAGAGTCCAGATCATTTCTCTTTATCAGAAAAACACTAACAACCCCCAGCTACTGGGGGTTGTTAATACGCTACTGTACACGCTACTGTACCACCAACAAAACACAAAGCTCCAGCCTTTTTTACTCTCCTTGCCCAGCAGTAACCAACAGCTGCCAGCACAACAAAGTTAATACATTTTTGCCCTTAAAACAATCTAGTTTGATTTTCCAAGATCAAAAGATTATGTTTTCAATGTTTTCCCCCTCAGGAATAAAATCCATATGAATAAAAAATAAAAAACACTACTTAGAGAATGCCACTTTTGAAAAAAAAAAAAAAAAACAACAAACAACTTTAGTAATATTTTTATAGAAAAGGTATAAATAGAGACAAAAGCAGGGTAGAGAGGACAATTATCTTTTCAATTATCAATTATTTTTCATCATGTTGAATCCTATGTAGCAACTTTCCAAGAGCTTATCAGAAGAGAAAACTAATCCTGCTTTTTGTGTCACTGTGAAAATGTGTGGAGAAATTTAGGAAAATTTCACACACCATTTTATATGTACAGATCACAGCTGGTTATATTATATCTTTCTTTCTGAAACATAAAAAAATCTTCCACAGTACCAACCTCTTATCTGTCATCATAAAGCAGCCCAAGCTAAAACTCCTAAACCTCCTGGTCATGCTCTTATGTGGAGCCTGTAAGGTGACCTCCAGACGTTTAATCAGCAAAGCCAGAGCAGAATGTTGACTAATGGATGTTTCAAATATGCCGCTGATTGATTTGTCTTGAATTTTCCAGGTCATTCTACCAGATTAGGCTTATATTAGAAAGAGTCAGAGTGAAGGGAAGGCTGGAGAAGAGTAGTGGGTGACTTGAGGGGCTCTGGCCAGCTGATGGGACTCAACTTGACCCCCTGGCATACTGTCCAGAGTCGGATTACCACTGTAGGACTCTGAGTGTGTGTGTTTGTGTGTGTTGTTGAATTGATTTCCTCTGCGATGACAGCCCCAGTCAGGCTGGCACCATTGCCCCCCCCCCTTTCCCCTCTATCCCCAACACACACATGCCACCATTACCGCCACTGACCCTGCAACACTTACACACATATATAGTGCTCATCATTTGCACTGGGAAAATAACAGCCACTGGTGTTATGTTCTAGGGTGGCAGTGATGGTGGTGTGCATTCAAAAACCCTCCTTCTCCTTATAACCACTGTTCTGCTAAATCGTTTACATGGATCATTTTTCTGATAAAAGCATTATTTTTGGAGAAAAGGCTGTCAATGATTTTAGATTACTTCATTTGTCTTCCCTCTTATTTTATACATTCTTTCCTCCATGATTTGTCTACAAACTATGATTTGATAAACAGCTTTTTACTTTCCTTTCTTTCCTTTCTACAATTACACATGATCCACTGTGCTCAGTTAAAAAACAGAAATGCTTAATCACCTAATCACAAATGCACACATTATGTTTTCTTAGTAAATGTTCACAGACTTCAAATAACACACATAAAGTATGTTTACTTTGTACTTATAACATGGGGAGTGTGGTCTATCCACAGTGCTGTTCGCTAGTACTTTTGTTTATGTCACTGACTTGCCATTATTTGATCAAGGTTTTCAGGACAGTTGTGTTGGAAAAGAGTTTTATAATCATCAACATTCATGTGCATCAGGGAGTGTTTGTCTACTTATACAAATCTATCAAATAATGCATAGCCCAACCCAGACACAAATCTCTCTCCTAGATGTCATTAACCAGCCCTGCCAATGAAAGTTTCATTCCTGGTGACAAGATGTGGCCTCCCCAGCAAACAGCACAAAGTTACTCTCATGGCTTCCATCTGCTCCTGTCAATGGTTGATTAGCTGTAACAGCAGCAACGGAGTCATCAGGGCTCTTCTCTGGGACTTCAGACTCAGGACGGGAGCGTTTGAAACGTCGGTCAGGGTACTGGCTGTTGTCAAAAGGCATGCGGTGCACGCACAGCACATGGGTCTTCAGGTTGCCCTTCTGGGAGGCACTGTAGGGGCAGTAACTGCACTTGAATGGTCTCTGCCCTGGGGAAAGAAACGGAGAAAGTAAATATTGTAACCTTTTAAATCTTGCAACTTCATACATTTATATTTATAAGAAGTACCAGGATTAACAGCTTTTTCATTCCCTATAACGAGGTATATTAGTGGCCATGGACAAGTACATCAGCAGTCCTCTGTGTTGTGTGGAGCAGAATGCATTTCCAAACAAAAGAGTAAAGTTTAAAAAAAAAATGTGAACATACATTGTTTACCGTCTTTTTTGCTTCTCTTCCCTGTAATTTGTGGTTGCATTGCTATGTTTATGTTCTTCACAGTCACAAAATACACACAACACAGAAATCATCAGAGCAATGCTCCATGGTATTATGAGTAGTCCGAAAGTAGACACAGGGTACCCTTTAGTTTCAAAGGACAGATATGGCCTATGGCACCGCTATTCAGTTATTAACCTACTAAAATCAGTAGATGAATGATATTTCATCATAGAATATCAGATTTTTATGTTTTGCGTTCTACAATGAATGTTATTCATCAGCAGTAGAGAACAAAAATTGCAGCAAACATGGAAGGACACATGCTTGATAAATTGCATTGTCCCGAGCACTTTCTAGACAATTAAAATCCTTTCTCATCGAACCAGAAACCATTTACTGTGGTTTGTTGTGCCCCATGTCTGCTGCCACACTGCTCACGTGGAAGCTATGCTGTCAATAGCCGCTGCTGCTCTGCACCCTGCTGCCTTAACATTTCAAAAGCTCCATGTCCACCCAGAGATACACCTGTAGGCTGTGAGTCTATGTTCCCAGAGGGAGAAGTTATTATATATTCCCCAATCCCTGGTGTGGTGAGCTTGGTGTTACTTTGTTGGGAGTGACTAGAGACTATAAATGGATATGGTATCTATCCTACACACATAGTAGTCCATTACATGAGTTGGCTGACTGAAATACAAACCAGCACTCACATTTATACCTAAAGGCAATTTAGTTTTATAAAAATGTATTAACAGCATGAGGGGTTAGACTGAGCTACTGGAAGAACAGGGTAAAGTTGAGGACAAAGAGGAGAGAAAAAGTGATTTTCTCATCTGCACCACCCCAGCAGCACTGCCCGCTCTCTTTATTGATACAGATACATCCTCAAAACATTACCCAACATTTAATAACTCGCCTCACTTTGTGCAGTCAGACAGCTCCAACGAATTCATCTGAACTAAACTTTTGCAGCTCCCTGAGTCAATATGCATCTTCTGAAGAGCACGCATACATCTAGTCCCCTGAACACAATAGCAGAGCAGAACGAGGCAAGGTATTTTTCTCTATCTCTCCCCCTTGCCACAGCTCCAGCACAAAATGTTCTCTCTAGATTGAATCTGATCATCACTGCAGCAAACACAATGGCCCTTAATAGCACCAGCCGTTTGTTTGAGGGATGCCGATTACACCGCCATCATAACCCACTTCACTTAGCTCACTCACTCACAGACAGACAGAGAGGACGAAATGGAGAGGGAAGGAGGAAGTAGGAGGGGCAGAATGAACAGAGAGTTTGAGCCCTCTATAGTACTTTAGATTATTAATACCACTACATTTGCAGTTACTCTTGTTTTTTTCTTTATCTCTTATTCAATTTGAGATGCTCTAAATAAATTTAACATATGGGGTTTAAAAGAGGCGCGGGGATAGGTGCAGGGAATATAAATAGGTAAAAGGCCAGGAATTAAAGAGAAAATCTATTTGAAGCACTCACTGGCATGCACATGGGGTTAGCGTGAGTGAGTGCACAATCTACTTATACGGACACGTGCACAGTAAGGTATACACACACACACGGGCCTGATGCGAGGATGCAACGAGGCAACGCAAAGTGTGCGCAAGCAGCTACTTTGTGTTTGGCAATCTGACACAGGCTTTGGAGCCTCTCTGGCTTTCTGATATTACATTGTTTGCTTCTGAGCCAGACAAAGGGGATTGCTACAAGTTTGGAGGCTTTGGATGTTCCAGTTGTCTGAATTTCCAGATAAGCTAGTCGGCGGCACACAATGAAGGGTCCCTTTTATTCATGTGCAGTTTAATTTCACACTCTCTTACATTACGTTAAGTCCGAGAGGCAGAATATCTTATCCCATTTTACACTTAAGGAGAGCGAGTTATGCCCCCAAACAATTCAACTTGTTTTTTTGTTTGTTTTTATTTTTTATTTTCTTACTCCCCTGCTTACTTGCTGTTTGTCTCCATTGACTTTAAAAATAAATACAACCCAGGCTTGGTTTTATCTCAAGGGAGATGTTTAGACTGTGGCTGGAATCACATGGCTTGAAAAAGTTTGGATAAGATGTTTAAACATGAGCTAATGTTGAGACTGAAACTGACTTCTGACTTCTGCAGTGCAACTTACAGACACACGGGCTGTACTTTGTTATGAATTAAAAATGAAAGAGAGACAGTCTCTCACACACACACACGCACACGCACATGCACACACACACACACACACACACACACACACACACACACACACACACACTGAGACACACACACTGAGAAATCCTCCACATACCCAGCTACTGTGAAGGGCCAAAGTTGCCATCATTAATCCATGTCCTCTGGTCTGTTTCAGTAACCAAAACAGCCCACATGCTGACTGTGGCCTGGCAACACCACCACAATGTCCACCACCACCACACCATCTAATGTCTGTCACACTGCTCCCTGTGACTCACCCAAAGCCAGTGTGTATCTAAGGTGTTATTTGAGCAGCAAAATTAGTTTCTTTTACAAAGTGCAATAATTTATTGCTTCAATTCTACCTTTGGAAGTCAAGCTAGCTTGGCTATTCTAGATCACATAATAGTTATTCAACACCAACACCAGCCACAGCAATGGTACATAAAAAGAAACAATAAAATGTAATTTAAGACCCAAGACAAGACAAAAGGTTTAAGTGGTCCCTTAATGCACACTATTCTGCTCTGGCTATTTAGACAAATACATATGTCACTCTAAATTTCAGTGACAGAAATGTAAATATTCACAGAGAATAAGATAGGTCATGTATGTATTGTATTTTTACTTTGCTTTATTTAAGTTATTTGTATTTCTTGTTTTTTTTAAGAGTCCAGTTTTTTTTGTATGTTGCCATGCCAAAAGCCTTTAAAACTGAAGGAAGGAAATACATAGATAGAAGAATAAAGAGAGAGAGAGAAACAGGAAGAGAGAGGAGAAATAGTGGTCTTGTTTTCTTATAGTGGTGCATTATCTAAGCCTGTTAATTAACCCCCTAAGGCCCTTTCCATGGAGATCAGAGGAAAAGGTGGTGAGGAAGTGGGGAGGAGGGCAGGAGGAGTGTGTTCATGTGTGTGGAGGGAAGACGTAACACACTGCTGCTGCAAACATGCCCATGTTTCACCTGCCACACATGCACTTCCCCACCCCACCCATCATTGGACACCCCCCCCAGCCTACTGTAATTATCTTATCTACACCCATAAAGGCACGCATGCACGCGCACACACACACTTACAATGAACCTCTCAATCTCGTCTACATTCCCTCCAGCTCTTGCTCCTTTTCTCCTGCTTGTCTTTTTTCATTTTACCACACCTTTCTTTTTTCTCCATTTTATATATATATATATATATATATATATATATATATAAGGAGATTATTAGTAGTTCATTGTGGGAAAAACTGCTTTTTTCCAGCTCAAATCATCCATCCATTATGTACAGATTTGCCTTTCATGCTTGCAGGGGGGCTGGAGCCAATCCAAACTGACACCAGATGAGAGGAGGGGTGCACTCTGGACACAGAGCTGACACAGAGATAGACAAACATTCACACCTATGGGAAGTTTGAATTAACCTAACCTGCATGCTTTTGGGCTGTAGGATGGAGCTGGAGTACCCAGAGAGAATGCACACAGACAAGGGAGATAATAGGCCCAAGGGAACCTGATTGTGAGGAAACAGTACTGACCACTGCAACACTGCACTGCCCAGATTGAATCGTAATATTTTTAAGTTCTTTTTGGGCTTTTCATTTGACTTTAAAAGACAGAGAGTTGTGACCAGAAGAACGGGGGGGGGGGTGCTTGTTGCAGCGAAGCTGTAACTTGCCCAAACTGAATGGTTTGCAGCCATATTTGAAAACTCCACCACAACTCTTGGAAAAGTATTGCTTAGCCTGGGTCTTGAGAGAAGAGCTATCTTAAGACTGCAACAGATGGCAGTGCTGGCATCAAATGCCATTTAAGGACGGCTTCTTTGGTTGGATGCCAACATGCTGTTACTCGTCTTTATGTGCCTCTGATGTGTATGGCAGCGTGTTTGTGTGCATAAGTTTGCATATGTCCACATTAACAGACTCTTTCATGTGTTTCTATATGTGCGTCATTGTGTCTTCAGTGTGTGTTTTGGTAAATGTTTGTGATCATATGAACAACGTGTGTGTTTCTGAAAGTGTGTTTTAGTGAGGATACAATATAAGAGAGAAAAAACCTGGGGAAACATGATCAGGTCATTGACACAGGGAGAGAACTTGTATTAGTGCACAAAGGTGAAGTTTGTTTGTTTTAAGTTCATGAGATAAACATTTGAAAGTATCTGTAAACAGATAGACATGCATGAATAGACTATGTCTATATTGTACATTAAACAGTCAAATAAATTGCAAACCAACTGCAAACTGAGTGTTGTGTATAAACTTTTAAATGAAATACAAATCCATGACTATTTATGGAAGCTATTAGTGTGACAAAACAAAGAGAAAATAGGAGACAAAGATACAGGCATTCAGAGTTTGTAGGCAGAGATACAGAGACACACAGAAGGTGTGAGCAATTAAATGTGTTAAGCCATCTGTCCAATAACCTGCATGGATGCTGCAGTTCCCAGATTACTCAGCAAACTGCAACAACACACTCATACATACACGCAAACACATGAATGCAACACCTCTACATAGAAAAATTGTTTTCAGAAGTGTTTCACTGCTAAAATCCACTTCTTCTCTTGCATATGGATAGGTATAAGTTTATTTCCGAAAATGTGATTTGATTTGACTGAGATATAACTCTGAGAAGAAATGAAACTATATGACACTGTAGCAGTCCAATAATGTATTTGTATCTCAAAAAAGCAAAAACAATACACCACCCTTTAACACTCAGTTTTTTTCCAAGGGAAAAACAAATAAATAGAAAAATCTTACACTAAAACCACCAGAACATTAATTTATCAAACCTTACTGGGCTCACCAGGCCTTGACTTGACAGATAAAGATGACAAATGACAAGACAAACTATTCTTCAAATCTGGAGACCCAACAACCATGGCCTTCTCCAAGTCACTTAGGGGAGGCTATAAACATAAACCAAAGTTCCTAGATTTGTAATATCTAGGGATGGGAATTGATAAGAATTTAACGATTCAAATTCCTTATCGATTTTCTTATCAATTCTTCATCACCACCACCTTCAAACATGATACATTTGTGCAAATTAATTGCTTGCTGTGTGGCTAAATGTTTATGGATGTTGGAGATATTTCCCAAATTTGTCATAACAAAAGTTCTGCACGTCTTCCAAGTGGCCCTAGTTTAATCTTTTCTGGTAAATACAACCAAAAATGGACCCTTTTCACAAAAACAGGAAATACGTAAACAATGGGTAAACCAACTTCCGGTTTCCGATGGTCTAAGGCAAAATGGAGCATGTGTTTCCAAAGTTTGGCAACTCTACCAAATTTCACATTTGTGGATGTGATGGCGATAACTGATGCAAATTTAGCCACCAACAAGCTGGACAAAGGCTACAAATTCTTCCATGAAGCATTTATCCATGATTATCAAGGTAAAGCAGATAGCTCATAAACAAGAGTTAGCATTAGGCAACTATGATGGCAGATAAACAATGTAAAGTATGTTGGAGTCAGACATCTAAAAACCCTTTTAGCTTGCTACCACTACGATAACAGGAAGTGCTGTTACCCATTGATGTCTGACTTCCGCGGAAGCGTGAAAAAGGTCTATATGGAACATATGAGTAACGGTATCACGCAAATGTGTACTGACGTCAGCGGAACCGATAATTGGGATTGTTAGGCAAGCAGAGTAGCGATTTCTAGGAATCAAACTACTGGAAACAGGTGCTCTACAAGAACTGGTTCTCGATTCCCATCCCTAGTAATATCTATCTCTTACTTGTATTGATCTGTGAACAAAAAAAGTTAAAGTTATTAAGTTAAAGTATATTTACTAAAGGAAGAGTTAGTACTGACTTGGAAGGGTGCAAATAATCCCACCCCCTCATCTCTCAGTGTGTGTGTGTGTGTATTATTTACATACATATATTTCATTGCTTTTCAAAAAAACAAAAAAAAACAAAAATTAATACAGTTTGTAATTTGCCCAGGGGTCATTGTGTTTCCATGTTAGAGACTAAACAAATGTGACCTAGTCTTGTGTCCACTGAATTTTAACATTATTTATTCATGTATTTATTTTTGCAATGTATTTGTATTACACATTGACCACCTTCAAAAATAAATACATTATACATTTACATCAAACAGCCTGGAGGGATTTCATCCTTCTTTCGATTTCCTCTGATGAATTAAGAGCATTTCCCTCAGCGAGCTGGCGTGTTAATAGAAAATTGGCCTGAAGTTTGGGGAATAACGATTTGGTCTGTTTCCTAGCTTAACTAGAGAAAACCAACACACAAATAACACCAGGGGAAGCACTTAAGGAGAGGAGAGAAAACTGTGGGGGGAGAGGGGTAGAGGGGAAGGAGCTCTTTCAGCATCAAAGCCAGCTAAAATGTCTCCATCAGGGACCAGGTCCCATGTTAAATACTGAACTAGATTATTAATTGCTGTACCAGTAGGACCTGTTAATAAGAACCCAAAATAGCAGCTCCTTCATTTCTGTCTTCATCTGTTGTTCTATTTTCACTTTGTGTGTCTTTTCTGAAGTCTGCCATGTTTTTTTATTTATTCATTTTTCTTTTTTCTTGTGCTCAATGTTTGCTCCACACACTCGTGTTTTCTTACACTGACGCTGTAACTTACACTCATCCACTGATTCTCACTCACTCACTATTTCTTTCACTCATTCATCACTTTTATTTCATTCAGTCACTCCAATATATTTGCTTTCACTGACTTATATACCCCATCACTTAAACTTTCTTTCATGTAAACATTCAGTAGTCGGGTTTCCATCGCGTTATTGTTATGTGCATTTTGAACTATCCCGTCAGAAATGAGTAACGGAAACGTCAAATTTCGAAAAAAAAAAATTAAAACTTAATTTACAAAAAAGTTTTTACGCTCGCCTGAGGTGGTTTTTGATTTGTGTGAAAAATAGCTAATGCAAATAATGAAAGATGGAAACACATTTGTCGAATAAGTTCTGACGTAGCAAACATTACGTAAACCCATGTGACTCTTGATGTTGTTATGTTTCCAGTAGCGTCACCATTATGGCTGCTAAATATGTCCAGTCTCCATTATCTTCGCTTGTTGGTTGCCAGGTTACCAACACCACTCATATATGTTAGCGAACCTGATGGAAGCACATCTAATTCACATTTATTTTATTTTATTCTTTTGCGAATGTTGGAAAGATTTGTTTCATGTTTGGGTGGAAACTCAGCTACTGACCTGTCCACTCACTAGCTCACAAACATATCCTCTTAATCTGTTACTCATTCAACTCTACTATCATCCAAAACAACAAACAAACGCACTTTCGTTTATGGTTTCCTGAAGCCATCCATTCACTCACTTGTGTTACTCATATCGTCAAGTTTTCACATATTCATTCATGCATGTACTCATTTACTCCCTTGCTGGTTTAACCTTAATTTCTTATGTATTGTTTTCAAGTGTATTAAGTGAGTATGCATCATACAGTGTTTTAGGCATGTTTTCTTCTGTTTACAGTTTGCCTCTCGCTCCCTCACTCACCCAGCCATATCATCTTTCACAGGCTCCATCTTTTGTTACTGTAACTAAATGTGTGTGTGTGTGTGTGTGTGTGTGTGTGTGTGCGCGCATGCCCAACATTGCGTTATTTTTCCTCAGAGTCCCTGCTGTACTGAGGGAGGCACAATCTGCTGCTGACCTGTCACTGTACAGAGATAATAGATGCCCAGCTGCATGTGTGTCTGTGCGTGTGTATGTGCACAAGATGTCATTTGTGTTTCTCAGTAATAAAGAGAAAGGAAAAGAGGAAAAAAAGAAAAAAAAAATGAGGGCAATGGGGGTTGATAGATATGCCGGCCACCTGCTTCTCACTCACATTCTGACACAAAGAGCATCAGCTGCTCTGCTGCCTTAATCATCATGAACTTCCTTTGACCTTAACACAAAGAGATAACAGCTAAAAGTTAGGGAAACAAGTCTCATAACAGACCAATGCATAGACTAATTTTAAATCCCTTGAAATGATTTTAGGGCCATTCCTTTTTAACCTATATATGTTACCCTTGGCGTCTCTTTTCACAGTTTTGCCAATGATACTCAACTTTATGCGGCCATGTCTTTGGATGACACAGGATCCTCTTTTCAGATATATTTTAAATACCAATGACAAAGCTAAGTCAGGATGCTGAACACATTATTAAATCCTATAGCACTTACCTCAAACCAACAGGCCCAAAACCTTGGTGTCATCTTTGACAGAAAACAGGATTTCAATGCTCATGTAAACAACCAAGATGAAACAAAATTATTTCCACTTTATCAGCTACTGTCAGGCTGCTCACAGATAGTTACAGGTAACACGTAACACTTGTGACAACACTGGTCACACTAGTGAGTGCTAAAAAGCAGTGTCTCAAAGTTATAGTTTGGTCAGTCCCAGGCTGTCAAATACAGACACTATGTGTTGCACAAGGTTTTCATCAAAGAACAGTGTTTACATGGTTGAAATTAGATCTGGTTCAACTTTTTCTGGTAGATTCCTGGTACGTTGTTTTGTAATGTGGACGTCACATATCATGACTAAAATTTAAAACAGTTGCCACCATATTTTTCCAGAGTTGCACAATCAAATCTGTCAGCGTTGCAAACAACTGTGCTGTGTTTTGACACTGAAAGCCTCTTTCAGAAATTCACTTCTTTCCATTAACCTCCCCACATCTTAAAACCCCCACAGGCCGGAAACTGTCTTTCCTAAGTATTTCCAAATATCGTCAGCCTAACTTGAATAAAGTCAGACAAACTAAGTTATATATCATTTGAAAGCCTTAAACCTCACGGTCCAAATGGTTCAGGATTGAATTATCACAGCAACAACAGTTCCTTAATGTTTAACAAGAATACAAACACAGCAAGACGGTACTTCTTACCTCATCCACACATGGACTGAAACGGCAGGTGTTGCATATCAGTTTTATCCAAAGACTCCAAAATACCGCCAAGTTTTTAGTCCAAAATACGAATCATCCTTAAGCGAAAGCCATAAAACCATCGACATCCAGTTTTCAGTTTTTTATATAGTTTTAATTCCGCCTGTTGCCTGGTTGTTGTCGCCATTTATTTACGGTGGCCGACAAGGGCAAACGCGCCGCAAAAGCCAAAACAGTCGGAAGAGAGGGGACGTGCAGGGGACTGGTGTCATATTTCATTTGCAAGCGACATGACGTCACTCATTGAAACGTCACAGTGCGTCACATCTTGTTTGACGTTTGTGACGTTAACAGCGCGATAAGAAGAAACTGTTCAGCTAACAGCTGACGATGCTAGCGTCGGGCTGTGTCAGAATAAGGCTATTCTGAGGGAGGATTAGACGCTGAATTAGATCCGTGAATACCTGGCACTCTATACTTTTATTTATTGGTTTGAGTCACACTTGTCGACCAACACAGGTCACTAGGTTCATCAGAACAACCTATATTTAGAGCTTTCTAGTCAGAAACAAAAAAAAAAAGGCAAGTCCACAATTGTTACCAGGTTTGTGTCTGTGTACGTTCAGTACAATTTGCCTTAGCCAGATTCTGACTTTTTCCACAATAAACTAGAAAGTGTTTTTTTTTTCCCAGTGATACCAAGATTATCAATATAACTATTAAAATGTAAATACAACAGCCAGTTTAATTTGGGTATGCATTTCTCAGGCTTGTGCACAAAAAAGGGGGTTCTCGATAACAACATGTTGTTAATGTGTTGGTTTCATACCTGAGCTCTCTGTCACTCCCTGGTCACTTTTCTGTAAAAATCGTGAGAGCAATCTTACTAGGTTGGAGCTAGTTACCATTATGTGTCACTTTCAACACAATGCAATAAAGTTCGCAAAAGATGAAAAAGTCTGAATACCTTCTAAAGTCCACAGTATGATCCAAAAACCAAGACTCTAAAAACACAAGACACAGTCATGAGGAAAATTGCTACTTTAACTACATCCATTAGTGTTTTTATAATCTTTGTTTCACTATAAGACAGAGTCAGGCAGAGTAATCCAATTTTAGTTTCAGTTTTGGCATAACTGCAAGTTGCATGTTCTCTAAAACTTGTAGTTGTCAAGCCAATAATAGGATGTCAGGTGTACTTTTGGTCATATCCAACCTAAAGCTATTGTAAATGTCAGGCTTGTTGCTTGCTTTTGATGGTGACAGGAGTGCTGAAAGCAGTGTCTCAAAGTTACAGTGTGGTGAATGGCAAGATGGATACTTGAAGTGCAAGTCTTGGAGATATGCCCAGTGTTCTTCCTTCTCAAGAAATGGGCACATCACCCTTTTATCTTTTCCACCATGTTCATTAACATCTGAGAATCAGCATTTCATCTCCTCCAGGAGTAGAACTGTCTGACTAAAGCGTCAAGGTAACGTTACCCTTGATGCTTAATTTGTGAAGGAAATGGTTTTAGGTCCCCATTGACCATATTTTTCTTTCTGTACTGGCCAGACTGACCTCAGCACCATGAATGTGCTTGTTTATCTCATAATACAGGCCCAGGCCAAATAGCTTCTCCAGGTATGACGTCAGGTATTTATTCCAACAGTTTCTGATTATGGAGGGTTAGGAACCTTCTTATCTGATTTTTAAATTCAGTGAACCAAACCAACACTTTCTCCCAGGACATTCACCATCCCTCAGTACGTAGGAGGAGTGACAAGTATCCTTTGTCCTCCCACAACTGCCCAACAACTGTTTGCTGGGCAGCCTTTAATAAAATTGACATTTATTTACCAATCTTTTAGGTTTCTTCAGTTTCTCACTGAAATATGTGGATGCCAATGCTTGCCTCAATCTCATCATTTTATTTTTAATTACTTAACTTTTTTATTTTTAATTACTTATATGAAGGCTTCAATTAGTTATGAATTCAAGGGGTCACAAAAACAAGGCTTTTGGTTTTCAACACACCAGAATATTTGTTAACATTTAGCATAATCTGATTATTAATATTAACAGTTCCTGATTGGTTTACTTAATGTATTGGAAAATTAAATTGCTGTTTTCTGCACTCAAATTTGGGTGGATTGTGCTGAGACTGTAGAGTATTCAACAAGCTGAGGTTCATAAAGTGCCTCCTTGGGCTTAGGGGTACAGCTATCCAAAAGTCTCTCAACATTATAACAATAGGTTTCATCTGCATTAGCACCTACAGTAAATAACTTTTATAAAAGGAGAATAAAAGGGGCCCAAGCACAGAACCCCCCCAACACATTAACATAAACAGTAATCCAGTTTGAACTTTTCGCATCCTCACTGAGACACTGAGGCAAAATAGTATTAGCATGAAAACACTCTTTTAGCACATTACCACAAGTGTTTAGCCAACACAGACAGATTGTAAATAGCCCTATAACGTTTTAAAGAGGAAGCACTGCAAATGAGTAATAAGAGTTGATTTTTACAACTTATGTTTCTCTTTTTCTGTATTTAGACTAAGAATGTCAGACAAATGCATGTTTCCTTAAATCTAATTTCACTAAGGCACCATGCACCTCAAAAAAGGAGAATAAATGAAATCATTCCTGTTACAAAGTCAGTGACATTTCATACATTTAAAGTACAAAAAGATACCAGCGTAAAATATACTGAATATAATAACTCTAATATATAATAACTACAAAATATTTGTTGAAGCAATTCATGACCCTACTTTTGTTAAAATATGTCAGACTGACTGACTAACTACATGTTTTTAACTAAGGATGTACTGTCGTTTCTATTTTATTTTTTTTTTATTTGCTGTATACCAACAGTAAAGGAAAGCACACTTTTAATTGAAAACCATTCCAGGTGAATACCTCATGAAGCTGACTAACAAAATGCTATTAGCGTGCAAAGCTGTTACCAAAGCGAACACTGGCTACTCTCAGAAATCTCGGATATATTAAACATATTTTGCTTTGTTTACCACATTTTTTGCATCTAACAAAATTTCATACTTTATTTAAATATCTTATTAATTTACTATGTTGTAAATAATAGAACAAAGAAAAAATGTGTTCAGACATTTGACTCCTACAGTATTTTTTCTAAAAAGGTAAAGAAATCCTTTAAAGTGAAAAAAAAAAGTCAACTAAAAAATATCTTACAGACCCTAAAAAAAGATTTGTGAACAGTTGCTGGTCTGTGTTGGAAAGCACATATTTACCATTGTAAAAATTCAGCTGAAGTTGTGCCTGTATAAAATGTCAATCTTCATAATGACAGGATTGAAACACATTTTTAAACCAGGTAATTTTGTAATAATTTTAAAATCCAACACATGCATCTCAAATAAAAATTGCAGAGCTTGACAAATAGATATGCAATCATGCTGATTGTGAATCAGTTGTGTTTGCTGGTGAGACAAGCTGCAGCTGAAGAGCAAGTGTTATAATCCCACATCAGGACTGGTGTGTGTGTGTGTGTGTGTGTGTTAGCGGGTCACATTGCCCTGGCCAGTTGCTTTTCAAGGACTCAAGGATTTTGTGCAAAACAGGAAAAGAGGAATGGCTAAATAAAAACACCACTATTCCTTTGTGAAGCCTGTCCGAATGTTTATGTATGCATTTTATGTATTTGAATTAATATTTTAAATAACAAGTGCATTATTATATGTGTGTCTGTACATGCATCTTTGTTTCTCTCACTTTCACTATAATTAAGCAATCGACTAAAACAAGAAAACACTCCTGTAACTCCTGTATGATATGCGCAAAAGTTTTACCTCTTGAACTTATCAGCTCCTCTCTGGATGCATTTTGCAAAGCAGGTAACATTGGAATGGAGACAAAATGAATCTCTTCTTAGAGATCAACTTGTAAACACGATCAAGACTTGATCATGTTGTGCATTTTTTGAATGTGAACTTGCATGCAGAATAATCTAATGCAGAATTATCTACCACAGAGCTAAAATCCCTTTAGATCCAACCACCACAACTTTTTAAAACCTCTCCCAGTGGAGCTGTTATTTACCCCTTTTCATATGCTCTCCCCCTTTCTTATCTCCCTTGCTCATTTCCTCTCCTTCTCATCTTCTCACTTTCCTGTCTTTTTCACTTTCACTTTCCCTATTGGGGGAAGCCTATTTGTCTGCTTTAAGTGAAATCACTCAATTCTTTCAGGAAGAGACTTTGGAGACCAGTGGTAACCGAGAGAGAGGGAGAAAGAAAGTATGCGTGTGAGAGAGTCCACCTTCCAAATAAGTTCCATTAATCATGGGCCAGAGTCTAATGTAACTAATATTTTACAATTAGAGGAGACAAGATGGAGCTGGGGGCCATCTATCTCCCTTACACCACATGATCATCGATTCATAAGAGCTGAGGAGAGAGAAGAGGGACGGCATAGCACTAGTCCTGCATATAGCACACACACATAAAAAACACACATTTTGTTGGGCACACACTGGCATACGTGCAGATGCTAACTCACCCACATACATAAACACAGATGCTTAGTAAAAACAGGATGCATCTGAATGACGGGACAGTCTGTTACTTTTCTTTCTATATGTTGTGTTTAAAATCAGGGTTGCAGCTAGTGGTTATTTTTCTTTGTTGATCATGCATTTTTTTTTTTTTTTTTTACTTTATTTTTTGTTTTGTAATACCATGTCAGAAAATAATGCAAAGTACTGATTCCATATTCATGTTCAACTCAGCATCTTCATATTGGCTGCTTTGTCTCACCAACCGTCCAAAACCTACCTACTACATTTACAGTAACAGAGAAGAGCAGGACATTTACACATTTGAACGGTGAAATTTGCTTTTTGAAATTTTCAATGCATTAATTAGGTATCAAAAATTTCAAAAATTTCTGCTAGTTGACAAATTAACACCGCTCATACTGCATAGTATGGTATCATGACTGTATACTGCATTTTATACATCATAGAAGATCAATTAGTAGTTTCATCCATGTGACAGGGCATATTTATTTATCATAGAATAAATAAGTTTAAATTCAATTTAATTTTAAACTTTGAGTGGTTTAAAAAAGTAAATTGCTTACACAGAGTATTCAAGGTGCATCTTTCCATTAATGAAGGCTACTGAAGGCTATTAGAGGAAGGAGAAAGAGAGACACTTCAGCTTATTTTATTTGAGCTAAAATACTTTAAAACAGATGCTTTATTTTAAACAACTGTTTTCAAGTATACCCCTGGCTTTTCTATATTCTTGTTATTGCTGATATAATGTTAAAATAATGTAATGAAATAAACAGAAATAGAAGCAGAAAACTACACACCAGGTGCCGAATCAAAGCACCTACTGAAACAAAACCTAACTGCCCTTGAAGAGCACAATTCTGGGCTAAAATTAACATGTGGGTGTAAAGAAAACGGCTCTATCTAAAAGTGTAAGAGTAATGGAAAAATAATCTGTTTTGAACATTGTGGAGAACAGACAATAAGGGACAACAACGATGTTCACAAACTGTGACAGGAGACAGTAGTAGTCAAAAAGTTTTGACCTGGCTCTAAAATAGTCTTTGCTCTAGTTTTGCTTTTCTTTAACTCATTTTAATTATTCAGTTTACTTATCATTTTTTTAATGCAAATTAAGGTTTGAATGCTGCTTCACAGCCTTTTGTGTACTGCCACAAATAAAATTTTGATGTGAGGAATAATTATTTATTTATTTTATCATTTTGTTGGCCTAATGGTAGTTAAATTTAAACAGTACAAGTTTGATAAAACCACCAACTTTCCAGAATACATTCAGTGGTTATCTCTGCAGTGCAACATGCAACTTGTAGAGTGCAGCATGTACCCACAACCAACTCTGCACCAAAACCTGGTCTGCTGTGCCCTCTAGTGGTCCAATCACAGAGCTGCACTGCAAAAGCCCAGACATTTTAATGTAAAGGAGGAGGGAAAATTAGAGGCAGCTGAACAAATGAGCAGAAAGTCGGGTTCATCAGGAGGTCACCATCTGCCCAACGACCAACCAAATGCTGGCACAACAGCAACCGCTGCAGAGCAGCATCTTAAACACATCAATCCACATGTAGACGCACACAGAGAATTATAAAACACGCCAGCATGCATGCACAAACATGTGCTTACACACACGGCTGCACAAGATGCCATGGAGTAAAATGAGAGGAAATGGATACTGAAAAGAGAGGGGCAGAAATGAAAGACAGGAGGAGAGACAAAGCAAATGATGGGAGAAGAAGTTAAATGAAGGGCAAAGAGTGGTGTTCATCACACTGTGAAAGAGGTCTTTCAAATGTTTGAACAGCTCAGCGGAACAACAAACAGCAACTTGTATGCACACACACACTCTCACGCGTGCACACACACGACAGGCCGGATGGAATGAAAGATGACCTAATGTGTTCTTTAATCAGACACATGTGCACCCTTACAAGGAGACACACACCAACTCAAATTTATATACACACATTTATGCCTGCATGCCCACAACCCCACATGCAAATACACATGCAGCCAAAATTTACAATGCGCACACACACAAAACATAAACACACAAACAGGCAAAGCGGGTAATGTCATGATTGTTCTTGCTCAGGCTCATATCCAGCCATCTGATACATCCTTCTTTTGGTGACGTGTGTGTGTGTGTAGCTATAAACCAGTCAAATAGTTACGTTCTCCGGATGTATATTTTATTGAGAACAGACTCAGTAGATTCGTGGCTTGAGGCCCCCCACATCTGGTGCAGTGCAGCTGATCCGTTTAAAAATTAGTCAGGCATTGACCTGGGCAGCCTCCCAGCAGATCAGTGGCCTTTGGGGTTCTGATGCTAGGTTAACACAAATACGGATTCCATCAGTGTGGTGCAGATCAGGTTTCAGATGACAGAGGGAAGCAATGAAACTGTAAAATATTTCTTCCTTTGAAAAGCAGAGTCAGCTGAACTGGCTGTGCTGTGTGGGGAGGGAACTTTGTATTGGAGTTAACTTTTGATGTGTGGGAGATTTGTCATTTTTACTGTTATGATACGGAAACTATTTCGACTTGCAACCATTGTATGTGTGAAGGTACATCTTCACACACATACAGACGCATTTGTATTAATATAGATCTAATGAGATTCTTTCCCCTTGTTTTGGGTGGTTGACCTCTAACCCCCAACCTAACCTAGTATATATATACACACACACACACACACATATATATATATATATATTAATATATATATATATATATAGCCTGAACCTATCCACGTAGAGAGCGGATGTGAACCACAGGTTCTGGTCTAACAGTTGTGTGGTTTGTATGATTGCCAAAGATACAAAGCACACAACAAGCACACAAATAGTATATACATTTAATTTCTAGGAGACAAAGTGATTTGCTGAAATTTAAATGTCTTCTCTTTACATTTTGCATTGTGGGGCACTCTGGAACATGTTCATGTGATTCACCCCCATATTGTTTCACTGTAGTTATTTTATGAGCACCTTAGATACACAAAGTGAAGCAGACAGTAATTTAGCTGTATGTATTCAACATCATGACCACAGTCTGTGACGCTTAAATTTACTGAGAGATAATAAGTTGTATTGGAAGTGACTCTCAAAACACTTCACCCACTCCTGATCACACAGTGGCACTTCAGCTCAGCAGCTTGCCTTCCTGATTCTCAGTTTGTCAGAAATGAAGAAATTAAAAACATGAAACAGGCCGTTGCTCTGTGACAATCCTTTTTTTTTTTTAGTTTGAATACGTTTTATTTTTATTATAAGTACAGTTCAGTAGTTACAAAACGAAGCATCTGCCATGAGGATACAGCAAAACATAAAGAGTGTTCAGCTCACAAGACAGGTTTTGTACATAATATGTAGAGTGGAATGCTCATTATAGCTGGTTCAGAGAAGGAGAGAGCCCAAGCGAGACTCTCACCATTAATCTCTCATCTTTACACCACTGGAAAACAGAGATAGGGTCAGAGGTCAAAGCCATTGGTCAGTGCCTCCAGCAGGATCTGTCTGATTGGTTCACTCAAACCCCATTTCCAGAATTCCTCCCTTCAAACACCCTGTTACATTTCCCTACAACCATTATGTCTAACTTCTCATATGTCTTACTGATTATTTTAGTTTTGAATCCCCTCTTTTCCTGGCATATAGAAATTGAAAGAATGGTTAATTGTAATCTACATAAATAAAAAAAAATCAGATGTTGTACTGCAGCAAAATCTCTTCAAGTTTGAAACTGGAGGAGTGACTATTACCCAGGCTAAAGCAGTAATGGGCCTATGCTGCAGGTCAAAAGGGGATTTGCATACAAAAGAAATGTGGGTAACAACTTGTCAAAGCCACATAGAGTATAGAGGTTGATCAAACTAAAAAAAGGATGTATTATATTTGGACTGTACATACCGCATTAGAATTTTTCTCTGGGTTCACAAAAAATTACGTAGAAACATTTCACAATGCCAAGGGACACACGAACACACACCTTCAGTTTAGTTAGTTAGCTAGTTTTGTACTGTATAGGTTGGATTTATAATACTATCACAGTGCAAAATACTTCTGAGAACCAAAACAAATGAAAGAAATAAGAAAGGATAAAGTCCCTCTATTCATAATGGATTCTGTATATATGGGGGCAATTATGTTTGCAGCACAGGAGACGATTGTCATCTTTTTGCTCTTTTTTTATCAGTAAATGGAGAAGGAATTAATGTACAGTACATATAAAAATGAAAAATAAAATCAACCCTACATCCTACAGTCTAGCACAGCTACATAGCTTTGTAGAAGCAATAACAGATGACTTGTATCTAAGGCTATACACAATATGTCTTTTTTCCAGTTTTTTGTTCTTTTTTTCTCATCTTAAAGTAAATACATCAAACCATTTTCAGTAGTCAGTAACACTGTGCAACAATGATTGGTGGCAGTATTTTACAAACATCTGCAACACTAAAGTCCTTGAGGTTGACATGAGAGATGAAGAGAAAGGGGTGGAGGGTGATAAGGAAAGACACTTCCCCTTTTCATTGTTTTTGAGATCTTTTTCTTTTTTAATTCTTTTCTGTTGCCTACCTGTTCAGAATGTGGCCGTGCAAACTACTGTCACATCTTTGCTTTCCCTTGTCACAAATGTTTTAAAATGTTTGTTTTCACTTTTTTAAACTACTGTATATCTTTCTATGTACATTAAGTGTCTGTGGGTGCCATTTGAATGATAGAGAAAAAGAAAAATAGAGAAACTGAGCCGCCATATAGCAGAGTAAAGGCCTGTAGACTTGGTTATGGAGGGGGGTTTAATATAATAAGTACATTCAGGCCAGTTTGAAAATTCTGTCTTATTCACAAATATCTTTAGCACCACCACCAAAAGTCAACTATGTGTTTGTTTTTCTACCAGCAGTACCACATTATTTCTGGAAGCAAATGCAGATTGTCATATGGTGCCCTATCTTTTGTTAACTGTAATCCATGTGATGCATGGCAATGGGACATAAACAGTGCCTCTATGACAGCTGATAGGAGAGCCAGAAGTAGCTGGTCTGACAGAAAATTGCGCTTGGTCTCTGTCAACAGTCTGGTAAAGTTGAGTTTCTCTTCTACAGTAGAATACATTCCAGGTACAATATAATGGTGGTCCGTAGACTTAAATAACTGTCTTCTTCATTTAACAGGAGGGAAGTCTTTGAAAGCATTAATTAAGCACTACACTTCAGTCCTAATTAAAAAAAAGACTTTTCTAGCTCGAGGAATGTATCAGAAATTGTGGGACCAGTTACAGTAAGTGCTAATCAGACAGGTAGTTTCATCAAAAGAAAAACAAAACTTTGTATAAGATATAAGACAACAAAGACAAGGGGCATTCAGACCACAGGAGACAAAACAGGAAAGTTGCTATCACTTTGCTTAGTGTCCAAAGATGCTTGCAAAAGTCATTAGGTCCATCTCGCAAATCTGTCCCAAAAGGGACCTCCCAAAACTTTCCTTCATATAGTTTTCGCCTTCTCTTGACTCTGACGGTAGTATGTGTTTTTTTTTTTTATCTTAAATAAAGTCTTTGTTATAGTGTATTCCTCCATTTATCCTTCATCTTCCTCCTCATCATTGCCTTCATCATCATCCTCATTCTCATCATCCTGCCTTGCTCCGATGTAGGCTGTTAGTCTTTGTTTACAGCGTGGGCGTCCAGCCCCTCAGGGTCGCCTAGGTTATGGTTGTTAGGGTGGTTAAGGTCTCTGTTAAGATGGTTGGTGTCGTGGATCAGCGCGGGGTCATGGGTCATGGGCTGGTCCTCCTCTCCCACCCACAGATGCACTACAGCCAATGAGAGAGAAAGAGGCAGATTAGCACCACGGACCCAACAAACGGACCCCACTCTGCATCACACACACACACACACACACACCCTCAGCATTGCATTATACGGTCATTGGGGCCAAAAGGATGGATTGACTGTTAGTTTTGCACAGATGTCCCTAACAAATCGTGTCAAACGTTAACAAATTTAATTGATTATTACAAAAAAAATATGTAGTCTTGGTTTAAATGTCCACATTTTGAGTCTGAGTTTCACCTTCAATACAACATATATGATTGAAATTTTATTTGTAGGGTTCATGGCATTGAAAAACTCAAGTTGGATTTTTTTGGTTGGTATAAGGTATCCCCAATGAAAACTGTACTGAAATAGGTCTATGGACTGAAATACAGTTGTTGTTGTTGTTGTGGTTTTTAAAACTGATTCCCCCACAAAGAAAATGCAATTCACTCCCACTGGTTCACATTAGTGGTTAAAACATTAAAGGAGTATGACTCCAATCCCAGACAGATAAAACCAAAAAGAAATTTGTAATTGTTAAATTCAAAGAACGGAGACTTTAAAAAGTTTCACCTGGATTCAGATGCAATATACTATACAATATATGGTTCATTTTGAAACACATAGAGTGGACAAAATAACAGGAACATAATACAGTAAAATACATTAAAATATACTCATTTCACATATTAATCAGAAGTGTAACTTTCTTACTGCAGCACTTTTCAGTTTGCATTGCACTCTGTTCCTGTTATTCTATGCATCTTGCTACCTCCTACGACAGTCACTGCAAGTATTAGCAAAATAAGAAGTTACTCATTGCATAAGCAAGGTCAGCAAAGCTTTCATTATTTTGCTACATCTGCTTTACAAATCCAGCATTTATTTCTTCCTAATTTTATTTTTGCTTCTTCTATACACAGGATCTTACACTCTGAGATTGTGATAGCATTCTCAGTGAAATAATCATTTCTAAAATGATGAGACGCTAACACATTATGGTTATGACAACTGGAGTAGTTTCATACTTGTTACAAGCAAGTTGGTTGGCTCAATAAGTGTGACAGGAAGTGTGACAGTGGGTGAGAAGAAAAGTGAATAATTCTAATAAAAAAAAGTTTGACAACTTGGTGAGACAGTAAGAAATACATAACTGTAATTAGGTCCCACAGCAGCGGCCACTAAATAATACAAGTTGTCCCTGCCCCCCCATTCCCCCGTTTTCTACACTTTCATTCCCTCAGCAACTTCTTAGAAAATTATTTTGCAATAAAACACTGCTGAACACATTTGCATGTCATGTTCTTTTAAAGTGGCGTTATGAATCTGACAAAACCAAATTAAAACACGGCTTTATTTGAGCTGTGCTTTCGCAAGGATGGAAATGGATATCAAAATGAAAGGAAGTGCTGCTGTAACAGAGGGAAAAATAAAGAGCTAATAAGATGATAAAGCATCTCTTAGATTCAGCACTAAGTAATAACTCTCTAGCTGTCTGTGCGTGGAGAGAAAAACTGTGCCATCAACATTTACTTTACTGTATGTCTCATAAGAGCTTCTGCATTTAATACTGCATGTTACTTATTTCTGATGGCCACAGTGATACAGAAGGATCATTACCGATACCTTTGTTATTGTGATGAAACACCTAATGAACACTTATATAATAATAACAACCGCAATAATAACAATATTACTACTACCACCACTACTACTACTACTACTACTACTACTACTACTACTAATAATAATAATAATAATAATAATAATGACAATAGTGATAATATATTCTGTATTATTCAAAACACTATTAACATGACTAGTTGTGAATGTACATCAAAGAAAATAAGCTAACTGGGATTTTCTCTTCAATAACGCTATTCATCTCAGATTAAAATTCCTCACTAGTGAGGGATATGAGTTCATAACCAACTTTCACCACAAGATGGCAAGCTAAGACAGTAAAAAAGACACAAGCATAGATTCATTTAGAGCAGCAATTTCTCTGTTGATATTCAGCGATTCAGTTTCAACATTTCCATACTAAAAGTCATAACTAAATTAGAAAATAATTTGCTTAAACACACTGAAAAAAAAAACAAAACTAAAAAAGCCACTATTAAACATAATTTCTTCATGTTCCTAACATTTAAATTTATTTACAACATTTTTTACAATTTCTGTATAAAAAGCATCATAACTAAATAAACCAAAATTAAAGTTTTCATGTTTTGAAGCTTCAAAAAGTGTCTGGTCCCTTCCCAAGGGCACTTCCTGCCTTTGACTTCCCTGTAAAGAAACTTCCTGTAACGAGCTCCAGATTAGGTCCCATATTTGATTTTCACTGTTCATTAACTAAGCCACCTGGAATGTTATTATTTAAGCATGGTGCTCCTTCTCCCCAAACAACTGCCGCTGCGAAGGGGGAGCGATTTCCTGGCCAACTTTATAGATTTAGCATAACTTCCCCTCACAGTTTTTAATTTCCCATTCGGGCAGACGGCAGATGCACCTCACAGACACAGAAAACCTGCCTGGCATTCATTTATCACATGAATGCAAGTCTTATCTATTTGTTTCCTTCAACGATTCTGTCCTTCTTGGGGGGATTGATGTCATGTGCATAGATGATGGCAACAGGATAGTGATATGACAGTAATAAAAATTTGCCTCAATAAAAATACCTAACTATTGTCTCATATGTATACAAAGAGAAAGCAGTGAAGCACCAATCAACACGCCCATATCGCCACAGTAGTCACATAAGAAAGAGCAAGTACTCCCTCTTGTGGTGTGCTGCGAGATAGCAGATGGAGACGGGTGGTTATTGGGGAAGAGAGGACCTAGAAAGAGGAAAACATATGGTGTGAGGACCCACAGCTCCAGGATCCATCCACTGTTAATACATGTGTCATGCTTAACAGAATGGATAAATGGGGAGGAGGATGGAACAATGGCATACCACTGCACTGTGAGCATGTGTCTGAGACTGCCTTGGGATACGGTGGACTGTGTGTGTTAATAAGTGTGAGTGTGTGGTCTCAGAGGTATCACCTAGCATTAATAGCAGCACACAACAGGCACTCATCACATAAACGCTGCATTTTGCAGTTAAGCATTCATGATTATTGAGACTGGTGGTGTGGAATATCTGTACAGCATTTCTGAATAAAGCCAAAACCAGTAAGAAGCACTGAGTATATACTTTACTTTACTGATGACCATTACGGTTCACTGATACAGTGTTTTGACAATCCTGACATTTTGTCCACGCTTAATTAAAGCTCCAGAAGTACATGCTTGTCTAAAGGAAGTTTGTTTGAGGTGCACAAAGTATCGTAAAAGCGACTAGATACCATTCGTGCAGCTGTGCCCAACCTGGGTGATAGATTTATGGGTCGCAAATTAATTAACAAAAAGGGAATCATATTATGATTCTAGGATTTATGATTTATTTCAGATTTATGTTTGATCTTTCTTTATTTCCTGTAATTGGCATTCTTGATTGCCCTGGCCACAGCTGGTGACCAGTTTGGGAGCCCCTACAAGAGCTTGTGTTTTAAGCCGCTAAGGAAAGTCTGTAGCCTCATATTAAATGAATTGGAATACAGGTGGCTGGATGAAAAAGGGTATTTTATTTTTAATTTTTCACAAAAAAAACAGGCATCAAAAGTAGCCTGCTTGCAATGCATCATTGGTCCTAATCTCTGTCCTTCTCCAGTGTGTAAAGTTGAGCTCTGTGAACCCTCTCTCTGCCACTGAAGGTGACTAGGACTGCTTTGTTCCCTATCCCAGGCTTCCGGGCCTTCACTAGCAGAAAAGTGTTGTTCTTGGCACAGCCCTGTCTCATTGTACAGCCCAGTATTTATAAATATGTAAATATGAGCGGCACCAGGCATAACACGGCCTGCTTGTATACACCGAGGAGGAGCGACGAGGAAGTGAGCACCCCCCCCCCCCCCCCCCTCTCCAAAATTGTATTTTTAGATGGTTTTAATGAATACAGGATGTTTATAGTTACCATTCCCTGTGATTCGCACAAAAGACTAGAAAAATCCACATCCACCCTGCCACCCCTCCTTTGCACTCTTCCCACCCTCTTCCCCCTCCCTCACCAATCCCTCAAAGCACTACTAAAGAAGAAGGGGTGAGGGGTAAAAAAAGCAAATTTGTGGTGAAACACAGCAGGATTGTTGTGCTCTCAGTCTGCTTTCGACTCAGATCCCTATTAGACAAACAGAGAATGGTGTTAAGGTGCAACAAAGAGTGACGAAAAACTCCTTTGTGCGGGTTGGGGGGGTGGGGGCGCAAGAGAGACGAGACAAGCTGTGCAGCGAAAAGGTTGCTCACGAAGCGACTTCAAGGCGGAACGCAACTTGTGTGTTATTTCTGTTTTTTAAAGTTGCAAAAATAATACAAAAGCTAAATCAATATGTGCAAGAAGTGAGTAAAAAGGTTACCTGTTTTCTGTTGTCTGTGATAATGTGCTTTTTTGTGTGTGTATACGTGTGTGATGACTCCATGTCAAGTTGTTTTCTTTTTATAAACTCAGTTTTGTTTTGCTGCAAACTCTCGGGTCTAGTATGAGGTGATGCGTATGACAGGATAGAAAGATTCAGAGGGAGAAAAAAGAACACAAGTAAAATATAAAAAAGAATGATTGCAATTGGGGAAACACAATGAAGTGAATGTTAGTGGCCTCTTTCTATCTTTTGCTCTCTGTCTCCAAAACTATTTCTGAGGCTAAAAGATTGCTGGCTTGATAATACCTCCGCTGAGCAATTTAAGCCCAAACACTCTGATGCTACAATCTGTCTTCTCTGCCTGATAGCGCTTTTCTCCCCTCTCCTCTCCAAATTACTTTCTTTCATATCTAATTATATTTGCTAATGATCTTATAAGAGAATAATGGAATGTGCTTGATCTATTACCTTTTTTTTTTCAATACATAAATACAATGCGGGGGGAAATGACTATTGGAGACAGGAGGAAATGTTTTTTTTTAATGTTTTTGATGAGAGGGAAAATGAAGCTGGGAGCTGCAGGGTCATTAATGGGCGATGAACACAGAGGTCATCTCTCACATTCTCTTTGACATTTCTCTCATCTGACATGCTGAAACAATCACAACCTCATCGGCACTCTCCATTTTGGCCCTTTGCTTCTCTGTTCCTTGGTAATCTTCCAGACATCAACTTCGAGTCTCTTTGATCTTCTAGTGGAAACATCGAACTTTGTTAGGTGCCAATTCAGCATCACTTGTTTATGATCAGGTTTTCTGTTTAGTCTGAAACTTTCAAAGTTGAATCTTGATAGGAAGCACATGATAGTATCACAGGATATTGATTTAAAAGGTATAGCATGTGAAAGTCATATGGCAGGTCTGCTGTAAAGAATGCCACATGGAAGCCTCCGAAAGATCTGTCCCAGCGTTCAGCAGTTAAAAGCAATGCCGTGGATTAAAATGTCAAAACGTGCAACAGTGTCACTCCTTTACTTTGTCCGAGCTCTGGTTCTGTACCGATTTTCACAAAATCTCACTAGAAAAATAAATTGTTCCCTATTCAAGTGATGGTTTTCTGGTCTTCAACTTACACTTGCAAAATCCATTGGCCTTTTAACTGAATAGCTCTTCTCTCCTTTTGTTGCCAAACCCCTGTCCCGTCCTGTCCCTCCCTCGTTCCCTTCCTCTTAAGCCTTTTCTCTATCCTCCATTCTTCCCTCTTTCTCCCCCTGTTATTTTTTTTCTCCACAGGCCCTAGGACAAGCCAAGCCATGACAGGCACTCTAAACCCCCTGCATTAATGGAAGGAAATGGCATTCGATCCCTGTTTGATCTCCTAATCATTTCTGCTGAAATGATAATTAGTGCCCTTCCAATCCTCCCACAGAGGAGGAGAAAGGGGTGGGTTGAGGGGGAGTGGGTAAATACATAAATAGAAAAAAAATCCTCTTGCTTTTTAGACCCCAAATGACATCTCTGTCACCAAGCCGGGCATGTTCATAACCAACAAGTGCTTTCCTCCACTGCAAATTTCCCATCTCCCATCCTTTGCACACAGAGAAGGGGGATGTACACACTAACACACACTCAGACACAGAGACACAGTGCCTGGCGACTGCTGTCTGTGATTCTTTTCAGCTGACATAATCCTGATTGATTCGTTCAGCAGATAAAAACTGGGTCCACTTCTGCCCTTTTACTGGGGGGGCTGGAACATAATACAGCCTTTTATTCAGCAACAATGTAACATAATGGCGTTGGAATGTGCAGGGGAAAAAAGGCCACATCTTAAATGCTTGTGACACACTGTGCTTTGAAAAAGCCTGTAGCCTAATGTAAAAGAGAGAGAGGGAATGATAAAAAAAGAGGCAAATAAATCATTAGACTTCCAGATTATCCATGTGCCCTGGTTCTATCAAGATCAAATGAAGGCTGCTATTTTGGAGAACGTCTTTTCTTTCTTAAATATTTCGTCTGTTCTGGGTGTGGCAATGTGTATTCACAGCTTTCTACAGTGTCATCCCATAACTCCACGTTGTCTTCACGTTCAGGCGTTCAGGGGGCAGGATGGGGTTAGGGTGTGAGGCTGCTTTCTTTTTTTTCTTCTTACTTTTCTTTTTTTACTTTTGGAAAGCCAAGTGTTACAACTACAGTACTTCTTTCATTCCATGAGTTATGGACAAAAGCTAAAGGCCATGCCAGTGGATACTTGTATTAGTGCCCTCAGCTGTATAATAAGAGCCAGTGCACTACAGCGCTGTAGTGGAATGTAAAAGTGTACTTTAACAAATTGGGTTTGTCTTTTCCATCAGGGCTTGTAGGCTTTGAAAAAACCTTCCTGAGCAATATGCATGGCTTTTAAATCTCACTTCACAGAGTTTCTTTATGTGATTATCTGTTATTAAGTGTGTTTCAACTTACATTACACTACTTCCGTTTGCTTTTTTGCTGTGGCTGGTATTTCTCGCCTTTCTTATATTTCTATAATGTCTACTTTATTTCTTTACAGCTGATTGAGATGAAAAGAAGAGACAAAATCTACAATAATCTGCTGTTATTTAGGAACTACAAATATAATGACACTGAAGAAGATGACAGGAAAGAATCAGTTAATTTATTTGATGTAATAGGAAAATTAACTCTATGAGCTGATGGTGGGACTAAAAGTATAAACCAATTTGAATCAGCGACATGCATGATGTTTAGGGCTTTTTTACAACGTCAGTCAAGACCTGACATTTATGTGGTACCCTGTCATGACCTTCAGAATTGAAATTCAATTTCCATGACATGGGTCTTTGCACTGACAAATCTTAACACATACACACGGACACATAAACCTTTATTGGGCCCCACGAACATCTTGGCTTTTGCTTGGTTTTGAAGTGCAGCACCAATAAACTACAAAACACAAGAGAACAGACGTCCTTCCTGCGAGTCAATTGTATTAATTGTAGGTGCTAATCTGCATGCCGCGGCCCTCCCAGAAGCGTGCAGTGTTAGCCACACCAGCACGGTGGTGGTGACATATCTGGTTACTAATTCACTGTGGCATGAAACCAGGTGGGAGATGGAAAGAAGAAGGAGTCTGCAGATCGACCACTGAAATATGTCCCCAGACCCACCTATTTGACTGTAAAAGTAGAAGAGGTAGACAGGCAAAAAGAGTGTGATGACACAGTATGGAGGAAATGAGACAGAGACACTGCAGCAAATAGGGCAATATTATATAGGGCAATATGAATATATAGAGCAACAGAAAGTGTGTTACTCAGCTAAAGTCTATAATACTAAGTCAGAGACAGAAAGCTAGAAAATATGGGTAAAGTAATAAATCTCATCTGCAAATAATGAAGTCAAAGTATCAGGCCTTTTATTAAATATGGATTCTGACATCAGTACAATGACATCATTTAAAATATTTACATTACTTAAACTCCAGTAAATTGAAATCAAAAAAAGTGAAATATAAAGACAGACGCCTGGGCAGAATCCCAAAAGAGATAAAAAAAAAAAAATGCATATACTGAGATGAAACGAGTCTCTACAGAGGGAAATTAACAAGAATGACAGACAGCGAAATAATAGCAACCCAGCTCAAGCTATCATGGTTATCATTTATAATCACAGAGAACCTGTCACTGGTTCCCATCGTTGCCATGGCATAGGGAGAGTTCTCCCAAGCCTCCAAGTGTTACAAATAAATAAATCACAGCAATTTAGAATGTGAAGATGGAGAAGGCTCTGAGGGCTGGGTGGTTGGTTGGAGTCGGCAAAAAGGAATAGCAGGAGGAGATATGGGCTTTGTGAGCAACTGTAACATGGGCATCAATTCAGTATATCAAGGTGCAGGCACTTGCCATATGTTGAAGCTCTATTAAGCAAGACTGTTAAGATTTATGGAAGCTGAAATAGTTCTCAATTACCTTGTACTTCCAGTGTTTCCTGGAGCAGCTTTATTCTGAGTCCATTGTTGTATAACTCATTATCATCGCATTTTATCATGTAAAAGAACACGAGATCAGGAAATAAATAATCTGCTACTGATTGTAGCTCAGGGCAGCACGGTGGGTGAGTGGTTAGCACTGTTGCCTCACAACAAAAAGGTTGTGGATTCGCAACCTGGCCTTTCTGTGTGGAGTTTGCATGTTCTCCCTGTGCTTGTGTGGGTTTTCTCCAGGTACTCTGGTTTCCTCCCACAGTCCAAAAACATGTATGTCAGGTTGATTGGTGACTCTAATTGCCCATAGGAGTGAGTGTGAGTGTGTGTGGTTGTTTGTCTCCTGTTTGTGACCTGTCCAGGGTGTACCCCTTCCTTTCACCCAAAGAGAGCTGGGATAGGCTCCAGCAGATCCCTGTGACCCTGGTTAAAGAATAAGTGGGTATAGATAATGGATGGATGGATGGATTGTAGCTCAGTGTGTATGGACACTGGCACGTCTCCTTACAGCCACTTGGGGCTGTGAGGGAATAAACAAATGAATGATGGAAGAAATGGAGTTATACCAAAGCCGAAGTACAAACCAGGCAAAACAGAGTACACCTAGTCCCTAGGTATAGGCATTTACCGGATATGAACAGTTTGAACATAATTTGATTAATTTGATCATTCGTACAGCAAATTTGTTAAGAACATTTCACCCCTTACAATATCAACTACGGCAGGTGCTGCATTTTACCTAATCTTTTGGGCCTGAACACAAAGAGGGCCTGTGTCAAAATCTGTTTTAGGGATTTTGTTCTACTTCATTTGGTGCTCACATTGGGCTTAAAAAGTGCTGTTTTTAATCACACTGCCTCAAACTAATTCACACATAGAAAACCTGGGCCAGGTGTGATTCCAACAGAGAAATACTGGTTACAAATATTTCCTGTTGTACAGTTAGTGAAGAATGACTTTGTATGCATCAGATCATGTTGGTTATTCGCCTTACATGAGTTATGTTTTCAGTTTCAATATTTTACAAAATTACTGTATATAATAGAAATGGTATCAGCAATTTTAATATACATATTGCATATAAGAAACTTCTATGTTATAATGTAGGTTAAAGGTAAAGATACTACTGTTATATGTTAAGATATTTTAAGTAAATCATGGGGTAAATGGTTGTATTGCAATTTATAAAATCCATCACCTTATAGGAAATATCTCATTTCCTTTTTTTCTATTTGGCAAATACATGAAAATGCAGACACTTTATAATAATTTAGCATTGGTAATAACTCATATATTTGCGATTCTCATTTCTCCCTCCTGCAGACTCCCCATACACACACTTTCACATCACCATTTCGGCTTTTCTATGATTTAAAGAGGAAAAAGGCAAAGAAAGTGAGAAATAAAAAATGCAGAGCACCTGGCTTCTTTCTAACATAGTTTCACAGGCTTTCAGTGGTCTCTGATGATTCAACAGTTGCTGCTACAAACATCTGCTGCCTGCTCTTAGCAGATCTCAATTAAGACTCACACAGCCGTGCATGCCATACCTTATTTATGCTTAAGCTTTTTTTTCTTTTCTTGATTTTTTGTTTCAACATGCCAAGGGAAAGAGGCTAAAGGTCTGACAAACGCAGCTCAAAGAATACATTAGGAGGTGGAAATAGAGACATTGTCAAGAGGTTGGAGGTGTTGGCAAGAGATTTCAGAAATGAGGAGGTGTTCTTGCCAGCACTGGCAGCACTTTTAAGAAAATAAGAGAAAGCAAAAATAATTAAAAAAAGCAACCTCAACAAACATTGACAAGGAGCAGCCTAAAGCCCTCCCTCATTTGTTTGCTTTTTTTTTTTTTTTTTTTTTTTTTGAAGAGGCACCCAAAAGAAAGACACGAAGAAGAAGGAGTGAGTGTTGATACGATTATGTAAATGTAAACAGGATTTCCTGCCGACTGGAAGCCGTTTTTCTCTCTCTCTCCCTGACCCGTTCTCCTTGCAAATCTTCCATTTAAGACGAATTCCCCCGGGGAGTCCGCTCCGCCGTTACTTAACGGGATAATTATGATATACGAACCCCCCTCCCCACACACCCCCACTCTTCCTCCTCGTCTTTGCCTTTTCCCCAAAGCTCTCTATTTCTCTTTTTTGTGTCTCTCACTCTCTGTCGTTTTCTCTGCCTTCAGTCTGTTCTGGACAATAACTGATTTGTTTGTTCAACTTAGGTTCAACTGATATGGGTCTTAAAGACCAGTACAGACCCCAGTCTTTTTTGTTTGCAGATGTCAACATTGAAGACTAACAGGAAAGTTTCCACACAAACCAAAATCTTGAAATTATTAGAAATGCTTCTGAAACATTAGTCCTGATCATCTGAAACTACAAATAAGTATTTTAATCCTTTATGGACTGAAACTTGCTTGAAAGTGGTAAGTCATATCATTTACGCAATCAAACATACTTGGGTTGTATTATTGCTGTGAAATGATACAGTAATAATACTGCAGAAATAAAGATTAAGGAATAAATGTTCAGTAAAATCAATTGTCATAACTAAATACCATAATCTGAATAAATATGCCTGTCCAGATTTAAAGGTCCTGTCAAATTCTTATTAACGTCTTTTTATATACATCATAAACAATGCAGTCCTTCCCTAACTCCCATCCAGTGCCCTTAACTTTATCTAAATACAAAAAGCCTGTTTGAGATTAACAATGACTTTAGAGGTTGTCACTGCTAATTCTTAAAAAAATTGCACAAGAAAAAGTGGAATTGTCTTTTCCTGTTAGCAGATTGCTTTGTATTCTGTGTTTTGACACATTTAAAAAAAACTTTCACACACAGCAGCTTGCTGGTGGGTCCTGCATTCATTACAAACATGCAGCCAGAGGGTGTGCAAACCCACAGAACTTTACCATAAAACCGTGTAGGTCTCAAGGTGTCCAAAGATGCCAAAAAAGCTTCAACCTGAATTTGAGGGAAATGTGTATAAAATATGCACCAGGCACTGGTGTTTGTAGGGAGTTCTTGTCCTGACTGACTATTGAGGCTGTATAGATCTTATTGCTGATATTTTAAGCCTGTTCCATGCAGCTGTGAAAGTTGTCTTTTCAAGCAAATCCTCCATATCGCCTGGACTTCACCACCATGACCTCACACTGGAAAAAATGAGCAGGACTCACATTATATTCCACATATTGCTCCACTATCCCACTGCGTAGTGTAACTGTGTGAGTGAGTGTGTATAACTGGGTGCTATCCATAATATACTGTACTGACCCTTTGATCTCGCACAGTCAAGGAGTCTTCCTGGAACAAAGAAATACACACTTTTGATATCAAGACTCAGAAATGTAAAAGAGCAAGCAGAAATCATGCTGCTCCAAACATTTCATAATGCAGACGTACGACTTAATTGCAATTCTGTGTGGTTGTTTGGTTCCTTATTTACTCCCACAACTTTGTTACAGAGCCACACGTCAAACTATTTACGCGCTGGTGTAAGCACTTTCGGCTACGGCTCCTTTTGCTTGACAACGGCCATAAACAGAGGAGTGAGAGATCAAAACTGTTCATCGGAGAGCGTGACAGATGACAGATATGCCAAGAGATTTTCCATGATCTTCTGCGTACTTTGGGGGGGACTTCAAGGGACGGAAAGAAAAAAAGGGGGGTGTGGGGAGGGTTGCAGGATGAAAATGAAAAAGAAAAAAATGAGAACAAGGAAATCAAAGAAAGGTTTCTTTCCACATGAGGTAGTGCAGCACGAGAAATAGCAAAACAGAAACTTCCCACTTTCAATAATGTGTCCAATCAATTATTTATTGCCAAACAGTGCGTGTGGTGGGTTGAAGCTGTATGTTATAGGCAAAGGCGGAACATTATTTTTCATATTGTGGACCAGACATTGGTCACAATCATTAGTTTGTGTGCTCTGCTAATTGGGTGCTCATAAATTACACAGATGTAACCAGCGCCCAGCTTCTTGCAGCTCGGCGCTAACCCTGAGTGGGTGCAGACATGACAGATGACATTAAAACTATGTGAGCATCTAGTATAGTGATGCATTTGACCCCTTAATGGCCTTCTCCATCATTTGGTACATTTTGTGTTGTGGTATCTTTTTGAAAAATCTGTAGTACTTAAACTGCCTGAGCCACCTCTAGTGCTCAATCAAAATTTGATAGGAGCCAAAATATTCCTAGCACAAACAGACCTTTTCTGGTTCATGTTAGCAACAGAAAAAAGTGGTGGTTTGGGGGTAATGTTATGTTTGGATGGGTCAGTAACTCTTTCTTTGTTTGTTTGTCTTTTACAAACCTAACTAAGTATTTTTTCTGGTTACAACTGATTCTACAATGATGAAGGTTTGGTACGTCTGAAAATATGGAGATAAATGTATAGGAAATAGTTGTCTGGCCTCTCAAAGCAAGTCAACCTAGTTTTTTAAAAAGCCATAAAAAGTAGACTGATCACTCAAAATCTGGACCAGATGATTTAGTTCTACCAAGACGGTGCCGCACCCCTTGCCCAGTGTCAGTTTCCAGTGCGTCCGTAAACCTTCTACAGAATAAGCGGTGGACATGGGTAGAAGACTGCACTACATATTATATAAGGCTATTATATAACTTTTTGTTGTTTTAAATAACCTTTAGTTTTCTTTTTTATTCACTTTATAAGCAGAAAATGGACGGTGCAACCATTTAGTAGAGAGTCATAATTTAAAACAACTGTGCCGACTGTCAGTGTCCAAAGAAAGTGTACATGATCAAAACAACATTTTATTTGGTCTTGTATAAGCATTACAGTAACCACTTTTTTTTAAATAAAGTATGGTGAATGCATTACACTTCTGATTTTGATGTGTAAAGAATAATTAAGAACCATCTCTGTGCCTTTTTGCCTCTGTGCTCCCTTTCCCTCCCTAAGCCATTGTTTTGCTGTTGAAATCCATAACATTTCTTTTGTTCCCCTACTTTCTGTAAGCCTGCTCTCTTATTTTCCCAAGGCCGAGAAACTTCAGACATGAGAACCCCTGATATAAAACCAGGGAAATTTACCTGGGATTAGCAGCCATTGACAAATAACCTTGGTGATAGATGCACAGTAGATTTGGTTCAAAGCTCTCCCGGCAGCCTCAAAAGAGATTAGTTCACTTCTTATCAGGTCAGCCGCGTCGCCTGGGAAATGTGTTTAAAGTCACATTGATTTATTGAAAGATTCCCCAATAAGAAGATATCGCTCGACTTAAGGAGTGTGTGTGCGCGTGTGTGTTCCTGTGTGTCATGTGAACACACGCCTCTAATAAATTACACTGCCTGTTCAAGCTTTAAGAAAAAAAAAAAAACTCCACACAAAGACATTTTCAACAAACGAACAGCACGCTTCAAACTCACAAAGCTCTTCTAGATAACTAGAGTTGAATACTGCTACTGGAGAGAGACGTTTCCATTCTCTCCCTACCTGTCTTGCTCACTCCCTCAGTCTCTCTCTCCATTTACCACATGCTGGTAGTGCTGCTGAAAACAGTGATTGTACAGTGGTGAGACACAGAGCGACACTGACAGGGAGGTATAATAAGGCCTCTTTGTTCCCCAGAGAGAGAGAGGTAGAGAGACATGCAGATAGGGAGCAGCTTTCATTTACACCATTACCTTCTTAAGCGTCATTATCGGGCCATGGAGAAGAGGACTGTGGGAAAGCAGGTGGGGCTTCCAGTGAGGGAAATGACAGATATGACATGTCGCTCACCAGGCCCATCTGAAGGCTGACATTCTCACTTCTTCTCATGCTCAAACACATTTGTTTTCATTCCTTGTGAGGATTTTACATTGACTTGCATTAATTTCCTGGAGGTTTTCATTCACTTTAACCATAAGCACTACTCACGTAACCCCAACCTTTACCCAAATCTTTACCTAACCCTAACCTTAAACCAAGTCTTAAAAGTTAATGATTTACATTGTGGGGATCAGCATCTGCTCAGAACATTCCACATCACTGCTGACTTTTGTCCAACCCATGACCTGTAATATCTCTGCTATAACACTCTTCAGGTTGCGGATTCCTCCAAGATTTTGGAACCTGGCTGCTAGGATTTGCTCCGTTTAGCAGCAAGAGCATTAGTGAGGTTGGCCACCAGTGCTGGGCAATAAAGAGTTCAGCACGTTTCAGCAGGAGTGTTTGTAAACTGGTCAGTGTCCAAAACCCCTGTCCCTCCAAAATCTGGTGCAGAATAAACAAATGTTTAAACTCCTCTGTTAAAAGTTGTTTATATAGTATATTAATAATTCTTTTGACTTCCAACATGGTCAGACAAGATGATGTACAAGCAGCATTCACTACTAATTCCCAGAATCGTTAAATGAGCTTGATGTCAGGGCTCTGTGCAGTTCCTCTACTTTAAACTTGATTTACCATTCCAGCATTGTCATGTCGAGTCACATGAAGGACAAACTGTTGCCACAAATTTGAAAAAAACACTAAACATCCAGAAGCGTTGTAGCATTAAGATTCCGATTCACTGGACCTAGAGGGGTACAAACTACCAGAGACAGCTAGTGGTGTGAATATGGTTTTGGTATACATGTGCCAACTTAATGAACACATTTAAAAATGATTTTATTTTTATTGACCATGTTTCTCTTTATCATTGTGTCCCCCCCCCCCAGTTTCTTTACCTTTCTGTCTCCCTCTTAAAAAACTTCCTCCCTCCATTTTTCTCCCATCTTCTTCCCCCTATGTGCTTTCGTCCACATACCTCCATCCCTCCTTCCTCTGTCTCTTTGTCAGTTTTCATGCTTCCTCCATGCCTTCGTCTATCTCTCCCGCTGTTTGCTTTTAACTCTTGAGGTCATCCGGGACCCCTGGGCAGCTATCCCAGAATGCTGAGCCGAATAACGTCACGCAGAGTTGCCTTCTGGACAGAGGAGTTGCCTTCTGGACTGAGCCAGGACTCGATTGGTGCTCGGACTCAAACATGTATTCAGCTTCTATACCCAATAAAAAAACTCTTTAAAGATTTTTTTGTTGGGTTAAAAGTTCTGTATAATATCACAATATCCACAGCAAACTTCTGAATCATAACCACCTTAATTTTTATGTCAATAATGTAATTACCACAAACAACCTACCAGACTGGCAGCTTCCACTGGCATCTTTAACGTGTTTTACATAGTGTGCCAGATTGCTTTATAACAAAACAACAGATTTCTTTTAAACACAGAAATTCTCCCAGTGCAAACTGAGGTAGAGTTTTCAGAGTTCAAGATGCAAAAACTATAAAACATAGGTAGCATCCTTAACGTTCCAGGAAGCAACATTATATAGACACTGGCATAATGTAGGAAGGAAATTTAGTCAAGTGATTTTTTAAAGAGATGCTGGCAGTAACACAAAAATGTATTTAAAAAAGTTCTAAATGAAGAATGTGAGTCTCCCTCCACAGCTACTCTCACAACTGAGTTTGTAAAAAAAAGGACCATACAAACTCAAATCCCAAGTAAGTGAAACACTAAAATTACAAGGTTGAACACATGCGGTAATGTGTATATCTAAAAAAACCACAACACTGCTCAGTTCCAGAGAAGTTAACACAAGGACTCGTGTCTCTGTGGCGCTGCTCAAGTGGAAAGCTATAATTAGCGATGGAGTCGTTGGCTGAGTAGTTCAACTACGCACAAAAACATGCAACAACAACGTAGTGCCACCATGTAGAGTGAGGGTTAATAACAAGATGACAAAGAATCAGTAGCCAGATGTCAATGAATATCCCACACACACAGACACCTCCTCCTTCACTGCAATGTGATGTTGAGTCCAAATGAAAGGCCATGAGTGTATGTGGCTCTGTGTTCGTGTGCGTGAGACAGTGTGTGCACATATTCCTCTATAAGCTTCCTCCCGTGCAGATAAACAGGTGAGCCACTGATCAATACTTAACAGAGAGAGTCAGAAACAATATCTCAGCATCAAGGCCTGTGTCTATAAAATGGCCGTGTTTATTCGATAGAGAGCGGGAAGAGAGGCTAAAGAGAGACTGGGGGTTCTTGACCAAAGATGGATGTACACCTTTGTGTTCAAACAAATGAGATGTGAACAAATGCATATGTTACATGTACCTGCAATTACAACTTGTCAGTCTGACATGTGGTGAGTGTTTTGACAGCTTTGTTCAAATGAAGTAAAACCCTAACAAAAACAATAGTTTAGCATTTTATCTTGAACAAGTAGGAATGTCTAACTAGACGCTGGTAAAGTGGTAGACTAATATTATACCAGGCACTTAAAGTTTATCTCAAATCACAAATAAATTGCTATGAATATATATACAGAGACAAGTAACATGAAATTGCAGTCTATAAATGCCAGATGTGCTTGAGATCATTTGGAAACCGTGTCACCGTTTCTAAATGCATCCATCACAGAGCACTGGCAAGTTTATTCTTCAGCTTTTCAAATTGAATGATTTTGGACGCAGCAATAGTCTTCTCATGTGAAGTGCACATTCCAAGTCTGACTTAAGATAATAAAAACCACCAAAAATGACCAAGTTAATTACCAGGTATACAAGTATATTACTTGTATACGCAGTTAATCATCAAAACCCATAGTACTGTAGAAAGTTTGGGACACACACATATTGATTTGTGATTTTTAATCAACAACATCTTCTCCTTTCTTATCAAATATCAGGTACATGGATGGGCTGCTGCCAGCTGTCATGGAGGTACAGCAATAAAGTCTGAGTGGGGATCATGAGCATGAGGGACACAAACAACAAACAGTGAGATGCTCGCACAGGTCTTTGAATAAAGGGTCTGTATGAGTGTCAAAGGGCACCGGCCACTGCCAGTTGATATCTTCTTTTTTCTTATCAAATAGCAACAGTGATATCGACAGAATGTAAAGAAGAAGAGCAACTGACAGGAAGTGTGCGTCTGTACGTGTGTTTGCAGAGCACAGTATGTGTGTAGCATGATTACACCCGTGCATCTTGGTGTGTTTATCGGTGTGTGTGTGTGTGTGTGGCTCACCAGAAACAAAGGAATCCAAATACACACTTGTGCATAAGCATAAATATCACTGGCTGTCAGTCAACTTCAAACAATACAGCTGTAATCTATGATAACATAAATACAAGCAGCTGTGGGAAGACTGAAAAACTGCCACAGAAACGCACTATGAGTGAACCTGGTCTTGTTCTGACCATTAAAGGCAACTTCATCAAATCTACACTGAAAATGAAATTTGAGTGAAGTTTGAAGGCTGAGTTCCAGCTCAGCCTGCGTCTCATTCGGTTCGAGCTGATGAGAGTTGGTGGTCTGTGAGACGGCTGGACATGTAAACATTGTGAGGACTTCAAATCCCAGAGGTCTGTGCTCTGCTTGGAGTCTAACGGGGTTCTGCCTCACATCAATAATCCCAGTTGTCAGACCTCCCTGTGGACAAGGAGCAGATCTACATGTGCACCCCCCTTCCCACCCTTTAACTCCCCCACATACACACTCTTTGATCTCTCCCCAGTGGATTTATTCTATTTCCTATTTCCCTCATCACCTGGTTCTGATTTAGAGGTCAGGAGAGGGAGTGCTGAATCAAGCCAGGCTGAATAGCTGTCACTCACATCATCAGCAGAGCTAACTATCTGCCTTTTTCTGTTGCTGAAATTTGCTTTAAACACAACCTCTTTTCTTCTGCAGCCCGTTTTTCACCTACACTCAATATTTTCTTTAAAAAAATGTTCCGATTGTTCGACAAATGTTAAGCCCTACTCATAATCCATGGTCTGTACACTTGTGGCCACAAATGCCCTCTTTCTCAATAAATGGCTTTAAGGAAACAATCATTTGGTGTGTAACAACTTATGCTGCGGGGAACATTTCTCAATGCTTTTCCAAAAGAAGTGAGAGAAATAAGGGCTTTAAAATATTGGCAAGGCAAGGACAGTATCTGATTTTGACCTCTAGATGGTGCTGATCTTTTAGATGTGTGACTCTCAGACGTGTGACAGACAGACCAGTGTGTGCAAACAACCTGTGTGTGTTGTTGTATTGCATTTTGAGCTCCGAGCCATGTGTGCACAAGTATGTAGATATACATGTATCAGTCATCCAGCTTCTGTATGGTGTATGTGGATGTTTTTCTTTTCTTTTCTTTCTTTTTTTTTTTTTTTTTTTTTTTTTGCAGGACAATAAAAACATTAATTTGCCCTGAAATCATTTCTGACGTAAATGTAGAGCGGTGCCCATTGGAACCCAGTAATGAAGCATGCGGCATCTCGCCGGCTCCTAATTTGACTAGTTAAATGACTCCATTACGTGTCTAACAGACAGAGGCAAATCATTTCTGGTCAGTTGAGGCTCACTTACCCGCATCCTGGTGTTGGGGAAATGTCTGTCTCTTGCTGACTGACTGACTGACTGAGTGGCTGGCTGAGTGGCTGGCTGGCTGGATCTGGCTCATTCTCTGCCACTGCCTTTTTTTGTCCTTTGTAAAAGGCGAGTGATATTTAGAATACATGTGAGGAAAGCAGAAAATATGCTTTCTTTGATTTTTTTCACGCTCCTGGTATGTGTTCATGTGTTTTAGTTTTATTATAAACTTTTAGATAATCAAATCAAACAATGGTATTTATCAAAGTATCAGAGGGAAAAAAAGAAAAAAAGTGTCAGTGTTTTCACATTTGCCCCACATCAGATTCTATTTTTTGACAACAATTTGTGTAATCATAGCCTTGTCAACAGTGTTATTTGGCTTCTGACAAAGAGACAGATGAGAGAGAGTGAAAGAGAAAGAGAGAGAGAGAGAGAGAGAGAGGAATGGAGATTAAAATATATTGAATTATTTAAAGGACTACCTGCTGTCCATCACTGTCACTTAACACATGTAGAATGTGAAGTGCCTTCCCAGCAGCCACTGGGTGGACATCTGTTACACCACACAAACATGGGTAGACACATACACACATGCACAAAGTGACACCTCAAATTTCTACGTTCAAAGAAGAGAAGAATTAATTTGTTTTGTTGTTGCTGAAAGCAATGACACAAACACATTCCCCTGTATATGCACACACAGTGCAGATCACCTGCCATCTTTACCCAAATCCCTCGAGATTATAATACTCAGAGTTGGACTTGTCTCTACTTGTCAAAATGAACATGCTATTTTTTTCTTTTTTGCATCCCTGCAGCTGAGCAGGGTTTGTAAAACTTCACTTCCTCAACCCTTTAACTCCGCCTGGACCCTCACAGCTGATTATAGACCTGATCCGATAACCAAAGATTCCAAAAACAGGCCTGAATTTAATAACTGTTTCATGACGGATTTTGATTTGCTGCATAATTAATTCTGCACATTCACAATAAAATGAGTAGAACAGTTGCTATATTCTTACAATATGGACAAGCATTTTAAGGGGGACAATTCAATGCCAAAATTTGCTTCTCATAAAACATGATGAATTCATAGAGCTGAAAATGGAGAACATGGTGAGCATGGAAACAATGTAGAGACTAAAATAGAATTGAACATGATAGAAGGAACATTTTTTCATCCTATGGATCCAATTACATGAAACATCTTCCTACACTTTGTCCACCTGGACAAATAAGGGATTTGGATGGAATAAGGATCCCCGATGGATCATCCCTTATTTACTTGATTTTACAGCAAGAGGTAGGCAAGTAGACTAACACACACACACGGATGCACACACACACAGATTGACAGTGTCCACTCAGGTACAATCTTCTATCACACTATGTACTGTACTAAGGCATAAGACGTACACCGATTAGCTCTGGAAACATTTAACCTCATGAACCTTGGACTTGCAGCTTGGCATGTGCATGCATCTCTGGTGGTGCATACATGTGTGTGTGTTTCACGAGGCCTGACAAGATGTCCTGCTGATTCTTCTGTTGGATGCGATGGGGTGATGAGTGACAAGCCTGCATTGCTGATAGCAGTCTGTCTGAACAGATTCATGGCAACGGGGCGTGTGCATGTGTGTGTGTTAGGAAGTTGTGATATGCTGTATGTGTGTGTAGGTCAATTAAGCAACAAATGCTTTGATGCTAGGGTTCTACACTAATATAGACTGCTTCCAATCCCATGTTCGTCTTCTCCCCATTTGACTTTATCTGTGGTCCCACCCCCCTTCAGGCATGCTGTGTGTCAATAATGCTACCAGCTGCTCCACTGCTGCTACAGAGACATACAGACAGACACAGACAGGGAGAGTGTGGCCTAAGTCTGGTGGACATAAAGGGCTTAATGTGATAGGTAATTATGTAGTCTGATCTCACATACAGGATTTAAGAGCTAACTATACCAGCCGTCTCCTGGAGACACACACAGTGACGTCTATAAATAACTGTCATACGACAGTACGATAGACAGATAGATGACTAAACAGATTGATAGATACATGGGTAGATACAGGCCTATTAATCTATCCTGAACACTAATATGTCATGATGTAGTAATAAATAAAAAGCTGAGTAAACCATGACCTTACTCACAAGCATATCAGTAGTCAGGTAAACATAAAACAATGTGGTATTCCATACTGAACTTAACACTGCAACTATATTTTAATTTTCAGTGAATCAGTTTTTTTTAAATTAGTCATTTAGTGTATATCATGTAAGAAAACTGGGAAATAACTGTAATAACGTCAGTATTGTTTGGACTGGTTTTACATTTGCATCTGATAAATTATTTCAACTACTAGTTGTGATTAATTGTTATTAATTATGAATCCTTTGTGTATGTAGTTCATGTGCTTCAGGTTTACATTTAATTCACTGAAACTTTTTGAGGGTCTTCATATACACAAGCCATTTTCACTTTATATGTCTTTTCATGTATTTCAACATTATATATACTATATCATTCCAGGTAATATCACTGTAATGTGTAACTACATTACACTAATGTAGTTTTCTATGACTGTACATAGGATACATGGATTAATGAAAGCTAATGTGGAAAGGCAATGACAAGGGAAGAAAACTTTTGAGGATCAAAACGACACATATATAAGATTATGACGAAAAACAAATGGTGATAATATTTCTTCCCTCAGCTATTTATAAAGTAGATGCCCAGAATGTTACTTTTCTCACATATTAATTATATTACAGGTTACAAATATAAAAATTAATGCTTCCAAGAGGCTTCTAAGGACTTTTTGTTTTGAAAAACAGGGGTTTGTTTTTTGAAGTTAAGTGGAAGGGCTTTTTTTTCTCATGATACCATCTTCGCTTGTCCTTTCTTGCCCCACACAGCCCTCCGCCAGTCCTCCCATTTCCACTTCCTCCCTCCTCCTTTTGCAGTGCCGGGGCACCCCTGTCATTTATGTGACTGTTGATCCTCACAAAGAGGACAGATCAAATATTTCTCCTCCAGTGTATGAGGCTTTCCGCTGGGGCCTTGCAGATATGATGATTGGGGCTGACGGACGGATGGAGGCCCTGGGTTTTGAAGTCTGCAACAGACAGCAGTGGCTTTGATAGCCCACACTCCTCTCACACCGGATCACTAAAGACACCAGGCGAAAAGAGAGAAGAAGAGGACGTGCGGGGGGTTTAAGCAGAGGGTGCAAAAGAAGGCAAGAGCGAGTGGGAAACAAAAGCATCTGTGGAGTGGTCAGGACTGGCGGCAGTGGCAGCAGCAGCAGTAGAGGCTTTTTGAAGTTTACACACGGCCCTCCCCTCGATTTCTTCTCCTCTTTTCTCCCTTTCCACTTCTTCTGTCCGTGAAAGGCTTCTGTTTCTCTTGCCCTAGAATGCCTTGTTCTTGCTTTCTTCTGTTCTTATCACTCTCTTACACTTTGGTAATACCTCAGGTCTGCGCACTAGATACGCTAACGGGTATAACTCAAGCAAATGGCAGCTCATTTTGTCTCTCCTACTTCCAACCCCTGGATATTCCCAAAACCCATGTTACTGCAATCATTAACCACCATCAACCTGGTAGAAAGTGCTTCCCTTGAGTACAAAGAACCAGGCGAGCTTCTGTCTAACATTTGTAACTTAGCTGCAAATCCTCAAATCAACACAAGTAATCAGTTAATGCAAATATACAATGAATCTTCCAACCTAAACAACACTAAAGATCATGCAAAGATCCCAAAGTTTCCAAAGACAACAAATAGGATGAATTCTGGGGGATTCATTCTATTTAATGGAAGCATGCAGCTTATATATAATATGTGTACATGACAAGGAGCAAAGGCAGAAAGGCCCATTGTGAGTAATTATGGTTAGTGGATGGGTCAACAAATCATGACTGACTTTGACCAGGGAGAAAGCACATTTCTCATTTTCTACCACGAGTCAACATGAGCATTCCTCATCCTTCACGTGGTTACATTTTTAACCATGATGATGATCTGATGGTCTCCCAACCTTTAGAAACAACTTTCTTTAACCCAAAACACAACCATTCTTTAACATTTCCTATTAGATATATCAATCCAAACCATGAGCTAAACATTAACCCCCTACTTTTTCTGCCTCAGAGGACAGTCACAGGAGTCTGTTTTGAACAGTTTTTCAAGGCAAATGACAAATAGTTTTATTTAATGCCCCCATAAAGATTAAACAAAAGATTAAGCCATACATCCTGTTTTGCCATTTGGTTTGGAGGACCTGTGAGCTAAAATATTGAAGAAAAACTGAAGATTCATAAAATTGCCAAACTGACTCATTAAGCAACTACAGGGGAGACAGAAGGAGAGAAACTGGATTTTAAAACAGGGGATGCAGAGGACTGAGCCACTACTGACTGAGTTTACATCCATTTTTAGACAAAAAGTCAGCCCACATTCCCCACATTTGCTCTCCACTCTCTGTACATTACAGTGTGTACAGTTATACCAGTTGACACCCAACAGATGGCTTTTGTCAGGCCTGGAGAGCAAGAGTTAACCCAATCCTCTGCGCACCCTCCCTCCGTCCCTCTCTTCTTTTTAAATGTCTCCCATATAAACAGATTTTGTTGCTGCTTAAAGTGGGCTCAAAATTAAAGCGTATCGTTTTACACACATATTGCATGCATATTACAGAGCCCCAGCTGGTGGCGGGCTGCTCTTAAGAGCCATATGATTAAGTTAGAGGTTGGGGTATCCGATAAGATTTGAGCTCTCTGTCTCTCTCTCTCTCTATCTTGCTGCCTATTTTACTGCAAACTTATTAAATGGAGGAAACGACATTATTTTTTTCTGAGTGTATGTGTAATTATTGTCACACACCTGTGACTCCCTGCTATCAACGACAGGGAAGAAGAGAAGGGAAGGAGGGATGATGAGGAGGGGGAGTGGAATCAGGAGAAATGTCGTAGGGAGCAGCGGGAGTCCTCGTTTCAGAAAAAAGGGAGGAGGATAAAGAGGAGAGGAAAAACAAGAGAGCTTGTTAATCAGGCGCTTTCTGTCACTGGCTGAACACTGATATCCTAATGATTCACACCGAGATAGTGACATCACAACGGGGCGAGTGAAAGAAAACGAGAGGGAGAAGTGGATGCAAATCAAGGAGGAGATGACAGCTCCAAAACGGACAACTAGTTTTGCAGAGACAAGATGACAGAAAGCATGACATACCAAAAAAAAAAAAAAGACATAAACTGGGAAATATCCCTCTGAATCTGTCGGTGCATTCCTCACAAATAGGCAATTGTTTAATTTGAACAGAATGTTTCTCAAGGAACGCTGTTGTGAAAGTTTTCCAGCCAAGTTTCAATCTGTATTTTTTTTTTCAGCTCTGTCTTTCTCATTTGCCATTTGCCTCAGCAGACCACCCTGTTGAAGGCAATAGCATGTGATGTGATATGATCCTCAGAAGACAAAGGAAATTACCTATTAAGTGGGAGAGATGATCTTCCTTTAGCCTTGCTCCAAAAAAGTGACTCACAATGTTGTAATTGTTTACCTTTGACTTGGCCCATAAGTCTCTCCTCCCATCTCTCTCTGTTCAGTTGTAACATAATATTTTGCGGTGCTGCTTTCAGGAGCCCAGCTCTCACTCTACTCTTTTTTTCTCTGCTCGTTCTAACAGGACAGATGTCATCGCCCCAAACAGTCTGAGTCACTGTACGCCTCCACACCCCTGAGTAACCCAAGGACATCAGGGAAAAGAAGACTGTAATTTTACATTTTAGACATTTAGCTGATGCTCTTAGTCATGGCAACTTGAGGCTTCAGTGTCTTGCTCAAGGACACATGGGTAGAACCAGTAATGTAATAAAATAAATCAAAAGGAGGGTTGTGTAGGTGACCTCCGGTTATTATTCATCATATGGAAAATACAATTGTGAAAGAAAAACAAATAATTTCATATAAAAAGCCCTTAGAACATACTAACAGACATCACTATGATACACTATTGATTTTGGTCGGGAAGATTTATCTCAGTGTAAAAAGGTGGTAAACTGTATTCTGTGAATTTCATTCTTTCACATAAGACAGTTCTAAGTGAGACGTCTGAACCTGTGATCTCTATAGTAATGTATTTTTTGATATGTCAGTATCATGTGGTATTTAATATCAGCTGCTTAATGGCATAAATTTTACAACAGGAAACTTGTTTTTTTTGACATTTCCAGTCAGCTGGGAGAGTTCGGGAAGACTCAAAAGGTTGTTTGTCTGTACTAATGTAGCGGCAGATCTGAAAGGAGGAAAAAAAAGGGATGGAAATAGCATCGCCGAGTGAGCAGGCTGCCTGTGCTTTTTTGGGTGTAATGTTTTAATAGAAAGCAGATGGTTACAGATGCAGGGGCCGAGAGCCGGTGATGACACATCTTTAATATTTTAGAGTGGTCTTTGCTGTAAATGTTGCAGCAGCTGTTTCCCAATGCTGTAAATTTATGGTGTTTTTACTTCTTTTTTTTCCTTTTGTGTATTTGTGTGTGTGTGACTGACAGCTATTGGATTTACTGTAAATTACAGAAATGAATATGGAAAAGTGATGAAAAGGCAGCGAAAGGGGAGGAGGCTGTGTGTATGAGTGTGTGTGCCTGTGTGAAAGTGTGTATGCACCCCAACTGTTTGCCACTGAATCAATTCCTTTTCATTCTGAACCCTGCTGATTATTCTCTTATTTTAGTTTGTTACAGGTGGCTCACACACTGTTGCCTTGTGAGTATAGGAATGCAATAAATGATGTTCAAATGTAAAGTGATACTAAAATAATGAGATAGAGGGAGAGAAAAAGCAAGAGAAAGGTTGATTGAGAAAGAAGGGAGGCAGGGGAGATAAATATATATTTGTTTTGTGTTTGAGCTGCGGCCGTTGGTTTAGTTTTAATGTCAGCCGCGAGGAGAGAGGGTTTGTGCCGTTGCTTTTCAGTCGAGGTGATTGTCATCAATTCGTGTCTTGGCATTTAAACCACCCTCTTCAAATATGAGTATTTGAAATGCAAATATATCTGCGTATGCCCAGACAAATTAAAAGACACACACAGGAGTGGAAAAAAACACTTTTGAAGACATATCTTTTTACTGCTTTTTATCATCGGAATTTGCATTGTCAAAAACTCCTTCCAGAGAGAGCGGTAACGCGGGCAGATAATGCGTCTCACAGCAAAAATGGCATACTAACTGATTATATATTTATTTTTAGGTATGTTTACCCAGCAGAGAGAAAGAGCAAAGACAGAGAGGTGCTGTTTTTATCTTGCCCTTGGCTTCACTGTTCGTGCCTCGCAGGGTGTGTTCGATGCACGATGCTTTTTATTTTTTTTTCCACAAGACACAGTGAGAAAATATGATTCACATTTTTCCCTCTCTCCATCTCTCTGACGCTACAGTTATTTAAACATCAATAGCCATGCATCTTTCACACATTGTTTCTCATATTGATATTTGTATATGATCATTACTTTTGGCCCTGCAAGCTCTGTTATACTGCATCAGCTTCAATAGGTGTAAGATCCAATACTGCAACCTCTGCATTCAAGTCCCCAAAAACCCAATAGACTAGTTTGGCTCCCTTTTTGTGTAGAACGACACTAGATAGGTTAAATGTACATACAGACACTGAAAACACAAAAAGGGGTTTGTAATAGCATCAGATTTAGTTAGCTTCTTACATTTTCTTTGTAAATTTTGAATACTTAATGGGAATGAACAGCCATTCCCTTCCTCAAAAACACGCTGTAGTGTGTTCAAGTTAACAGCCTGGAAGAAATATATGTTCTTCTAAATCTTCAGGTGAGCTGAAGGCACTCGTTCACTATTAAGAAAAGAAGCAAAGAGATTTAAAAAGTATGTAAAAAACTAGTTGTGTTTGTGATAAAGTTGCTGAATGTTAGTTTTCTTAATGAGCTGAGCTACATTTTTTAATTTTTTTTTTGAAGGAGTGGAGGTGGAGGAAAGATGGTGGTGGTGGTGGTGGTGGTGGGTGTTCTTTGATGGACGGATGGTGTTTATGCTCACCCCCCACCCTTCCCCACACCCTTTTTCTTCTCTTCTTCCGATCTGCTGCACACTGCTAATCCAAATCAAATCCTTCAGCCTATTGACAGCTTCCAGTGGTCATCAGAGATGTGTACGCACGTTTGTGTACAGTCTTACAAAAGCCATTTTTGGTTCAAAATTAAAAATACATTTTTGTCATTTTAGAAATGCTGCTTGACAAATTGATACCACTTTACATTTTTATGATACATAAAGGGGCAAAGCAAAGTTTATCAGAGGACAAATGCATGTGAAGTATTTGGAAAAATGTACATATGTGTGTGAGGAAGAGGAGGAAGGATACGATGAGGGGTGGTGGGGGATGACTACCTGCAGTGAGCCAGCATTCAAATGAGAACATAATAACAACATCAGAGAGCGAGGAGAGGGATTGTCTGCAAGATGACAATGGTATTAGACAGAAGTCAGATAATTAAGAAATACACTTAGTGTTTTGTCAAAAGTGGCCGTCATTGCCGGAGATGGAGTTTAACTCTCTCTCTCTCTGTTTGTGTGTGTGTGTGTGTGTGTGTATGGAGGGGTGTTTTTTTCCCTGTGCGCCACACTGCAGATAATGAGTCTGGGAAAAAAAACAGAAAAATATGAAGGGATGAAGAAACAATAAACAGTGAGAAAATTATCAAATAATTTAAATAAAAAGTTGTGTTCTGTCCATACAAAGACGCCAAGTTCTTTTGGGCATTTCTGATGTAGCTGTCCAGTCAGGGAAAATGAGACAGACTTGGATAGGAAGCAAACAAGAGGGGTGGCAGAGGATGGGAAGGAGGGATGGATGGATAGAGGGGAGCTGGGGGGAGGGAGTGTGGGCCACAGAAATAAACCCAACTCCCATCTGATGAGCAGCTTGTCCATAATACTGAATCCCCATCTCTTGCCAAGTATGCTTCCTGATACAGAAACACGATAAGTGCAGATTTTTTTTTAAAGATTCCCTTCTTGTTCATCCCTCTTCCACACTCCTAGTTTGTTTTTGGCCTTGAAGCACTTCTAGCCAGTATCACGGATAATCAGGTGGCTGTTTCTGCCGCTTTGCACCCCCCACGAGATGATAATAAAATTAAAGAAGTGGAGAAGAATACAAAAGAAAAAATAGATGTGTGCATTCATCTCTTTTGTGGCCAACAACTACAGGACAGATGATGTGGCCATCTTGAGATCGTTTGTCATCTGTCGGGCAGCGTTGACCTTGCAACGAATGCCGATGGTTGCACAGATATCATCTTTTACAGCAAGAAAAAAAAGATACAGAGAGATAGAGAGAGACAGAAAGAGAGAGGGCTGTTGTTTTTGGTAATAAAGACAACATTTATGCCTTCCATTCGTGCTGCCAGTTAAAAGAGGCACAAACATGGAAATCCATTATGGAACGCTTCTTAAATGTGTGACCAATCCTTGTTCAGTCAATTAGAGTCTGGAGACTGAGAATATGATGTTTGTCTGTTTAGCCCCTGACGCATACAGATCAGCCTGGATTTGATGATGGAAAAAGAGATTTTTTTCCAATGAGATAGAGTGAGGGAGAAAGAGAAAACAGAGAGAGATGGAGGGATGGAGGGGCAGTGCAGCCAAGCTCTGCTTATCTCTTTTCTTCTCCTCTGCTTTCCTGCTTTTTCTTCCCCTCCCATATACAAAAGCATTAATGTGCGCAGCTATGTGCTTTGCCATTGTTCTGTGTTTAAAAGCTTAAAAAGGGACGTTGTTTGTGTAACTGGCAGAGTTAGCAGCGCGCGGCCGTGTCCAAAAGCCTGTACTTAAAGTTGCTTGGTGAAAAAATAGGCCGCATAAAGGCGAGTGAAAGAAAAGCAGTTAATAAGAGTGGTTACTCCAGAATGAGCGGGGATGAGGTTTCACATTAAAAAAGATTTATCTTAAAGTATGGTGCTAATCCCTCCAGTTTTAATCCATACCCCACTCTCCCCCCAAAACACACACACACACACACACACACACGCACCCTCCTAGCGCAGAACTCTTTTCATTCCTGCTGAGGCATAATAAAAAACTATAACCCATAAAGTTCTTACAATTTCTGGAAACTGGCAAATGCACGGCGCCCTGATTTTATAAGGATTCCTGGCCAGTGAATCACAGAGCTCGGAGGACTCATCTCTCTCACAACAGATTATTAAACGAAAGAGGAAGTTGTGGGGTAGAGTGGAGGGCAACAAGGACAAAGGAAAAAGAGAAGAGAGGAGAGAGGTGCATGTCTGCGATGACCTATTTGATGATTATCATGATGGCAGCAGTGGTGGTGATAGGTGGCGGAGGGGTGTTGTCATGCTCTCTGTCACACTCGGCTGTGTCATACAAGCTGGATAGATGCCTCTGTCCACTGCAAGCTGCTTGAACGAGGTAGCATATGTGTGTTTGAGAACCTCAGCCCACTTCATGAATATTTCATTCATATTTCCTGTGTGTGTGTGTGTGTTAGTGAGAGAAAAAAATAGAAAAGAAAGGGAGGAAGAATATATTTTTTCTCTCTCTCTCTTTCACTTGTCATTGCAAAAACTCACAAGGCTTACTTTGTGGCATTCTAATCATAATTGCCAATCCTGAATACAAATCTCTCAGCACTAAACACATTGAGTGAAATTGAAATGACAAAACGAAGCTCATATAACAGTGTAATCACAGATACACTCAGGGGGGAAAAAGATGAAGGAAAAAAAAAAGTTGAGAGTTCTTCCGCAACCAGTAAGAGATGAGGATCAGGGGCCAGTTATTAGTTGGACTGAGGAACAAAGAGCCTCAGTGTTGGATGGCAGCTTAATGTTGAGCCAGTTACTGTACCTTTCAAAACTAATATGTAACCATATCTGTTTTAAAAGGACTATTCATATTACTGTGAATGCATGAGAAAAGTTGTTCCCATCCTCTCGACCCAGGAAACTAGAATCCCACTTGTAATAGCCCCCCTACACACACACGCATACACAGTCACTCACTCAATTGTAGGCCTGGCCTTTTGTGCAAAGCATCCCATTTAAAAAGATGGTGACATGAAATTTCTGTAATGATGTAAAACATCTTCAGCTTTTTTGACAGGACAATGGTGCTTATTGTGCTTTATTGTCACTGTGGCAACTCCAAAGGTCAGCATGGGTGTGGCTGTGCAGACAAGGGCGGCACTGAATGAAAATTGGGTTATATGTGATCAACTAAGTTATTAATCAGATTAAAATGGATTCCCTCTGCCTGCTGTTTAACTAAGCAGCAGGAACAAAAAAAGAACTACAGACAGAGAGAAGAGGGAAGGACAGGCAGAACAATAGGCCAGTGTTTACTCGTGCAAGAGCAAAGAAAGTCATTGTTTTAGAAGCTGAAGTCACTGTCACAGATGAGTTTTGATAAGGGCCAGCTCTGTGAGACATCCCACTGCATGTAACCAGTCTGTCTAAAAGCATGTGCCCTTGCCACAGATGCCCCCTAGCTTCATCCAGGTAACCTCTCTAATCCTGATTAAATCACTGTAATTAGAACAAGCAGTGTTCCTCCACCCCCATATTTCCCTAATAAAACAATACAGCAGTTTAAATCCGGTTGCTGGGATTTGCAATGCAACAATGCAGTTTATATCCATCTCTGCCGAGGAATTAAGTATATTTTCTAACTGCTAATGTTATAATGTTGCTGGCTTATTTGTCTCGATGCTCGCTATTCTTATTCTTATTCCCCCTGCGGTTTGTGTTTTTTCTCTTGCTGTCTTTTTTCCTAGCGCAACATTGTTTATTTGAGTCTTATTTATTTGTTTCTCAGCGCTTTTTGATGTTTAAATCAAACATGTTTTTAGCGAGTGGTCGGGATCATCCTTCACTACAGGAAATAATGCAAGTTATTTGTCCTTAATTGCCACAGAGCTTTTCAAACACGCCAACTCGCTGCCTATGTGTCTATACCTGTGTATATTTTTTGTTTTTATTAGTATCACTGCATGCCTCCATTGATGTGGAATAACAGAGGAAATAAAAGTTGACATAGTTTCTTCATTTTTTTTTACCCCCCACCCCCCACCCAGCCCCCAGTTTTCCTCTCTCTCTCTTGCTCTCTGTTGTTTTTTATATATCTGTTTTTCCTTGAAGTTACTGCTGCATTGTCTCATTATGTGTCGACTAGCTATGTAAGTGTAGTTATTATGCCTGCATGTCTTTGCCTGGTGGAACTGTTCTCTCTCTCTCTCTCTCTCTGTTGTCTCTCTCTGTCTCTCCCTTGGAGGATGAGGAGCTTTATGAGTACAACTCCTCTGAGGCGTCCTCTTCACATCTCTAGGGCGCCTGGGGAAGGGAACGTTGCATTCTTAAGAGGAGCAACTCAAACTGAACAAAGTCTACAGGAGTCAGAGAAGAATAAAAACAAACAGCAAACTAACGAGATGGGAAGCACAGATCATGTCAAATATATCGAGTTGGAAGGCCAATTTATAACCCATTGTTTCATGTTTTGCAGTATTGAATAAAATGTGCAGTAACATGGTTATGAGTGCATGGGAGCAAACTTGTGTACATATGTATATAATGCATATATATACATATATATATATATATATAGAGAGAGAGAGAGAGAGAGAGAGAGAGAGAGAGTGAGAGAGAGAGACAGAGATTATATATTAATTAATTAATATGTATATATATTTTTTATTTATTCATTTTTTTATTGTGTAGGCACTTTGTACATGAACACACACATGCACACAATGTATAAAAGTATTCTCCCTTGAACCTCCTGGCTCCCACTCTGTCTTCACTCCTGTTTCCCCATCCTGTTACTTAAATGAATAGAATAATTGTCATGTAACTTTGCAATCATCCAGCATTTGTCTCCATTTCCTTATCAAGGACAACTCGATACTGCCCTTCATTCACTGCACTTTACTTCCAGGAAACGTGATGTGCCCAATATCATCAGCGGTATTATTGAAGATGGCTGTGAGAGGATCATGGGAAGAATATGAAGCCTTTTCAAAAAGGACCTTTCAGCAGGCGCAGCAGTTGATATCTGGGGAATTAGCGAGGGGAAAATATTTTTAGAGCTATCACATCTGCCGAGGAGAAAAGAGAGGCAGAGAGAGAAAGCAACAGGTACCATCCTTGAGGCTTGACAGCAGCTATTACACTTAATTGGTCTTTGAAAACTACACTATTTGCACTTTTGGGTGGCAAGGTGATAATTCACCTCTGAACAAGTTAAACTCGTAATATTGTTGCACATGTAAAATATCACCTCGCCTTCAACAGCCGTCAAAGCTGTCATCTCGGCATGGCGGAGGCACCAATGAGAGCTGGGCGAAGTGTATCGCCAGCAGTTGTCTTCTCTTTCTCACTAAAAGACAGACATGCCTCCAGACAGCTTAATCACCAGAGGAGCCCTCCAGCAACAGGGAGAAAAAGAAAGCCAGAGAGCAAGAGATAAAGAAAAGGGAGGATCCTGGAGTGTGGGAAAGTGAAATGCAGAGATCTAAGAAGGACCACTGGTGGACTCGCTTTGGTCTGAGCAGAGAAACATCAGTGGTTCAGTTTCCATGCACAGTCACTCAGATATTGGTCAATTTGAGGTTACAACCTGCATTTGAATCTGCCACAAATAAATTATTTAACTGATGAATTTTCCTTGAATTATAAACTTGGACAATCTTTTTGTCATTTGTTACAATTTATTTGACCATGGAGGGCATTTTCAAATAAATAAATAATACAGCCAGAATTTCTAATAGGATATTACAATTTCGATCCTATTTCTGTATTTGTGGATATAATTTCTAACAATATGAATAGGAATATACTCAGTCAGTTAATAAAGATCTGGGAATGTGGACAGTAAACCAATAGACAAACATACTGTCAGTGCAGTGTTGCTCAGCTTAATACACACAAGTTTTGCTGCTAAAATTTTACTTGGTCTCATGTGACCGTTTGCTAATGATAGCTGATAGTAAACTGCAGATTGCTGTGTAACTAATTACTGTGTCAGAGTGTGAATTATTTTTATAAATAAGTACAGCTTCCTCTTTACAGGTCGGACCTTCACCATTTGGTGTAGTTTTACAGTGCATTTCAAAATGAATGCCCGTGTTTTGAATGTACTCACCTTCAGTTTTGCATTCAGATAATATCAATGAAAACATCTCCGATTACATAACTGCTCATGTAGTAGCAATGTTGCAGCTTTCCCAGAACCTGGCAACTATTTTGGTATGCACAACCTTAACATAACCAATAAAGCTACAAAATAAGGACATTTTACTTAATGAACAAAATTCTCCTTTAACTAAAAAATGACAGCGCTGCTCTTCGCATGGGTGTCACCAGAAGACAGTTCACAGTGATGATTGATCACTGGAAGAATCACTGAACAGTCTAATCTACTGAAGCTAACAGCATTACTGAAGTCAAATACAAAAGAAACAAAGATGTGACAGCGTGCAACAAGAGCTTGGCAGATGTTTCCAAGGATGCAAACCATATATAGATATATGTTGCTGTGTGCCCTTATAGTCCTGTCTATACAGAACTGGAACATGGGGAGAAACTAAAAATACAATGCAGCCTGAATGAAAGCAGTATGTCAAGAATGTATAAGTTAACCTGGTTTACCCAGTTTGTGTATTCATAAAGGGGAATTTTAGCTATTGCACTTATACCTACTGGTAAAATGATTGATGATAAATAATGACAACATAGTTCATCTACTATACCTTTATAGCCTTTTTGTATCCTCAGTATTAGTACTGTCTTTAAAATCAGCTTGCCAGGCTTAGGATTCTCAGGTGACACCTTTCTGAACTTCCAGACCTACTTTTAAGTATACAGAATAATTACCCCTATACAGGTAAGCTATCTGTCTAGCTCATTAGTAAACACAGGGGTGTCTGGGAGCAATAAGTACTCCAGCCCGTTTCCACTTGTCAAAGCATTTTGTGTGAGTGTTTATGTGTGTGTATGCACATGTTTGCTAGAGACAAACAGCAACCAAATTCATGGTAATTAACCACCTGATGAGGACAGTATTATTGGCAATTACCGGGTTTTGCATTATCACAAGTTTTAAATGTGTGGGTGTATGTGTGTGTATGCGTGTCTGTCTATGTGTGTGAGAGAGAGAGTTAGTGTATATGTGTGCAGGTGGGTTAGCTTATATCAGACATACAGAGCAGTGTGTGTGGAGAAAGTGATGGTCACTGACACTGTTGGCAACTAAAGTGGCAACAAATTCTTCCTCTATATATACACACACACACACACACACATATATATATATATATATATATATATATATATATATATAAATCCAGATTAGATTGAACCACTGAGCTACAGCACAAAGTCTTATATTAAAGCCCCCCATGTCTTTGTCAGTCTGTGTGTTATCCTTCTGTTTTAACAGTTTTTTTGTGCCCTAGCCTTCATTCAAATTGCCAAACACAAGCATTTACCTGAGGTTTACCCAATTGTTCATTAATAAAATCCTTACATATTGTTATTGTTTGTAGAAGTGGTGTTTGCAACCTTGATAAATGCAAAAGAAATCTTCAAATGAAATAGCAGCTTAAAATATTTAAATTACACATTGCTTCAGCTAACATGTCTTTTCATCACATCCTTTGATAAGTGAGAAGCCCTGGGGTTCTCTTCCATTTAAAAGTATTTTAGGTCAAAAGAAATCTAACAAAAAACTTTAATTCTTAAATATTTGAAAAGTAGTGAAAAAGAAGCTTTTAATATTATCATTCAGTTTATAATCTATTCACTTTTAGCAGTCTGATAAATACAGGCTTAGTAATGTGCAATATGGTGGCAGTAATGTTTGTGTGTATGCATAAACAAACAATTTGGTTACTATATCTATGTTATACAGACATCAGCATATGTGCATCTAGTAGCATGTGTGTATGTGTGGAACTTCATTTGTTATGCCTACCTTTCTTCCACTTAAAACTAGAGAAAGTGAAAATTACACCAGTAATGCCAACTGTGATCCACTACATCTGCGCTTCACAGCGAGCCCACCAATCCCACCATATGTCTTTAATTACCATCAGTGCTTTACAGGACCTGTTTTACACACACACACACACACACGCTCGCGCACACGCACACACACACACACACACACACACACACAAGCACACACATACACACAGGCACAGACGCACACACATACACATCAGCTTTTTATTACAGTGGCCTGCACTTCACTCAGGCATGTGTTTGAATGTTTGCCTCCTCCCTGAGCATGCAGATGTATAGATGTGTGAGAGCATGTGTGTGTACAGTCTGTGCATTTCTAGCACAGTTTTCTAGTGTGACATCAGCTCAAATGCCTCACAGTGAAGGTGGGGTGGACTGTGTACACCCAGACATACTGTAGGTAACTGGCCACTAGTGACAATCAGCACTGCATTTAAGGTGAAAACCAAACTTTCTTACCTACGTACAGGCACATACACAATCACAGAAGGTGTAGGACAAAAAAGCCAATGCTATCACAGCAAGCTTAAAAAAACAGTAAAATAAAATCTTTCATAACTCATTTCTATTTGAAATGGGTTTTACATTTATGGCACAAGCAATGAACCTAACATTAAGTCTAAAATGTCTGCTTCTTGTCTGAAGAAGGGGGAAAAGGCCATTATGTGGCTTATTATTAGTCGTGTGTCAATCATCCTTTTAGCTCGTCTCTAGCTGTTCTATTCGTAAGTGCTTTTCTTGAGAGTTGCCCTGCCTTAGGGAAGAATTTTTACGAGCACAACTTTTCACTTTTACTTTAGTTAAAAAAAATCACCCATGGATGAGCTAACATTGTCATGGATTATTACTTTTCAGCAGTTCGTTTGTAATAAAATTGTTAAAATGTGTGTTTCTTTACACCAATTAATTTACCACAGTAAAGTAATATTATCGGTCTTTCCTTCAATGACTTTCAACAACATAGAAGTGGTATAAATAATTTGTTTTCAATCAAAGGTTGGTATGGTTATTTCAAAGCAACTAGCTAGCAATTTAGCCAATTTCCAGTTCATTGAAGCCACTTTCTGTGGAGAACCTGGTATTTCTAATAGATTTCTCCTGCAGAAGTAAGGGATGTTGTTGCAAAAAAGCCACACTATGGGAGACAGAATAGTTTGTAACAAGATGAATTACATCCATCCATCCATTATCTATACCCGCTTATTCCTATTTAGGGTCACGGGGATCTGCTGAAGAAAGGCAAGATAAATTACAGTGTTTTCAAAATATAACCAAACGTAATTGTTGTGGATTCTTAATTATAAGACTTTGCAATTAAATTGATTGAAAGCAATATTTAGACATTTAAATGTTCAGACTTTGTGTTACAGACAGCATAATTTGTCCTTCTGACATAAAAACAGTAACTTAAAGTTCACTCAGTGGACTTCTTTCTGAGTTCCCACATCAGAAGAAATAGTTTGCTCAGTATCCTACTGCAAACCAGCCACTCTGTCACTGTTTGCCACAAATTGCTGTTGTATGATGGCTTAATGTCAATATTTTATATATATTTTGTTTGTACTAGAATGTAAGAATGTAAATATGAATGATAATAATCAGTGCAGATTTTTATTCCAAATGACCAATACTGGTAAACTAAGATCTATTGCTTAAATTAACAGAACACTTTCAGTCATTACATACAGTCCAGGAAAATCCTTTTTGCTGTGCTTCTTGCTTCTTGCTGTCATATGGTGACACTTCACCATGCACGGCCATATACTGTATGTTCATGCTCTCATATTTACAAAAACAGTCTTTATAGTGTCATTTCATGTGTGTACAGGAGGTGACTTTTTATCAGCAACAAACAACAGCACTTACGAGGAGAACTATAGAGCTCAGTGTGAGAGCACTCATAAATTGGGAGTGATGGGTCTAATTGATGTGAGAATATACAACATTCCCCTCTCTCCTATCCACTAACTCTCTGTTTATGTAGTGTACTTCTCAAATTGCAAGAGGTGCTTGGCTATGAGCTCTGCCATTTTCTCCTCCGAAATTCTCCAAACACTCATCCAAGTCCTACACTTCTATCAACATTTCCTCTCCAGCTTGTCAATCTCAGCCATCTAAAGCGCATTTAACATATTAAATGAACAAGGTAGTTGAGGTAATGTAAGTAATATGATGTAAGCAGCAATGTTCACAAGCAGACATGGCATGTACAGTACTGTTTGAATAATGTAATACTTCATGTTTGATAATGCATGGCTATAGATAGGTCTCCACTCCAGCCAAGTATTGATTGTGTTAAGCACATCAGTACAGCAAATGGTGGGGGTTCATATCAATCTTTACACAGCATATTGTAACCAGATACCTTGTCTGATTACAGACCTCAGGGCCACTGCTGCTGTTAATGACATTTATTGATAAATCCAATTTCTGGGTCAATTTGAGGAGGTGTGGTTTAAGAATACATGTGTGGATATATGTGTGTATGGATTGTATTTTTTCGTATCTGTTATGTGTCAGAGTGCAAGTAGATTCATGCGCATTGTACCCCTATTCCCCTCCTCTGGGCATACTAATGAAGAGACGGCCACTCCAGACGTGCAGTGCGTGCCCTACAACAGTTCCCGTATATTCAGAAGAGAATTTCAATATTAATGATTTATGCTGTATTTGCATACAAACCTAATGCAAACCCACTCCAGATAATCACATTTTGCCTGGTCTGAATTGAGTTTTATGGGCGTCTTTGCTACTCCCACCTTCTCCAGCTACCAAGTAACAGTGGAATGTGTGGCTCTTGTGCTTCATGCTGCTGGTTGAACTCCAACATAAGGGGTTTACAAGTGGGCACATTAAGAGAGGCTGTAATAGTGCATTTTACAATGAACCAAGTGACTATTTTTTTATCCAAGTTTTAGCATATACAATAAGTATACTAGTACTAGTAATAACAGTAGTAACAATGGCAGTATCAACAGTGATAGCAGTAAATTTACCAGCGCAGTAGGAGCTACCGAGCCTCACAACAGTTTTGAGCTATCCTTTCCATTTCATGCTATTTTCTGCTGCTACTTATGCAGTTTAACTCACTTCCTTTATTTGGTCACAGGTATTGCTAGTTTTTCATATTTCACTGGTAAAACATGAGGTGTTAGAGAACAAACTAATCAACACAATACATTTGTTCTGTTTTTCAGTTGTGATACGTATAATTTTACTGAAATAAAATGGCAATAATTGTAGAAATAACAATAGTAGTATAACAGTATAAGTAGTAATACTGAGTAGTAAAACTAATTGTTGTTACAGTAGCTATACTAACAGTAAATGTATAGTTGTTTTTGCAATAGCTGTGATGATAGTAATTACAACAGTTCCTGTGGCTGTAGTGGAGAGTGCTATTGGTTCACATGGGGGTAATTTTATACAGTCCATTATAGGTTAATAAGTTAACACTGACAAACTCACTCACATTCACACCTATAGGCAACCAAAAGCCTGCAGTTCATTTACTTAAACGTCTTTGGACTATGTGAAGAAACTTGAGCTTCCATGGGAAGCATGTGGTAAGAATGACCCCTCACACCACTCTAGGATCTTCCTTTCAAAGGATCATTCTGTTCACAGTGAATTCAGTTTGCCCTTTACTACACAGATATCAACACACACAAAGCTTTAGCAATCAGTGAGAGTACCTGTAAGAGCTTTAGTTGACATACAATACAGGATACAGTATTATATTATCTGATACATATATCGTTGTAACATTACACAAATATAGTTGGTGACTAGGATGGGAGTGGCAGGGCAAGTTATCTAAGATACGGCGACATACTAAATACTACAACATACTCATATTCATAATCAAGCAAACTACAACATGTGTGTCTTATAAACTTATATTTTTTTATCATCTGTGCCATCCTAAAGATCTGAAACATGACCGTATGACCAGGAATTTGAAGACTATTAACTTCTTAGGTTATCTAACTAGAGTGAATGGCAGACACAGACTACGACAAACTAAATACATGTAAAAAAGGCATTTGTTCCACAGAGAACGCCTTATCTTCAGTATAAATGTCAAGCATTCCTAGTTGCAAAGGGAACTACCCACATTGCATAGCTTGCTTTCACAAGCATTTGATTAGACAATAAGTAGGGCACTCTCATACAAAGCCGCTTCTCTATTGTATCTACACATACATATATATTTTGCATAAATATTTATATGTCAATCTGTTAGCCTTCATTTTTTTCAGGATGTTAAGATATGAAAGCTGGGTTCCATGACAATAGATAATATTTTTGTCCAAAAGGTCAGACAAGCACATGTAGCTGCATTATCAGAGGTCACTATTTTTACGGTATCTTAATGAATGTACGTGAAACGAAGCAAAATGTTACATTAAAATAGGAAAAGTTTATGATTGTGAATTCTACTCACCCATACTCTAAGTAACACTAAAAAAATAATAAAACTAATTGAAAAATGTACAATAGCCAAATAATTTAAATGTCTCTATTTCTAATGTGAAGGACAGTGATCTCAGTAATCTAAGTAATCTGTGTATTCTCTGCATTTTCTGTCTATAGAGACATTTCAGCAACCGCCGTTAAACAGCAATGGAGCATTGTAAAAAAAAAAAAAAGAAAGAAAGAAAAGAAAAGAAAGAAAAAGAAAGAAGAAAGAAAAAGGACTTCCTTCTTCAGTCTCAAGGATCGGCTGTAACCTTAGCAGAATCATGAAAGTTGACAGTTCATTTTTCACAGGGTCATAGATCGACGAGTCTTATAAAGTAATGGGCTTTTGGGAGCTGGCTTTATGAGAACTAAGATAGTTAAGAGACATGAGAAGGAGATGGCATGGGGAGCTGAGGTCCTGCTCTGACTCATCCAGGGTTATTCCCTCCATGCTGTGGAGCAGGAGGGAGGCGCTGCTCTCCCAGTAATATAAACGTGTAATAAAGATTAATCTGTAGCTAGTCGCCAGGCTGATAGCTTCTAAACTTGCTTGAAATAAGGCTGAAATCACTTCAGAGCCAATCTAGAGGCCTTTAGTGAGTGTCTGAGATTCCTTTGTGGGTGTCAGGGTAAAAATGTATATGTGTTTGTCTTGTGTGTTTATGTGTATGCAGTGATGGAAAATTGAATTTGAGTTTGAAACGTGTGTATTCATGACTTGAGCTTTGTGTGAGCTGTACAGCAGTTATAGAGCCGGCAGGAGTTAAACACACTCACCAGGCACATCTGGCCTCTTCATGCCCCCTGTGGATGATCCTCCCGCTCCGCTTCCCAGGCCATTGAATGTGGGGAGGTTGTCATTGCTGTAGGCTCTGAGGACAGACAGCATGTTCATCTGCTGCTCTAAGTGGGTCTGCTGCTCAGCCTTCAACAGTCCTTGAGGACCTCCGGGAGAAAGGAGGCTCAGACCCTGTTGCCATTGCTTCTCCAGTGGCAAGGCTTGGTTCTGGGGTCGCGGAACAAGAGAAAGTGGTGTCATGGCAGAGGATGTTGTCAAACCAGCTCCACTCCTTGTAGGCATAGAGGAATCATCTTGAAGATGTTTAGGATGGTTCAGGAGACGTTCTGAAGCTGGACTTCCTTCTTCCTCTCTCTCCATGTCCATTTGTCCATCCACATCTCTTTCCTCCTCCTCCTCAGCTACTCCTGCCTCCTCTTCCTCTTCATCAGAGTTATTAGGTTGCTGCTGTCTCTTAGGGGTGGCTGAGGGGGTCTCGCTGGCACTATGCACCCCAGCCTTTACAACCTCTTCATCTGACCCAACCTGGTCCTCTTCAGCATCTCCACAGGAGCCACTCTCACCAATCTGATCATCCCCAACTGAGGTTGCTCCTACAAAAGCCTGACTAGATGGATCCAGACTCTGCTCTGTTGGGCCAAGATACCCTTGAAGGCTCTGGTTGGTCCTCGAGGATCCATCATACAGGTCACCAAACCGTCTGTAGAAGTCACTCTGGAAGGGGTTGTAGGGCTGGTCCATATGGTTGTTCCAACCTCCTTGGCTTTTTTCTCCATCTCTGTCTCCACCTTTGTCAATGGCCACACCAGAGATTTTGGCGTTAGAAGAATGAATGGTAGAGGTGGTGGGAGAAGCCTCTCCATGAAGCTCCTTGCCTGCATCAGACCGCTGCAGCTGGGCCTTACCCAGGTGGTTGGCCTGAAGGTGTAGAGCCATGAGCTCCAATGAGGAGGTGGAGAAGGAGCAGAAGAGGCAACCATGCCATGCTACATTATCATGAATGGTGACTGAAGATCCAGGGAGAGATCCAGATGCAGACTCAGGCCGAACTGACACAGACAGATCAAGGGGTTCATACTGCGACCCAGGTTTGACAGGCTCTGAGTTCTGTTTGGCATCAGCCTTATCCTCTCTGTCCTGGTCAGCTGAAATGGCCCTCTTGGCTTTGGGCTCACCATTATCATGGTAATGCTGGGCTGGGAGCTGGGCTGGACTCTGGTTGTCTTTCATATCTTTCTTCATGGAGCTGAGGACAAAGCTGTCCATGAAGGCCTGAAGAGAACCTTGAAAGTGGACTCCATTTCCCATCATGCTTTGGTAAGCCCTGCTTAGGTCAGAGAAGCTGGCAGGACTATGTGTTGATGTTGAAACTAGGGAGGATGGGACATCAGCGGTCTTCATATTCTCAGCTGAAGAGGCAGACTCAAAACGGCGGTCTCCACGCTCACGATCTCGGTCTTGTGGAGACATCATGCCAGCAGACGTCCACTGATGTGGCAGCAATTGACCTGCCCTGAAGTCTAGGTTGGAAGGCATTCCCTTGAAAACATTACGGAGAACATCTGGTCGGGCAAAGATGCCACCGGTTGTCTTCCCATGATCCTCTTTGTGGTCAGAAGAAGCAGTGTGGCCAGAGGATGTGCCTGACGTGGTGGAGCCATTTTGACGCTCACGATGGTGGCGCTCCAGGTGGTACTTCAAACTGGCGGACTGGGTGCCAGCATAGTCACAATGAGGGCACCGGTAGGGTTTCTCTCCTGAGAGGCCAAGAAAGAGACAAAGAAACAGAAAGGGAACGACAGGGAAAACAGTGAATAATTAACCTGATTATTAGATTGACTGGATATCAAAATCTATTTATTAGAGCAGCGAATGTGGACCCTAGGGTCAAGAAAATTAGGTCAAAAGAGTAGAGCTCACAAAAATGATATGCATTTCATTAACTTTTATGAAAGGGATATTTGGCAAGTGCCTCAACTGAGGTTGTCATCAAAATGCATGGAATTTCTAAGGCCTTAAAAAAGGATGAGGGAAAAGAATTGAAAAAAGTAAAATAAAAAAAGCAGCAGTTTAGAAAACTAAATAAAGCACAGGATGAAGTAAACTACAAAACATTGTGATAATGAACAAGCTCCTGTCTCAACCAGTAGTCCCATGTTTCGTTATATTTCCACAGTCATCAGCTCCCTTCCACTTGATGTGTGTGTGTTACTGCATGTGTCTGTACTGGGATGGGGGTGTGGAGTAGGCATTTGAATATGGGTCGATCCAGCTCGATCCAGCCCCGCCAAGTGAGCCATCACTCACGTCAGCACCATAAAAAACATTTCACCATATGGTGCTTTCAGTGCACTAAAAGAGATAATATTTTCAACTGACAACAAAACTGTCTCAATGCTATCTGCGTGTGCGCGAGCAGAGGGTGCGGCTAGGGTCTCTGCGTGGGTTTTTGTGCATATGTGCATGAACGTATCTGTGTGTGTGCCGGCATTAGGGTCATCATGCCTTTATTTTGGCCTTGTTTGCTGTCAGGCCTGTGCCTTGATGATGAGAGTTCAATTTCTCAGACGTTCCCAGTTTAACTGGAGAAGCATAAATCTCCCTACTACTGCCACACAGCAGTACACTGAGAATAAAATATAGTTGATACACTAAAAAATAACCCCATGAGTATTTAAAAAAAGAAAAGACAAAAAGAAATGTGCAGGCAACATATGTGAACCACATGCTTGTTGCACTGAAGCCCTGTGATAAAAAACAAAAAGATTCACTAAAGTGATTTATATTATGGAAAAAGAGGGGTGAATGTGTTGTGTAACATTTACATGTATTTATTTATGCTGCACATCCATATTCATGAATATTCTTGATAATGGTATAACACCAGCATTATTCTGCCAGAAGTGGATCTTCCATTGGAATGATACTTATGGTGAAATAGAACACATCCTGCTAGCAATTATAATAGGCTTGGAGTCTGGGCCAGATTTAGATTCATTAAACAATGAACAGAGAGAGAAAAAAATGCTAAGCTTGATTTTTTTAAATATATACACATAAAAAGTTCTCAGAGTGGAATTTCTGGTTCAGGGATAACAGTGACTGTGTGAAAAAAGCTGTAGATTGGTGGAAAAAGAAATAAAAGAGATGACTGTTGTGTTTTGTGTCTATGTACTTTCTATATATAGAGAATATGGCCATAAAATGTTTACATTATACACATGGAACCATTTTATAAAAGAAAAAAAGGCATTGTTACGCAAGGCTGGCTTGAATGATTTAAGTCGGGCTGTGTAGTAAATCATGGATATAATTAGCAAATGGCATACTGCTCAAGTAATTTATCATTATTTAGAGGGCACCATTCCAGAAAAGACTGTGCGATCTGCAGACCTACTGCAGAGTTCTCAAATAAAGGGCCACAAACACCAACTCAATACAATATTGATACAAGAGAGAAAAGAATAGGAGGGTATACAAAAGAAAATTGAAGGTAGAAATGCTGAAGAGAGGAGGGAAAAGGAATATGGGCAAAAAACAGAGCATGCAGAGACACATAAACCTGACTACAGAAACAGACAGATATCTTTTGTCTTACACTAGAGCGGCTATGAAGCAAAGAGTATATTTAAAATAAACCATATGAGATGAGCTTTTAACCCAATAAGTGTTTCTCCTGTGAGCTGCTGAACAGAGGCTCAGTGCTGATTTAATAAGGAAACGTCCCTGATGCAAATGATCATTCTCAATTCCTTTAACTGGACAAAATGATATTCTAGAAGCCAAATTAGACAGAAATTAGACTGATCTGATCTTTTTTCCCCTCCTCTGTCTTTTCTTTCCTTATAAGAGGTTGTTAATGTTCATGGGAGAAAAATAAAGATTAATGTATGAGCTACATGTCTAAAATGAGAATAAAAAGCATAAAAGACTGCTTATTTTACACTATCCTTTTATGTTTACAGAGCAAGACAAACTGAAAATAAATACCAATGCCCTCAGAGAGTGATCAGTTTATTCTAATTTCAAATTAAGTATTTAAATATATCTGGAGCGAGTGAAACAGATGACAAGTGCAGTTCTGCATCTATTTGTGTTTACGTATGTGTGTGTGCACCATTTGGAATGTGTGTGAACACATGTTTATGCATGTGTGTCAGCCTGAGCCTGTGTGTATGTATATGTGTGTGTTTGTGTCTTAGAGGGCCATTTGGACTGGCTAAGACATCTGCTCCATCATACGTCAGGGGCCTGGTGTGACATCTGGGGAATATACTGTATCCTGCCTTGCAACATTACACACAATTTACTGCTAAAGGTCATTATGTACCCGTTAATCCACTTTTAATTGATATCAGCGCAAACAGCACAACCTCCCAGCCACATGACAGATCACTGCCGACACAAAACCAGGAAATTACTATTTGGGAGTTAAAAATAGAGTAGTAAACTTTTTGCTGTTGTCCTTCTTCACTTTGCATTTGTTCCTAACATAGGTGAGTGATAGATGTGTAATAAACACACCACTCCAGCTCCCTCAGCTTTGACTTTAAAAACTCATAAACATCTAAGTGACACCTTTGTGGCTATACATGATTCATCTTCTACTTGTTGAACTGCGATCTGCTCTTTCACAGTATGTTTGTACTTCAGGTTGAATGTACTGATTGAATCTGGCTTTGTGTTAGTTGTGACAGCACCATAGAAACAAGTAAAGACAAATACCCAAAACCTATGCAGAGGGGCAATTAAAATGGCTTAATAGATATGACATACTAGAAGATGAATTTCTACTTGGCCAAAAGGATGGGAAAACACACCAGAGGGATGTCTGAGAGGCTGAATAATGGATAGAAGCTGTTTTACATCTGTTTTAAGTACATCTGCTTATGTTCATGGCTGGTGGTGAATCGAGAATGCCTCTAAAACTGTCAGGGTTAACAGTTCTACAGCCTCAGAAGGGAAGGTGACACCACAGATGCTCAGGGACTTTGGCTAAATGTGTCCACCCAATGGCAAATACGTTTTATTACAAAATAAGTCTGGGATTACACAATATTTTCCTTGCTGTCAATAAATCCTAGGAAGATAACACAACGAGCAAATTCCACCTCTCCATAGCCATGTTTTACTACTTCTTTGTTACGTCTTTCTGGCAGTCATCCTCAAGCATATCGTTCCTAAAGAAGACGTAAATCTGTAGTTTTTGGCAAATATTAATTAAAAAAGTAAATAGTACAGTTGTTTGGGGCTATTTTCAACTGTAGATTAATGGATAGTTTTAGTTTTAGTAGTATTTAAAGCACAAGAATAGTGTCTGTGGGTCTGACTTAGAGTATATTGCAGTGGTTACCGTAATGAATTATCCTGTCACCCAGTGCAACAGTTTTTCATTGATATTAGTTTTTACTGTTTTTTGGGAAAATAATGGCGATCTGTGGCGGATTAAGATCAGGATTTGAACACTTGATAGCAGAATCAATTCATTTTAGGTCAATCCAGGCATATTTTAATGTATCAGTATTGGCTAAAATAAAACAAGCCAAAACCCAATCCTTTCTTTTCAGAGTTGTACTGTGTTTTGTCACCTCAGCCTGCTTGAGTTGCAGTGCTGCTCTCCTTAATGACAGGTAATGCTGTTGCTAATTAATGTTAATTCTGTGACTAACCTGACAACAGGCCAAAATTAAATGTGTTTGTTGTCAGGTTAAAGCGCTATCTGCGGGCTGGTGCCTGTAAAGATCGTTTGTGAAATAAGAAGCTGCACTGTGTAACACCTCTGTACCAGTCAAAAGCTCGAACAGAGTAAGACTTCTCTATGGCAGATTGCATCATGTCAAAGTATCAGGTTGGACTCGAGATTGGCAGAAGTTAAAGGATTTAGTTCAGGATCAGCACCAAAAGCACTTTCCTGGATGCTCCACTCATATATAATATATCAATATATTGCCAGCCTAATCCTTTAGGTAAGAGTTTAGTGGTGAGCTGAGCATGCTGTGCTGGTTACACTGTCAGGATAAACAGCCAGATGAGGGGGAAAAAAAATCACACCATAAATAGGTATTTTATGTACTCAGGAATGTTCAAGTGTGCACCAAATGAAACGCTTAATGTATTATATATAGCTTTGTCATTGTATTGAAGCCACTAGAGATGGATAAGAAATTGAAAAAAGGTGTAATGTGAAAAATTAGGAGAAAGATAAAGTATGAGGAGAAAGGGGAGGAAGGAGGGGGCAAAGGAGTGGGAGGAATGGAGAGGGAGATCACAGGTCCCAATTGATTCATCCTGATTACAAGGTTAGGTTAAGGTTAAGTGACATGGGCAGGTCCTGCCTCTCCTCTTTTTTCTTTCTCCTTCTCTTTGTCTCCCCCTCTCCTCATTTAAAGGTGAGCAGGGACTCTTATTGGTTATGTGGCCCTGCCTGAAGTTATGTGTGGCTATTGTCAAGAGCGAGGACCTTTTTATTTTTTACACACAGCTGCTTACTGCTAAATAGTGCCTTGTCCAGAAGGGGACAATCTGGGCCTCTAATTGCTGTCACTGAAGCCTAGATTCATTATGTGACTTTCCCATTAAAATGTGAGCATTAATTTGTATAATGAAATATCACCCTCTGCAGTGTGTTCATTAGCTGTGGCCCCACACTGTAGCACCACAGCCGCACAATGTTAGCTACCTAGAAAACTGTGGTTAATTTTGCTAATGGATATTTTCCCACTCACTGTTCAAGAAGAAATTAATACTGTAACATTAGCTCTTTAACTTTTGGATAAATTTAAATTCACTTCATTCCTTTCAAGCTGGTGTTAGTCGCTCATTAATCTCCGTGTTGCGTTGCACAATACTGCCTCGACCGGCTTGGTAAGCAACTCTATTGTGTCACTCACATTGCATTAGGATGAAGGGGAGCTCGGCTGTCATCTGTGAATTTCTCCACATTGTCACCAGAGCACAGAGAGGATCTTTAGCTGCTGTAAAAGTCATCTGGTGGATGTAATCAGGGTTTCACAGTGGAGCTAGTGTGATTAGGTTATAGGAATGATTTAAAGGCCACATTCTGGCAATGCATCAAGCTGTTTTTCTCTCCACGTGTAGAACTGTATGCTAACGCTGTGCTTAAATAGGCCCACATCCAAAGATACATTCCATTCCAAAAGACAACATCCTTCCTAACCTTTCTCACTTTGGCTCCTAGGTGAAGACGGCTCCATATTAAGCCTTTTACTTTACTGTTTTTTCGAGATATTTGTTGATAAATGTAAAATATACAGTGTGGATGAAATTAGATGGGCCTACTTGTCTGTGTGTGTGTTTGCCAAATGAATTAGTGCCAGGCCTGGGTTGAGGTCTCCACCTCCTCCATGATAAAATATGGCCCTCCTGGGTATCCTTACAGTACTACTCAAAGCAGACATAATTCAGCTCTCTCACCACCAGATAACAGATGCCCCAGGAAAACCACCACTGCCTCATTGTGACCTGGATGCACTATTTAACATAGGAATACTAATTATGAGTATACACCAGACATGTTAGCATGCTACAGTGTAAAGCTTTTCCTTTAATTCCTTTCCAGATCTGAGCTACAGTATGTCACTCTTAATAAGGAAAGCAAAGGGGGGTTACAGTATGGGTGGTCTCTCATTCTGTATTTTAAGTGCACGAAGAAGGAAGAGAAAAGCAAAGGAGACAGAGAAGGAGAATAGAGAAGAAATGTTATTGATTTTTTTTAGCTGTAAGGGATTTCCATTTTCAGTGGTGAGTATTTTAGCTTCAGCGTCTTTTCTGGCATCCGAGGATTATGTGATAGTGAAGTGTAGAAACTAACAAAAAGGTCAGGATGGTCAGAGTCATCTTTTCAAGAACATCTTGAGGAACTGAGGAGTACGGATCATTGATTGACAGAAGGGTAATTACTCTAAGTAATTACATATTTTCTTTTCTTGTGTTCACATGATTGTGTGGGGTCCACTGATGAAGCCTATTTACAGAAAAGCATAGACTGTTTCTCCATTATCTTCACAGATTATGTCTATGTTTAACTATATTTGTGCACTATGAATGTAGGACAGAAACCTTCAGAACACTTCCACAAGAAAAATATATTTACTGTGAGTTAGAGTAACTTAGTGTGTGTCTGGGAAATTCTGATGAGCATTGTTTTTTAGCATTTTATAAACAGCCCAGCATCTCTAGGAAAAAAGTATAAAAATATAGGATGATTATGATTTATGTCCAAAGTCAATGATTCATGGTCAGTGCCAGAAGGCAGTGTCCTTGTAGTGAGTTGGAAAGTAAGGGCTGTGGATGAGTGTTTTCTAACCCTAACCATACCTCAATCTTTCCTTAACATTGAAACATTAGTTATAGTAAATGTTCTCCATTATTAGTCTTTATATCACACTTCGTTCGTTCCAGTGCGGAAACACTAACTCACTATGAGACAAACTGACAAACCAGCTAGAACCAAGTGTCCTTGTTACAAGGTGTCCTCTGCGTGGTCTAATTGTGACTTTAACCTGGATAGTCAGTGGGGCGTTCATACCTTGCAGAGGGTTAGAACCCTGGCCACTGTCTACAGTCCACATCATTACTCTGACTGCAGCCTTTACTTCCCAGCAACAACCAGCGAACGGGTTATCACAGACCTGTCTAAGCCCTTGGTGAGAGTTGAATGGGTAGAAAGTACACAGTTCAGGGGGTTAGGATGCATCACTGAAAAATAAAACTAAATCTATTAGGCACGTCATCTCACGCATATCCCTAAACTGTGGACAGGCTGGCTTTGTTTTGGCTTGAAAGTTATTCAGAGTTAGAGAGTGTGAAATTGCCCTCTGAGTGATGTCATCAGAGGACACTGAACCCTTATTGTGTTAATTAGAGCTCAATGAAATGAGTATGAAAAAACACAGAATAACAATGGCCTTAAGCCTCTTGTCAGAAACACTGTCAGGAAATGCATATATTTTTGTGAGTAGTTTTATTTATTCATTTTTATGACAAGCTGAAGAAAACACGTGACAGTGCACCATCTGATAAAAGTGCACAGAAAATATCACTAGGATTAAATTTGAAGGACAAAAGATGATTTTAATTTAGTAAGAATGATAGTATGTGTTGATGAACAGGCATCACTGGGTTGTAAGGCAATGCTTATTTCCAGGACATTGTGATTCTTTTTTTCCATTCTTTCTTGTCATTTAGTGGTCTAGAACTGTTTGTTAACATAGTACTTTTTAGTCTGGCATTAAAATAAATCCAGATTAAGGATTCCTAAAGACAACTAAAGCAGTATTCATCAATTACAAAGCTAATATGGAATCAATTAATCTGCATCATATCCATCATATCAGAGGCAGATTGACTCCAATATCTGATTAGGCCAATATTCATAAAACAATATGTCAGTCTAATCCCAGATGGATTGTCAGTACAAGTAGTAAAGTAAATTTTGCATGAAGTACAATAAATGTTTAATTGCTGGCGAAATGCACTCCATGTCTGTGCTTGGCTGGAGAAGTGGTTTCCTTATACATACTGACCTGTGTGTATCCGTAGATGGACTTTAAGATGATGGGAGGTGCGGAAGGACTTGCCACAGTAGGGGCAATCCTTGGAGGATGAGCCCAGGCTCCGCTCACGATGCTGGGATAGGGGCGGCTGAATGCTCCCAGCTGCCTTTCCCAAGTCCTCCCCAACATCTGGAGCAGACACAGAGACAGCACAAAGAGGGAGAGACAAATGGAAGGTGTGTTAAGTGCCACTTCAAACCAACCCTCCACACATCACAGCACATTAGATTTTTTTTTTCTTTCTCCTCTGACTGTCTCTCATTGTCCCTTGTTTCCCTTACTCAAATGTGCGAACACCACACAAAGTCAAATGCATCAAACGGGTTCACGGGCAGCGCTATTTTCCTTGCTGACAGAACGCTGACAGTTCATAAGCTTTTCAGTTTCTTCAGAAACACCATAGTCCTGAGATACACCCCCCTCAACTCAAACACACACACACACACACACACACACACACACACACACACACACACACACACACACTCTCACCATCACTGCCGCCTCTCATTTCTCCTTCTGTTTTTCTTTTTTTAACCTTGCTATCATCATCATTCCTATTACGCATATGCTGGATTACAGTGAAAATTAACAATGCACACTGAGACAGAAAAAAAAGAAAAAAGAGACACAGAAATTGGACTATGTCAGCATCCCAAGATCTCCTCACATCTCTTGCAGCAACCTGATTTTGACAGGTAGCTGTCAGAGATATGATAGGGTGATAACGGTTTTGACCCCGCCCTCTGCCACTTCCTCCGCACACCAAAAAACGATGATGCGCAGTTTAGTACAGAACAGCAGTCTGTTATCAACACAATCACCTTCTGCATAAGTATCTAAAGATGTGTGGAGACAACCTGGGAATGTGTTGACAGCAGCATAATCTAAGGTGAGGGTGTCATCATCAGCCTGTACACAATGGCCTTGTCGTACAGAAGGTTAAGAGCCTGTGATGAGCTGACAGTCATAAGATGTGCAGAGTTTAAAGGCCTAAGCAACACATTTAAATTCAAAACACTCTGGAAAAAAAGGGAAAACAACCTGAAGGAAACAAATAAGGAATACACGACAGATGTTTGATATGTCTTGTATCTTGAAACTGATAAATTAAAAAATATCTGTACTAGTTTTAGAGCTTTGATGGCCATTACTGCACAAAAGGATCAACATCACCGCATTCAGTGCAAAACTGTCAGGACACTTTACAGCAAAGCAAAAATTTCTGTTGAAATATTATTTGTTCTTTTGATTTTGGTGCTTTCTTTCCTCTTTTTTGTGCAAACTACAATTTCTGTATCAAAATTTATTCATCTGAGATGTGTACTGGTATGTAAATGAGCCAGTCAGTGCAAGAAGTAGTAAACTCAACAATGTCAGCGACCTCTTCTTTGCTGACATTAAAGAAATGAAATGTACAGACAAATCCAGTCTGTGGCAGTCATGTCTATATTTCATCATAAACACTCATAAAGAGACTGTGGCCTCCATGGTAAAAAAAAAAAAAAATTACTTAGCGTGTCAGTATGTGTCTGACCGAAAGAAGCACAAATACAGTTAAAAATGTTATTTATTTTCCAATCTGGTGCGTGATTTGGTATGTGCATAGAGAGGAGGAGACGAAACCAGAAATAAAGAAAAAGAATCAAAATCGAGCAACCATGCTGCACAATAAGGAAGATTTTTTAACAGTAGCCTAATCTTTTCTCTTTTCTGTCACTCCCCACCCCATTCCACCCCTCTTCTGTTGGGGAGTCAAATAAGGTTTACAGAATGGAAAGACCCAAGTCAGCAAGTCCTCTTCCACAGTGACACTAAACACACAACTCCATTCAGCAACACTGCTATCAGGCTGAAGGCTATTTATCACAACTGAAACTGAAAGGCAACCTAAATGTAAGTCTGTGACAATACACAGATACTAAATACCAGATGCTTCTACTCGGGCTTGGCAAGTGTGTGTTTTAATTCTGTGAACAATCGAGGAAACAGAAGCTGGGAGACAGTTTGGTTTTTAAAAGCAGATGTTAAACTGTGGATCTCAGTTCAAAATTAGCTCGCTTTTTGCATAACTCTAAGCAATGTGTGACAGCACAAAGAGTAAGAAGAGCAAAGAGAGGAATGGAGAAAATGCACAAGCAAAGAAAATCCTATACAGAGGGGGAATCAACATCGTTGTCCGTTATTTACTAACGGAGTCAATCTGCCTCTGATATAACAGCGTAGTGATAAGGACCAATGATTGACCTTCCAAAAATGAAAATAAATGACAACTAATAATGGTGGGTTTTAAAACAGAAAATTATAAATAGTAGTGGGTTTCAAAATCCACCAAAATCTTACACCTAAATCCACTTGAAAATTGCTATATTTTCAAGGAATTTTTTACATGCGATGCAAATTGTATTGAATATAGAATGCATGTAAAATATCACAGGTTAAAATATATTTCCTGCATAATTTCAGTACCCAGTGAGTATATCTAATGTGCTATGACTGTATTCTTTTAAAATTTCATTTGACTGCATTTAAAAGACATCAGGTAGACAGAAAATAAATAAATAAAAGCAAATACAATTCCCCCAGCGCTTACTCCAGGACTGCACCATACTGTAGCCATAGTTGCCTCCTCATAAACATATTTTGAGCAGTCTACTGTACAGATCCCTTTTTGGCAAAGAGTCCCCAGATCGTGTAACAGACACTGGCCCACCTGCCCACCCCAGATGGGGCTAAAATTAAAAAATCCAAAACACAGATTAGAAGCAGGACAAACACCAGACTACACTTCCAAACACACATATATGCACACATACACACACTCTGCATGTCTGTCTCTCACTGTCTCGCACGCATAAAAGAACACACACATCCTTGTGTGTCAGGGTTAATAGTGCACGTGTAAGAGGAAGACACACTACTGAGAGGATGAGAGTGTGCTCTCCTGGCGTATAACAGCTCTTCAATAATAAATGGGCTTCACACATTCAGTATTCACTACAAAGAAAGGTAAAGCAGAACTTTGTGCTTTCTTGTTCTTGTGAGTGTGTGTACATGTGATATGAGTGTATGTACACATGCACCTATAGGTATGCAAACATGTTTGAGAGCACGTCATTCCCATATACTAGCTGGGTGTCCAGCATGCTTGCCTTTAATCAGTTGACTGATCCACAGTTTTTAATGTGGCTGTTCCAATTACTGTAAAAGTCATCCTGCTCCATATAACCACAAATATTGACACTTTATTGCACAACACATTTATGACATTTTGAAGGTCACCCTGTATATTAGGCATCATCGTTCACAGCTTGATGTGTGACGTGAGGAAAGACTGTAGTGCGCCTGTTGACACCCAGCTTTAACTATCCTACCACTGATTTTTGTTCCTCACCTTCCATCTTTTTTTTCATGCAAAGAAGACTCACTGTAGGAGAAGCAACATTAAAGTGATTTTCACAGGTGAACATTTGGCTTTTTTAAAGGCCAGCTATTACTACTGTTTCACTTTTCTTACAATTAGGACACCTGACATTTTTATACTGATGTCCAGCATTCTTAAATTGTACCGCTTTCATCACTACAAACTGCTAGAATTTTGCACTTTAAAGGGGAAAAATGACAGTAGGCATCATCATCATAAGACACAAAAATATATACTTATAAAAACTGTACATATTTAGCAACTATCAATGGTTAAAGGTGTGAATGTATCATTGCCTTCATTTTTTGAAGTGCCTAATTTTATGAAATTTTGGGATATGTCATTTTTTAATTTGTTTTCCTATGAAAAGCACTTTGTAAAATGGGCATTAAATATGCTTAATAAATAAATATTATTATTATTGTAAAGATTGTTACACAGAAGATTGTTTATGAAAACATATTTAAAAATATGTAACAACCAAAGAGTTTTAGTCTGTTGTCTATGAACCCCTCACTTGCCTCTACCACAGGAAAAAACATGACAAACGCAGAACTGTGACTGTACTGCTACAAGAATATCACAGAGGGGAAAAAAGAGGAATACATGTATAATTCAGCTGTATCTGATCTGAGACCAGCTCCTCTCCCCTCTGCCTTTACTGGTGTCACGGCGGCGTAATGGAACATGCCAGAACAAAGGCTCTGAGATCAGATTGGAGCAGAGTTGAGCAGGCCATCTGGGAGGCAGGCTGAGTATCAGTCACTCTGCCTGCTGTCTGCTGCACTCACACTCATGTACACACACTTCCCCTCTGACTAACTGTGTGTGAGAGTGCCACTGTGTGTGTAAGTGTGTGTATAAGACACCTCACTCACATCCAACTGCACGTCATCACGATCTTACACTGAAGCGACCGATGCATCACTGCCATGGGAATAAGCCACTAGGGCAGCCCCCAACGACTGACTGACAAATACATAAATTGATTAGGATCTTTGTGTGCCTATGTGTGTGTGTGTGTGTGTGTGTGTGTGAGGGTGTGTGTGTGTGTGTGTGTGTCAGCGTTCATTTGGGTACCCTTGGGATAAGGCAGGCTGCCTACTCCCTTACAGCGGCCACACCCAGTTCTTAATGGAGGAAAAAAAATAAATACAAGAAAAATCATCAACAACAACAGCAAAAATAAACAGCAAACCCAATGCCTGTGTGTGCATATATGGTGCCGGGGGTGCGGGTTGAACGGGGGAGGAGGGTTGCCAGTTCTTAATGGTGCTCTTTCAATCACACTTTGCACTCTAAACGTTCTGTGGTTTTGATTAGTATGATATCACTTTCAGGAAATAAAACTAGAGGGGGAAAAAAGCATATCAGTCATAAAAACACAAGATGTTTTGCGTCTTGCTCAGCCATTATTCTAATGCATCACGTGACTCCTGTCGAAGCCCACCGGCCTCTCCCCGTAGCCAAATAACTGACAGGGGGGAGCAGGAAGGTGGTGGGGGGTAGTTGACGGAAACAGTTTGAAAAGGGGGAAGATATTAAGAGAGATTGGGTGAGAGGGAGGGCGGCAGGGGAAAGAGAGAAAGAGTAAAATGTGATGACATCATTTGAAAGGCATTAGGCTTTTAAAAATGCGCCCGGGGGGACTTGATTTCCTTACACCAGAGCAACACAACACCATCCGGCCTGATGCTCGCTTGCTCTCCCTTTCTCTCTCTCTCCCTCCCTGTCTTTCTCTCATACACACACTAAAAAACACACATCTCCCAACACCCCCTTCCCCTCTCGCTCTTTTTTTGATTTGGACCACTGCCATCTTTGTGAGCGTCTGGTTCATGCGAGTTAATCAATTTGAGGTTTAGTTACACTGCTGATGCTAGCATTCCAGCCACTGCTAGAACGTAATCTGAACTCGCAGAATTTATTAACCAAACACCAATTATCATTAAACACCACTGCATTATCCCCCTCCTTTTACTACCTGACAAGGACTACTTAATGAAATTTCAGATTAAAGTTATTTGGTCCATGATTTATGGCCATTGAGAAAGTCTTAATGCAGGGCTCTCTCAGTGTGCAGATGCTTTTGAATTTTTTTTACTATATTTTTTTTCTATGCATGTACACTAGGGATCTAAGAAGTCTCTGAGGCATTACAACAAGCAGGTCTAGACCAAGAAAAAAAAGAAGAAAGGAGGGGGGGACCAGAAAAGAGCAACTGTGCTCCAAATTTTACATAGCATCCTCACCTCGTACTTGTTTTACTACTGACCCTGTCGAGCAACAGAAACTAGACCAAAGACCACATAAATTGTGAGAACAGCCAAAATAAAATCAACAGAAAATAAAACTAAAGGAAATGCAAGTTGTTGTTTATCCTTGCAATGTTTGTGAGATGAAAACAGCAGCAGAATGTGTTACATATAAGGCGGTGGGGTAAACAGGGGCACCAGATGTTCTTTGATGTTAATAATGGCATTTATTATTAATATTAATTAGACCGCATTCAGCAATACATTTGGGCCATTTCCAAGTCAATTAAGCAAAATGGCATTCGGGAGATGTTGAAACGACATTTTAAGGCAGGTGTTCAGCGGTCCCCTAATAAAACATTTTTGCAGCTCCTGAAAAACAACCCATTTTGAGGCAATTTTTTTCTTTTCTCTTTGTTTACTCTTCCTCAGTATTTCTCTCTCCTGTTGTGAACCTCACAGTTACAACCATATCTCAAAAAAACATATTGAGGATCAGTTTTAGATTTAGCACGCATTATCTAATTAAAATATACACTATGTGGTAATTCAGATAATGCACACATGTTGTGTCCACGTCCGAGCCAAATATGTCCATGCAGACTGAGGGATGGCAGAGGGGGTTAATCCAGATATGAAATCATGATTATAACCATCATGATGATAATAAAGAGAATACTTTGAGGATTACTGACCACAGTTTTCCAAATGACTGCTTCATGAAGGGTGTGCATTCTTGAGACAAACCCAAACAAATTCACTTTTACCGCCAAATGTTTTATCTGCAAGGCCCAAGCCACATAGTTTTGAGCGCCAACCTACCCTTATACCAGGACACAAGGTTCCCAGTGCCATCGTTACAAGCAATTCTACAAAATCTCATTAGAAAGCACAAGCCAGAAGCCTCACATCAGGGGGTTTCTTATCTATTTAATCTAAATAAGTCTTGGCTATATGTGTAAGACTAAAAATACACCCATTCTAAAGCTCTATTCAGTTTAATCTAGACCCCTGAATAGGGTCCTGCCACACCTCTCAGACCCAGTGTGTTTATGTGTGTGTGCTCGCTCATAGCCCTGCTTTTGGCAGCAGGCCTTTTTTTTCAAAGCTGGTAGAGGCAGCAGCCTTACAATGGTACATTAACAATCTGTGCGTTCATTTATCAGTGTGTGCGATTTGGACTCTCCGTTCATGGCGCGCTGCACTTTTCATGGCTGAAAATTAATGAACAAGCCTCCCCTCGCAACAAACATGCACCTGTGCTGCAGAGATGCTAATCACAAACATTTATATTTATTAGTGAACACCCGCACTAAAACTGGAGTTGTGGAGGAGAAAAAAAAGAGAGGATGAGAAAAAAAGGAGGAGAGGTAGTTCAACCTGGGTAATGAAAAGGTAGTGGTTTCCATTGTGCAGAACTATGTTAAAGCCATTTGTTTGAAGCACTTTCGTGAATGAAAAAGAGGGAGTGGAAGTGCATAATATCTATTAAGGGAGTGTGATCTTCACCATGTGAAGCTCTTTACTCCAAAACTCAGGGCACTGTTGGAAAAAAAAAAACAAGAACTGGCACATTTATTCTAAATACTGGCTGATGTCTTACAAAATCTTTAGTTATTGAATTTCTAAAGGGGCCAAACTTATCACTGAACAGGTGGAAATGGTGAACGGTCTTGCCTTTTCTGTTTAGGATGGTTTTCCTTGCCTTCATTTTTGTCTATTCCTTTCTTTCCACCTCTCTCACTCTCATCTGTCCCCCCCTCCTTCCTCTTCATACTGACAGAAGGTGGCTCTCTCCCTCAGTAAAGGCTATGCCTCTGCCCGGCTAGGGGAAGAGGAATGGTGCCATAAGTTTCTCCCTGGCACCGGCCCACCTTTGTTTCCCCCCCCTCCTCAAGTCTGTTTCAGGCTTCAAAGAGCATTGGAAAAAGACATACACACACACAGACACAAGCACACGCACGCACACACACATGCACATACTACAAATGTCTGAGGGAGCACTGATGTCTCACTAACTTTATCATTCTAGCAGGGTGATCATAGCCCCGTTGAGAGGCTGTGGATGATGCTTGAGGGTGTATGAGTGTGTGCATATATGTGTTTATGTGTGTGTGTGTGTGTTGTCCACTACTGTTTGCATGACAGCACAAAAGGCAGATGGGGACAGAGGTGGGTGTCTTTTAGGACATGAAGACAAGAGCAATTACTAATGTGTTTGTGAATTTGTATATACACACATACTTGCCAATGAGTGTGTGTGTGTGTAGCGCTATAATAATCAGGGTGTATATTCATCATGCCCCCTCTCAGTCTGTGTTGGCAGGAAGTGGTGTGGTTACCATTAGTGAAGGATGACTAGGTTGCTGTCTCTTTTACTGGGATACTGCTGGCTTTCTATGGATAGATAAATGCAAGCAAAAGAAAGACTGGGAAAGGAAAGGGAAGGATTTAGGAAAACAGTTAAAGAAAAAGAGTGGGAAGAACATCTATTGAGGCTATTGAGAAAGGAAACAGCAAATAAATAGGCAATAAACTAAAGAACACAAACTAATGGAAAAGAAAAAAAACTACCACATCTTATCCAGGTACTGTACATCTATAGATTGCCACCTAAAAATGACAACCACCCTTTAGCTCTGCCCATTTAACACTGAATAAAGTAGAGCTCCTCCCTAAGCCACCATTGATTTCCTATTCATTCCCGTGCATGCTAAATCAACAGCAAGCACAATAGGCCAATCATCAAACTCAGCTACAGTCCTACCACTTCTCTCCCACCCTCATTTCACCTGGCACTGGTCAGAGTCTTTACTGTACATGGCATCAATGCTCTGCACAGTGCAGCCATTAGTGGCGTTTTTCTCCATCAATGAAAATGAATCAATTAAGCCTCATTAAGGGTGCATATTAAGGTGGAGTAATTATCTGGTGGGGAATGTACAGTGATCGATAGCTTGGGAGCATAAATATGCACTTAAAGACATATATTACCACAAGGGGCAATGAACACTTTTAACAAGGCCACTGTGGAGAGGGAGCTAAAGTGGGTAAATCTGCTTTACTTCATGCATACATACTGTGTGCATGTTTGTATGTGTAGGGAAGAGAGAGAGAGAGAGAGAGAGACTAACGCACCAACCATAGCCTGGTCAGGCAGTAAATCCAGAGACCAAGGACGTGTCCTGTTTTTTCCTCTTCTATGAACTTGACTCCAGTGTCTCGGAAAATGAAATAAAAAGATTTACACTGTAGCTGCAAACATCCTCCCTCTGTGTATGTACGAGTGTGTCTTTGTGTGTGGACATGAGACAATGACCACATGAGATAGAGGCACACTTTAAGAATAAATGAGAGAAAGGCCCCACATTTGGTTCTTTTAGTGAGAGAAAGGAAGTGCCTTCACCCTCTGGCCACCCTCATATAAACACACACACAAATACATGCACAAAGCAACAAGCACACACAAACACAATCCCAGCATAACGCCTATTAAAGCACACGATCTGTCCCAGTCGCATAATTTTAATTTGTTATGAAGGTCATTGACAGAAAGTAATAATCACCATTGGGGATCTAACAATTTGCCATTTCAGAACACTGAGGCACTGATGACTCAACTATTAATAGACCGGAGTGCCCCCACACCCACCCATGCCCCCTGCCTCTACACCCCCTGTCCTCTTAAATGACTAAAAACTATTTCAGTATTTTTTACACTCATATCCCACATGTATACATTAAATTAAAAAAAAACAAAAAACATATGTCTTTGTCCTATTCATCTTTTGTTATCTGTGGAGGGATATATGACATATGGGGGGAAATTAATGCAAAGCCTAAAAGAAACCTGCCTGGAAAGAAATTTACATTGTAAAAAAAGTAAAGCAAACTGAGATTTCATTCATTTTATTCTTTATGCATTTAAAGAAAATGCCATTGCTGCTTGCACTAAGCTGATGAATTGTTAAGCATTTTTTCCCCTTTATGTTTTTTACAAACAAACTCACAAAGAGACAAAATTACAAGTTTTATTTTAGACCAACTCATTTATTCTGTGCTTTTGTATCACCCGGGCCATTCAAACATATGTGTCTGGCATTTGTCACGAAACAAATAAGTCCAAGCTTAAGCCATTTTTATCAAGCGCAAAAAGCGTTTGTTCTTTTAAAGTGATCGTCGAGTTTGGGGCAAATAGAATGGAACTTGGAATCCTTTATCTTTCAGAGGCTCAACAACTCAAGACTAATTACAAATTAATCTGGATCTGGATATCTGCAATGAGAGGCCCCCAATAAGAACTTGTGGTGTGCTAAGAGGAACTATCTGTTATATATTTATGGGGGAGCTCAACGCATGGAGAGGGAGAGGCAGGCCGGAGATGGAGGCAGCCAAAACCCAAAAGAGAGAGTAGCACATAATTGCCTGCTTTTCTATATTCAAGCAGCCACATCAAGGCTGAGGATTGTGGATATTAATAATTGATCATTAGCTTGATAGAGCAGAGCGTGCTCAAGTTTTTAGCTGTGGAAGTTTGATGGCCGTGTTAGGTCTCTCCTCTGGGTCTCGAACACTGTTGTTATACTTCTGGAGAAGGTCAAGTGGGCTCATTGTTATAAATCAAACACTATTGCCCTAAAGAAAAGTAGGTCATATCAATATAATCTGTTGTGTATTTAACTACATTGTGTTGTTTAGTTTTCTTTGGCTTTTTTTTTTGTTGTTGTTTTTTTTTCCTGCAGAGACAAATCCATGTGATTATTCCAGATGCAGAATGAGTCTAGGAGTGACAGACATGTACTTTACGTTAACATCTATAATCTATAGCTGCATTTATTACATGGATTACTCGCAATGCAACATTGTGTTAAGTCTGATCAACTCAGATATTAACCCTTAGGAGTCGGATCATTCTGCCATGATCAAATGATGGTGCAAAAGAGGAACAAAGCCATGTTAAACTTATGTTGAAAGTGCAGACGTGAAATGCTATGCAAGTTTTTTTTTATGTGGATACCAAATAAATATAGAAATGTGATCATTTAATTTGATATAATAAGCGTTTCTAGCATATATAACTATATTTTCACTGCTGTAACTTGTTTGCTGTTGCTTGCTGTAAATTTTTATAAATGTATCATATAAAATGTGTTATTACCACATTAGTGTCCAAAAGGTTTAAAGGAAACTCCACAAATTGTATATATCATAGATTATTTACAGGCTTTTGGGAATACTACATTTGTGAAATAAATAAATAAAAGTTTAGGCTTCAGAGGGGGCCATGTGAAATCTGATAAATTATGATGTTGCTTAGAAGCCAGGAGAGGGAGAGGAGGATGATGACAACACTGGTGCAAATCAAATGATGACTTAATCTCTGTTAGTTCAGTTCTATTTTCTTTTTGTCTAATTTAAACACTATTAGTCATTTTATATCATACCAGTTAACAAAGAACACCTGTGTTCATGAAATAAGTACACCTTAAAAAACAGATGTACCTGCTGGTACTGAGCTTAGTTCAGTGGGTTGGAGGCCAACATTAATCTACAATCACTTCTAAAAGTGTCTTCTGTTCAAGCTTACAAAGACTGGTAAAATGGACTTTACAATCATCTTAGCCTCAAGTTGTTTTTTGGAGAACAGGTCATATAAATGTCTCTGCCAATTAGGACTGATCAGGGCTAGGAAAAATATGTGACTTAGAAACATATCACCACTGAGGATAGCCTCAGTGGGCAATATGCCTGAATGCTATATAACCTTAAACATTTTTATTTTGAGCTCCTTGGAGAAAAAACTTGCTATTTGTCTTTCAAGCCTCTGTTCATGCAGTGAATGCAACAAGTGTAATCACTTTTTCTGGTGGCTGTTGAAAGCCTTGCTACACCAAAAGAAGTAAACTCCAACACTTGATCACAAAATAACTCCTGGATTACAATGAACATGTGACTTGAGACTGTGGTGGGTGCTAGTTAACTTCCTGCTGGGCAAACAGACTTTGATTTGCTGTCTGGTAGCCGGGCTATGTCGCTCTCTATTACTCACTCTGTCTCTACAGCTAGTGTACTCTGTACTCCCCCTGGTCCCATGGTAGGGAACCTCTGGGCACCTTGACTGTCGTTTAACTGCTTGTGGCACGAGGCAGCTGAGGAAATGGGTCATTAAATCCAACGAGCTGGGACCAGCCCCCCCAGTGCCCCAGATCTGTTTCCAATCAGATAGCCTTCTACAGGAGCGACAGAAAGAAGCCCAGCACAGCAGCCCATAGCAGACATTAGTGTCATTGCAGCCTGACACTACTAATAACAGCAGCTAACAAGGACTGGGCCATTTATTTATTTATCTATTGTCATCCCAAAGGCATCTTACTGGTGAGTTCGTCTCTGCCCCGTATCACTTAGAAATGAGTTAGTGCTGAAAAATATATAGACTGTTAAAGGTTTGTGTTGAAATGTACAATCCATGGAAGAAATAATAGAATATATGGAATTGCTCATTATGGTTATAGTTTTGTTGATATGGTGTTTACCACAGCATGTTATACAAATATTCATAATCCCCAGAGAATGAAGCCCACTGGCTTTGGTGATCTTAGTGATCATCTAGTGACAGCAGAAGACCAAAAGTTGCACTTATCCAATGAAATATTTCTGCATCTACAGTACAGACTGGTACAAAATTTGGCAAAAACATTTATTTTCTGCATTAGATGATTTCTACTGATTTTGGTGACGATTCTTCTAGTACTATGTACAGCACACTCATTGAAACAAGTGCTTCAATGGTCCAAAGTTCCACATTTTTAATTAGAAGTTAAAATAAGACACCTTAGGCCACTGCCATTTCTACTGCAAATTCTTAGTGATCTACAGCTTAAAAAACAATACAAAAATTAACTACACAGTGTCTGATCACTCCCATTTTGACAAGGTCTTCAGTTGGATCTCTGTGACTTTTGAAGACTGACTGATCTCATCTACAAAGGAAAAGGGCAAACATTTTGCAGGAAGGTAAATACTTCAAATGTTAGCATCGGGAGCTTCTTCGATTTGTCCTTTCAGGAAGATGCTAACGTGTGATACACCGTGCCATCCCTTTTTTCCTCCCCTTGTCCTTTTTAAGTCATCAGTCTCACAAACTCCACTCCCTTTCTCCCTTTTCTTCCTCTGTCATTGCAAAATGCAGGGCCGGCAATATGAAGAAAAAAAAGAACACACACTTGTTGCCCGGACTTTATCTCTACATTATTCCCGCCGCTCCTTCCGTTCATTTCAGAGAATAAGATAAATGAACAACGTACATTTTGTGCACCTGTCCTCCCCTCCCCACCTTCCCTTTCCCCTAACGATAAGGGATTTCATTAACGTGAGAATGCTTGGGCTGAAAGAAACATAATTGCTTCAGTGTTGTTGTCCTCTCTGCTGCCGACGCCCTAATTTCCTCCTTGCCTTACTCTTGACTGTTAAGTGATCATTATATCAACACAGGGGATGGGCCAAGGGTAAAATATTGACAAACTGCGGTCATGTTCATGGAAAATATTGAAGAGAGGCATGTGTTTGTGTGTGGTAGAGGTTGATGAAATATTAAAAATGAAAAAAAAAAAACAATAGTAAGAGCAAGGAACAGAGAAAGAGGATAATGAGTGGGAAGTATGGGGGAGCAGTGAAGATGAAAGAATAGTGCTAATAGCGTGACAGCAAGGACCTAAAGTGATATGATCAATCAAGAAAGATCACAGACTCCTGTAATAATTTAACAGCGGGTCCGATCTGTCACCCACCACCTCCTCTCCCTCCCTGATGGATAACTGTATGTAAAAGATACATAATTTTTTGACTTGCCATTTACACAGCATTGCACCTGAAAGCCAGGCGGCATAATAGACAGTTTAAAATGTCAGGGAACTAAGTAAGTAAGAGAGACGGGTCGACCAGCAGAATCTTAATTAGAGGAGCTCCAGCTAATGGCTATGGCTTTCTACACTGGTTGATGATGGGAGGAGTGTCTATACACAGACAAACTCACACTCAAAAGGGCTCAGGCTGACATAAACACATATGTGTGTACAAATACAGGCTTATTGGCACACTATTGCTACAACAGACAAATACACACATGAGCACACACATACAGCACACCACAATTTCAACATCAGTGCAATTAGCAAAATATCCAGCCTGTTCAACCTTAATTTTATGCCTACAGCTGACCAGTCAGTGACCAAATCTATCTAGTTATGGCACAGCATCATAAGAATGTTCAGTGGTAGTCTGGAAATGCATGTATAGGATTTACCTATCTATCCCTGAGCAGACCTGGCTGTTGAGTCCAAGCCAGCGCCACATGATTGTGTTAATTAATCTGCCATTGTGAGCATGGGGAACAGCTGCACAGGCTCTCGTGGCTGCGTTGTCAAAGCAAAACAATGCAATGTTAAGCTTCCCCCACTGAATCTTCCATTACAAAGGAGCCCCAACAACAGGACTAAATTCATAAATCCACAGATCGGTTTTTACCAGCACTAATGTCTGACCTTTAAAGCGAAAAAGGGATTTTTTTTAAGATGCTTCATTTGGGCTTGAAATACGGTCAGATATGTGATACCTAGGATTTGGGCCAAATTTTCCCCTACCCCTGCCTCGAGCCTGGAGAACAAACATAATGTGGAGAGATAGAGATGCAGAGAGAAAAAAGAGGGAGGTAGGGAGGGAGGGATGGATGGACAGAGGTAGAAAATGAGCAACAGAGAGGCAGAGAGAAGGGAGAAAGAGAGACAGAGATCAGCACAACAGAGACAAACAGATGAGTGCTAGGAGTCACCAGCTGGGTGCTGGTATTTTAAAACAAAACGTCTAACGCGATTAGCAGGGATCCATCGATCGTGTTATGTGGCATTAATTTAGACTGAAGAGAAGGGGAAGGAGGAGGAGGCGGAGAAAGAAAGAGGAAAAGGAAGGTGAAATAAGCTTTACATGTGTTTTACAGGTCAAATCAGAGCAGAAAAAAGCTGCTGATGCACGACATTTCAAATTAAAGATCCTGAATTCTGACCATTTATCAGAATGGAACATTTGAGCAGACAGCTTAATTTGCAAATCTATGCATGTTTTTATTTGACTAGTATTCATGGAAACAGTAAATTGAATGGATTAGTTAATACACAGCAGACAGTTGCATGGAACGCTTTATTTGGTTACAAACAAAATCCTTGCATTAGTGCTAGACAATGAGTCAAAAATCTCACATTAATTTAGAAATAACATTGACCAAGGGAATACATAAATAAAATTAGGTAAACCATGCTGCCACCACAAATTATGTCTGCAATAACAGACTTCACAAATAAATGGTTTAGCACCTCTAATCGAGTTCACGAAATGTTTCACTAGACAACCATTTCACTGCATTCATTACAGCTTCACTGAATTACAATTTTATTGCTCGCAGAAATCACAGCGTTTGTCTTTAATGTGGCAACCAGATTCATCTTTGTTTCAGAGACTGCAAGTTGCCTGGAAGAGATGGAAGATGGTGTGCCCCTATCACACACTCTCTACAGTGAATGGCATGGCCTTGGTGCACACTTGGCTCTTCCAGAGAGATGGTGATGCACCCCGAAAAAAAATCATCAAGATGCCTGGCTCTAGCCCCATTCTGCAGCCGAGCCCTTCTGTCTAGCAGAAAGCCCTCCAACAGCCCACTGAGTACGCAAGATATGGAAGAGGGGGCATATACACGCAAAGAGACGTACTCACGTATGTGACATGTCCCGCCAGTTGCCATGTTCTTGTGGTAAACTAGGAGGTAAATAAGACTCAACATTTCTTTCAGGTTTGCGTAAAAGTGAAAGCTTTGAAAAGCAATAAGTGGAATCATTTAAATGGCTGATGAAGGAGGGAAGACATTCCCTTCTCTCTGTGACACTGTCTCTCAATCTGCACCCTGTTTTAGTCTGCCAAACACCAAGTCAAATAGTGACACTGAATATGGCAGTGAATTCCAAATCAGTTGTTTAGTTGCCATATTCTTGATAGACTGCACAAATGTTCTTTTTTACAAGAGTTTTTATTACAATTCTTCAACAAACAGTGTATAAAACCAGTTTGAATTACTTATGCACACACGTGCATGCACACACCAAACATACAATCTTGAAAGCATACAGATGGGGAAGGGTGACATGGTGCTAACTCGCATCTCAAAAGTGACGCTCGCTGCAGCATCTCACCTGTCCAACACGCTGGATTTCAGAAAGCCATCAGATGTTGCATTTACCGCAACACTGAGCAGTGGAGAGCATCCGATCAGAAGATGTACGCAGCCTGAGGTTTGGTGCACTTACATTTGACAACTCAGGACACTTAGTTAAGCTAGAATGGGAATTTGGACGCCAGAAAAGAAGGTTGATATCTTGTCATTATCTTTTCCCTCATGGCTTTGTTAGTATTTACAGCTAAAATGTTACAGAGGGTGTATCGATTTGGAAGAAGGACTTTTTTTTCCTCCTGTGGTACTGTGCTGTCGGCTCCCTGATTGTTGGAGTATAAAAATAATCGTCATGGAAATAGATCTCATTGACAACATGCCATGTTCACACTGTGAGCAGCTTGTGCCTTGTGAACATAATCCAGAAACGTCCTCCAAAAACTTTCCTCCACAAACTTTCAATCCCTCATCCTCTTTTTGCCCTTCTCTCCAAAAGATGAAAAGCCAGGGAATGCCAGGGAAGACAATAGACAAAATCCTGTCTTGTCAAGTACCAGCAAAACAGGTAGAAATGTGATGTAAGGGGTGGGCTCAAGGATCAGGAGGCATGGCAGAAGGGACAGAAGAAGCAGAGACCATGAGCAAAAAGAGCTCAGATTTTGAGAGGGAGTGAGGATTGACCAAGACAGCTTTCCCATCCCATCCTGAAAATCCATTCCTGATCTCTGTGTCTAATAGGAAATACCTGATTCTGGCCCTGAGAGTACTGCACCGGCACAATTACACCTTACGTGCAAGGACTGCCAGGAGAGGTGGCATTTGGTCGATCCATCCCCCCATGAGAGTGGCTTGTGGCTTAGCTTCGACTTAGCTCCAGAAGATAGGAGGAATGAAGAGGACCACTGGGGAGGAATGTAAGTCTTTCTCTATGAAAGCCCAGGATAAACCTATGTCCTCTGGAGAGAAGACTCTAACTTGTGGAGTTGGATGGAGGCCCAGGGGTTAAAAGAGGAAACCTCGAAATGTGTCTACATTGAAATATCCAAGCCTTAACTAAGGAGCCATTCTGTCCTTGATTAGACATTTGGGAAGGCAGAATTCTGTGAGTTTGTTAACCTGGTTGAAAGGCAGAAGTAGAGTTGTCTGTAGACATCATGGTATTCTTAAAGTAAGTGTGTGCTCTAGTAAAACCCATTATGTGCCCTCTGATTTAGCAAGATATACAATCTCCATGTGTATTAAGGCCTTATCGAGCTCTAGATCTGACTCTGTGTGAGATCCTCTCATGGAGTTTTACACTTTACATGCCAACACAGAGAAAATAGGAGAGGCATTCACTTCCTATAACAACCTTACCATGAACATAAACATATGCTCACAGTGTGGGATGTTAACTTGAGGGCAGATAAAAAATATAAGGGAGTCTGCAGAGATGATGAGACTTATGTTCATTAGAAGAGCTGTAAATGAACGTGAGGAAAGTATCTCATCAAGCACATGTTCAACACTTGGTCCATAAAGGAGCTATACCTGGGGCTGTCGCATTCAGAAGGTGTTACTCTAATAAGGCAACAGTCGCTTTTATTTACAGCGAGCACAAGATGACATGAAACATGCATTAACACATCTTCTGTTGTGCCTTTGGTGAAACAAACACCTTTGTTATTTTGTAAACAAAACATCTAACTAACAGCCCCTTTTGTGAGCTAAAGATACATTCAAATAACATATGCTCTTGACTGAAAAAAAAAACAATAGGTGTAAACCATCTAAATTGCAATTGCACCGCATCTTGGAAAACAAACACTTTGCTTTGTTACCAAGACAACTGAGCTAATGTGATTCCTCCGGCATTGTCAGTACTGCTACTTGCTACATTATGTGTGACAAGCTTAAGAGTAGATCTAGAGGCGTGAATGCACAGATTCAGGCTCCAGCCCATTGCGGATTGAAGATAGTCCGGCAAACCATATTTGCATGTGTAACCTTGCCAAAGAGTTAAGCTCAGCGGCCTAACATTGTCTCCATGCTTGCAAAACCCTGGTTTGAAGTTAGCACTGATGTATAAGACTCTATAATGCTTGCTGTGATTTGACAGTTTAGTTACTCTTACTTCCCATGCTAATCCTTAGCCCACTGAACAAATGCAGTTCCATTCTGTTGAAGGATTTAAATGTGATCAGCCCCAACATTTGTTTTTAATATATCTATCTGGGCAAACAGCAAATTCATAATAGAGCCTACAGCCCATATCTTCCTTTTGCCTCTATGCCTTCCATGGCGACAAAATGAATTCAGCTCTGAACCTAATTAATCCGCAAAGGTTTCATGTCTTAATCCCCAAAGTCAAGGGGGTTATTGTCCTCACAAATGAGGTCAGTGTTCCTCCCAGTGGAAATAAGGGGAAGAAGGAGCAAAACACATGGAGTAAAGGGAGAGACCACAAATGCTTACAGACTGGCTTTTTTTCTCTCCAGTTCTCCTGAAATAGAGGTGTGTGATATGGTGGCAAGAAGCCCTGAGTACAGGGACTAGAGTTGACTGCTATATGTACAAGCATGGTTACTTGCATAGAGGTATCATGGTGTCAAAAGAAGTGAATGCTTTACATGTCATAATGAGAGAAGAGCAGATAGAAACATAAGTGAAGCAGTGAAATAAATGGCACAGCATGACAGCAATGAGAGAAGGAAAATGAAACGCCTGCCAATCTCCAGCACACAGACCTTTTGAACCAGGAGGATAAGAAAGCTGGTTCTGATGGTAATTGTCAGTAAGGCAAGTCACTGTCAAACTCCAAGGCGAAAAAGCATCATCCAAGTGTGACAGGACGATAGCCATGATACAGCCTTCCGTCTGGTGGGATGACAAGGGGGGATGTGACACACATGGCCACACCATGCTGCTTGAAACACAGTCACCACCAGCGGCCCACACAAGGTTTCGGTGGGGGACAAACCCTGAGAATATCACTGAGCCAGACAAATGCCTGTCCAACATCCACACACTCTGGGTGCATTGTGGGCCCTGTCTCCGAGGAGCAAATGGCAGCCAGGGAAATCGTGGACGATTGACCATGATAGTCCACATCTATACTCATTTAGTCCATCTTGATAAGAGCTTTCCAGAGATCTTTTGAGTCATCCAATCAAGGCTTGGCTCAAGGCAGGAGGGGTGGGGTTGCTGGCCAATCAGGACATGGTTAAGCAGAGGGTCAGCCAATAGCAGGCATGTTGAGGGGAGGGTCAGCCAAGATGGAGGCTAGCTAGAAGAATAAAGTCCAAAATGACGCAATCAACAGCTTGCTGAAATCTGTTGCAGTCAAAAGTCCGGCCACTGGACTGTATACAGCAGGCATGGTGAAGAATGGAAGCCTGACTCCTAAAAAACAAGCTGAACTGAAAGCTGAATTTGCGTTATCTTATGTTAATAAACCACTACAGCGACAATATGTCACTATTCGCAGCTGTTTTAAGGATGCAAACTACTTTACAATCGTTGAAAGATATTGTTTCCTGCCTACAAGGGATCTACTAAAGTATGTTAGAAAAAAGTTTATTTCTCACAGATTGCTTGCTTTCTGTGTGACTGATGATGTGGTGACACAGTATCATGCATACATCAAAAGCATCAGCAGAAAAACCTGCGCTGCTTTTGATCACTGATAATTACTGTATCTGCACTCCAAGAAGACTCCAGAAGTAAACAAAATGAGAATGGGGGGTGGGGGGACAGCTTCGGATCAGACATTCTAATTTCCAAATACTTCACAATTGGTGGAATAAAGAGAAGTTTACATTGTCATCTCCCCATCGCTGAGTTTGTAACATGAGTTTAAACTGACAGAGGGAATTAAAATCTGTAAACTCCACACTTTTTGAAGCCTAATTTGAAAATCAGCTGTCAAAGTTGGTGTTTGTTGATTTTTATCAACTCAAGGGTTATTACATTTCAAGATTGACAATTAAAAATCCCTCAATCATTCCCATGAGCCTTCTATAACCATGCCAACTTGAAAGTGATATCAAGTGACGACAAAGAAGATGAAACTCCATCTGAAATTTAGCAAGAGGCACAAATACATTCACAAACCTAAGATTTATTCTCTTTCAGAGTTGCTATGGGACTATGCCTACAGCACATATATCAGATCATTTGTCTTCTAGTCTCCTTGTAGTTAAATAGAAGTGCAAACTCATGAATGATCAGAAATCCCTTTCCGATGACTGTGTTTAAGTGCAAATAATAGGGTCAGAACCAGGTCTAAAATGCTCACTTTCTTGGTCACAATTGGATAATAACTTACACAGACAGCAGTTGGTTAAAATCTCACTTGACCTCAAGAATGTGAAAGCAAGGAGTTACTGAGCTGTTTTTGCTTTTCCTTTTTTCCCTAACTCTTTTCTTTTCCCTCCATCCTCTCCACACTGCTGCCGCCTGCATGCCTCCCCTTCATCTCAGAGGATATATAGAGGAGAAAAAGATTTAAAAGGACTGGAAAAAAGCTCAATTGTTTATTGATTTTATAATAGGCTTAGTGCAAGAGAAATAAAGTGGGGGGCTGGTGGGGCAGTGTGGTCAACCAGAGGTGATGGCGTGACAAACACGCGGCTTACGTGCAGGTAACAGCAGCTTGAGTCCAAATACCAGGATATTGGCTTGAGCCCTTTTCTGTTTTTCCAAATGCCCGTTCATGGCAATGTTATCCTGCTTTTAAACCAGTGTAGACATAATCTCTCCTCTCACAAACAGGGCACGGCCTTATGGGTTTGAAAATGTGTGTTTTTTGTAGAAGAAAAGTTGGGGGGAGTGAAAATTGGATAAAATAGCTCTGTAAGAGAGTGTGAACACATAAGTTGAGATAATCAGTTGGAAAAATAAATCAGTGATGGTTAAATTTTGCCCTATAATAAGAAGGGGAAGTATATTTTCTTATATTTTTATAAAGAAAATTAAAAGGTTTAAAGAAAATAGATGCAAAAAAAGCTCCGAATTTTTTGAGCAGGCTTTTGTGTATGCGTATAACACAGTGTGTATGTGTCTGTCTGAGAATGCATGGGTGTGTGTAGGGTCTGATATATGGATGATAACACTAATTAGCTCATTTTGTTTGGGGCACAACACTCATTAAAAACCCAGTGGGGCCATTAAAGTTACCGTCCCTCCAAACCATCGCTGCCACCATATCCATCTAGGCTGCTATCTCACCCAGCTCTCCCTGCTTTTAATGGCCTCTGCTTCAGGTTGTTGGGTTGAGCAAAGATTTGTGGGATCACTTCCCTTCTTCCCCTCTTCCTCTAGTCACCCATGTCCATATCTCTTGATTTCTATATAAATCTCTATCCACTTCGCCTCCTCACTGCTGTGTCTCTTCCTCCATGTCACTCACTTTATCTTTCTTTGTCTCTATCTATCTTCCTCTCCTACGTTCACTACCCCCAGTCCAAGCTACATGTTCCATCCATATACTAATAGCTGTTTGCTGAAAAAAAAAAAAAATGGTGAGGCGTTTGTGCTTTTCAATCCCAAGAAGGAGGGGGGGCGAGGGGTGTGATGGTTGTTTCCAAGCTTTACACAGCGATGTCGCCATAATACCGACAAACCTCCTCGTGATTCAGTGCGGCTTGCCCTGCCATAAGGCAACCGTTACTCAGCAGCTGAAGAGACTAGAGGCAGAGAGGCCTGCCAGGATTAGATGAGCAGGTGTAGCATCCTGCTAACAGATACAGCACAAAGCCACATCAAGCCTATTCTCTCTGGGGCTAGCTCTGCTTAAGCTAACAGCTTCTGCTCAACTAAAGTGAGGGTTGAAGTCAATCCAGTGCAAAAATGACTCAAATTGTTTTTTCAGATTGAGGAATACTACAAAAAGTGTAAAAAGTTAGTCAGGTTTGGGAAGTCTACATGCTAGTTTCTATAACAAGCTATTCAACTGGAATAATACAGTTTTTTTTTATTGTGAACAAATCCCACAGAAAAACAGAAGAATGTGTGTATCACTATCCAGATATGTCGCATTTGCCTGAGCTTCCATTGCTAACTATTAAGAACACACCAATCGGCCACAGGGTTGCAATGGGCAACATGTTGCTTTATTACCATGAACACTGTAATTGGTAATGTCCACATGTTCCTGGAACTAACACTGGGAAGTGCTCACAGGGTGACATGAAATGGAAATTCTAAGTACTTTCTGATATGGGGGCGGTGCTGCAGATTGTATTTGCTAAATTCATGTGCAGTCATATCACAACAATGAACCACAACACATCAGCAGTGATTACCATTTTAGCATTACATTTTGATCAAATAGGACAAACTTTACTTTTAAAGTACCCCATTTGAACAAATGAAGAAGTACTGACCGTCAGTATTATGGACTTTCAGAGAGAGCTGGAGTCAAGGTTTAGAAACAAAATTGGTGCAGTGAAGATTTTTTTAATTGTCTGGGAAAAATGCATAATAACTTTTCAACCAACAGTGTAGGGAAAAATTTTCAAAGATAAATTAAATTAAAGAATGTCAGCCAAAAACTAAGGAGTAGCTTGATGTCGTTCTGCTCCACCTGCTGCCATAAAGACTCCAGTTCACCAAAAGGTTTACTATTTGACTGAAAATCGTTCCCAGCATCTCCACTTTCATTCCTCTTTGAGTAATAGAAAGTAAAACACACAATGCCCAGATGTTTTAGAAATGATTTTGTTTCCTTTATATGAAACACTATTTATACTCCTTTTTTTGTGATGACTTTGTTTTTAGATTAATGTCTAGTAAGAGCCACAGGCAGCATAGAGAATATTAATACATTACTGATGTTGGTGTTTTCATAAGAGAATAAGAAAAATATAGAATGATGCCAGTACTGTCCTTTAAAAGCAATGAAAACACGCACAATCGTGCCCTTTAAACTGTGTGCAGTGCTCAGTAAAGCTCATGTGATAGCACACACATACTCTCAGTGCCTGGTCATATCCCGTATACTCCCTTTTGCCATGTTGTTGAAAGGCAAGACTGAAAATATCCTTGGTCTCAGGTCTGGATATTAAGAGTGTTGATTAGATATATGAGTTTGCCATTTGCCCACGGAGCGTGGAGTGTCTCCGACAGAACTGGGGACCATATGGCTGGTGAGAGATTTCCCCCCTCTCTTCCTCTTCGCGCAGCCTGACAGCTGGATGGCTGCTAACTGGGGACGAGGAAGCTTGGCAGCTGCAGCTGAGAGCAACGCTTTGATGCCGCTCACCCTCTTTCACTCTCTCTCTCGTCCTCCTCCTTTCTCTCTCTCTCTCTCTCTCACACACACACACGCACACACGCGCACACACACACACACACACACATACACACACTCAGAAGAAGCCACACACCCGCTACCAACCAGTGTTAACTTATGCAAACTTTCTACAGGTAGGACAACAGAGACAAGGGAAACAGGAGGCGGAACTGAGTGCACTGGAAAGAGTTATGACTGAATCCAACTGGTCTGGTCATGGATGCCTCGCTTAACACTATAACAAACAATGACAAAGGATGAAAAATGCTTTCCAAGATGTGTAATTCTGCTGTTGAAAAGATGACGACGTGAGGAATGGAAGGAGGGAGGGCACCCATCAGTGGGAGCTGGTGGTGATGGCAGTAGCGGTGGTGGTGTGGGGGGGTGGGGGCAGTAAGGTGGAAGAGAGAAGAGGAGGAGGGTGAAAAGGCCTCTGGGAACACATTAAGATGTACAACTTGTACAAAAAAGTCTGGGATTTTTGGTTTTCTTTTTGTTTTTTGTTTCTTTTTGTACTTTGACTCAAAGCGATCTTTCATCATTTCTTAAACAAAAAACAAAAGAAAGAAAGACTCAGAAAGACTTTGTTTGGATGCAGATACCTGAATGCTTTGTGCAACATGAAAGAAAACTACCTCGGCAGTTGTTTGTCTTAAATCTCATCTACACACTGTATGTTCACTACACTGCAAGGTTCAGTAATATGTATTCAATATGCATTTCTCTTGAATGAAAATAGCTTTAAATGTAGAATATATGATCTTTTTAATTGGTCATGCGAGACAATAATGTTTTTCTTTCAAAGAAAGAAAATTTCAACATTGTTTAAACCAGTTTTGCTTCTGTACTCCCGGAAAGTAATTTAAATCACTGATTACAAAACCATCAGCTTTCACTAAATACTGCACAAAAGAGTAAAATGCAATGTAGCACATTACCAAAAAGCTCAAGGCTTGATAAATGTTATTTAAAGTGTGAGTTGTCTCAATAGGCTCAGAGAGCGTTTCCTTTAAAACAGGTGCTGCTTTTTTTGGGATTGATTCTTCCTGTCCTCCTTCTACCATGTTCACTGTGTTCTCCATTTTTAAATGCACCATCTCAAAAGCACCAGCTTCCATGTCTACAGTAGAATATCAGATAATCTCCTTCTCTTTATTCTCTCTATCCTGCCTTCTTTTTTACTCTTTACATGCTCCCTCTTGTGTTCAGTTGCCACCTGATCTGAGCCTACCCACTCTGTACCGCTTGCCCCTGTGCCCTTCTGTTTTGTCCTTCTTCTCCCTCACCTCCTCCTCTCTACACTCATTTGCCTTGACTGTATCCCCCCACCCACACCCTCTAGTGCTAAATTCATCTTATTCCATCCTCCTTTCTTTCCACCAGCCAGCTCCTCCCATCCCTCCTCTTGTTGAAAGCCCCCTGTTGCTGCCTGCTATCAACCAGCTCTGAACTGGTGAACATGGTATAGCAAGGGGCAACGGAGAGGAGAATAAAGGAGAGGACAGAAGACAAGAAAAGAGGAGAGAGGAGAGGAGACAAGAGGAGAGGAGATATATAAGAGTAGGAGGAAAAAGGAGAGAGGGATCAGAGATGGCTGGAGCCAAGAGGAGAGCAGCTGGGCACGGCTAACAGGGAATGATAATGACCTCAGAAATCTGCTGTTCGCTCCACAACAATAGGGTGCTCAGTCGCCTGGAAAATTGTGTTCATCAGCTAGCTCTGCTCACTTACTAATTGACATTGCCAAATATTTTAAGAACAATTGGAATGTGGCAGGGGAGAGAGTGAAAAAAAAAGAAAACCCAGAGATCTTAATCCCTGGACTTAATTCCTCCCTCACTTTTTCACCCATTTTGCTATTCCCTCTCTTTCTCCCTCTTCTTTCTTTCTTTTCTCTCTCTCTTTTGTGATGAGGAGATAGCTACAACTAAGAAAAAAGCACATTTTTCATGTCGCTTTCTGCTCTCATGTCAGCACCCTGATGTTGACACAAAAGGCTTTTTATGTGACCTGTCAATGGGGTTAAGAGGAGGAGGTTGAGAGGGGAGGGAAGAGGGAGGGCAGCAAAATTAGAGAATGACAGAGCAGGGAAGAAAGAGAGAGAGAAGAGAAAAAGGGAGAAGCAAAAAAAAAAAAAAGTGGCATAGATGAAGGAAAAAAGAGCAAGCAAGAGATTCCTCAGTCATGGTATCACATGCCTGCCTCTCCATTTTTAATGAGGCAAAGGTCAATGTATTCTCTTGCTCTTTCACTCACTGGAGGAACCCCAATCATGCCCAAGTTAACTTGTTCAAACAAAGCTCCCCACAGCCCACCACCATCCACACCACACCCCCAACCCGCCTGGTCCGGCTCTGCCGCCTACCACCCAGTACTGTCCATTTGCATTCCTTGTCCAAGAACCCTGCCTCATTTCACAGGAATCCCACATTGACAGAGTCAGACAGCTGTCACCAGACAGAGAAAAAGAACTTGGCGTTCAACCTCATTCAGCTTTGCCCTCCCCTCCATTCCTTCAACCCTATGTTAAGCACACACATAAACAGATACAGCACAAAGAAGAGAAACTTTTTAGCCTGTGTGGTTTTGCTTAGTAGATTTGAGTGAAGGAGGAATCTTTGCATTTATATGTGGATCTTCAACTGCAGTACTAGTACTAGTTATGACTGTGATGATAATTTAGGACTTTCCTTCTTTGTTGTTTTTTTTAAGGCTTTGCCTGTTACTTTAGAGCCCCTTCTGTTGCATGTTCACTAAAGTCTCTCCTGCATTTCAAAACTGTAGTAAAGAGCCATATTTGTGAGTCAACTGGCTCAGTTTTAGCAATGACACCAGAGAAGATAGCTTGTTGATGTATTAAGAATATTAATATGCAAACAGTCTACCTGACGGAGTACAGCAGCCTTCTGTTATGGAAAGATAAATATTGTGTTTTAATTATAAAAACATAAAACAGAAATGGGAAAGACAGAAGAAGAGGGAGGAGGTAGGTGTGTGTGTGTGTGTGTGTCTGTGTGTGTGTGTGTGTGCGTGTGTGTGTGTGTGTGTGTGTTTGCATGAGAGTCAAGGAGGTTTGTTCCAGGAGAAAGGTAAGCTATGTTTTGGCAAAGAGTTGCAGTTGAAAAGAGTGGATGGCATAATGTGATGTTGTTTACTGAGGAATGTGATGCCCTGTCATCTCTCTCTTTTTCTCGCTCCACTCAGCTCTTCCCTTCTGGATTGCCCATGTCATTTTTTTTTTATCACCTCTCCTTCACTCTTTCAACAGTCAATTTTTTTTCTTTTTGTCCAGGCTTCATAACCAAGCAGGGAATCCTAACGTGATCATTAAGACATAAAACCGGCTGATAAATGTTTCATAAGGACAAGACTAGCCACTGATAGCCACACAGGAATACTGAGGAGCAAACCAAGCCTCACAGTCCTTCTCTCGTTCAAACACACTCATCTGAATACAATTGGAATTTTAAAATATCTAAAAAGCCTGGGCTAATTCCCACCATGGGTAATATTTACAAATTGAGTCTGAGAGACAGGGTTGGAGAGAGACGGAGAGAGCAAAAAAGGAAGAAAGAAATCAAATGAACTGTGTAAGAAAAAAGAGAAAGGAGAACAGAGAAATAAATTGCCCTTTTATATTGTGCAAGCGTGTACAAAAATACTAAGTCTGCATTTATCCGAGACATGTCAATCAGCGCAGCACACTGACAATTAGTGCATTTGAATAGAACTTTTATCATTTACCAGACACCAGAGTCCTGACCTACTGTACAAAAATACAGCACAGGGAATGAATGTGCCTGTAACACAATGACTGTCTATTTAAGTTTGGTGACACATAAAAAATACAGATATGACAGGCCAGACTCCTTCAAATGAGTGGGGGGTAGAAACCTTAGGTTTTGTAACCACTGAGTTCTCTGATTATAGAGAAAAGAAGAATAGTGCAAGGGGGAAGTAGTAGAGAAACGGATGTCAATTACAAAGACAAAGTAATTTAAGCAAAGGGAAAAAATGAAAAAAAAAAAGGGAGACATAATTCATTATTTTTTAATGCACATAGTTTTACACACATACATGATGCCATGCACACTCATAGATGATGGCCTCATTTCAAATAGTGTGTGCAGGGGCAATATTGCCTACAGTAAGGAGGTATATGTTAGGTGCTGTTTTCATAAACTACATGTACTGACAACAGGTTAGCTTTACCCTACCCCGGTTGATCTGTGCATTAAGTATGCTTTCATAATATATATTAACTTTGCAGTTTTTGTTCAGTTTACCCCCAATTTACACACAATTTGTTTTCTTTTTTTGTTGTTGTTATTAAGAAGCATATCCAGGGCCTTTTTTCCCACTTGTGGACCAGTATTGAGGCCCCTCAGCCGTGTTCTTTTAACCATTAGTCCTGTACTAGAACATTACCTTGCTTTGTTCTATGTCAGTTTCTATAGGAATATGAACCATTAACCATTGGTTGAAATATTAAAGATAAAAATTAGATTTTGTCAAGTCCAGGAGCCACCCTAAGGACCTCACCATTTAACTTTATATTGTGACTATTCCCTAAAAAAATGTAATTCAAATTGGCAATTTGCATAACTACACAGAAATAAAGTGAGCTTTTATTTGTAATTAATTTATGACCATTATCTTAGAACATTAGGGAGGCTGACCATATTATCTAGGTAACATAAATAAACTGTTTTCTTGTTGTTTATTTCTATTCATTTTCTTAGGTTATAGCTAATACACTGGCTCCCGGTGCTTTTAATTAAGAGTTACTTTATTCATTGCAGGCCTGGCAACAGAACATTTTGCCAAAATACATAAATAAATAAACACATTTTCAATCTAGATTATTGTGTGTATGCAGTCTAGTTGGGAAACTGTCTTGGGGCCCCAGAACTCCAGTGGCCCTAAAAGCTCAACTATCATGCAAAAGATTAAGGCCTGTGTCTTGAATCCTGTTTGTCTAGGCCAAAGGCATTCCCTAAACTACAAACTGTTGCCAGTGGTTTAACATAGAGTTCAGAGTAGCGTTCATCTTGGAGTCCTACGACAAATCACTAGGCCTCCGCTGACCTTAGTTAATTAATGGTGGGGAAAGATATGTAGAATAACTGATAGATTAATAAACTGTCCTCACACTGATTTGTCTTGAATCTATTTTAAAATATTTTACTCTATTGCTGTTATGTTTCCTGGCTCTGGCTCATCTAAATGTATCTTTGTATTTTTGGACAGTCATACACTGTAAATAAAGATCCCTAAACGATATTCCTCTAATGCTGTCAGATTTGACTGCTTTTTGACCAAGCTGATAACAGCTAGCTATACTGGGTTTGTCACCATGCATATTCATAGTAGCCTGGATCTTGTTCAACTCTTACTTTATTCTAGTTTTAATGACACAGTAATTACACTGTAACACTTTGTCCGCATGTGTAATTACGCCCCCATTGTACTGTCGCAATTAGATGAATATCCACGCTTTATAACCTAAGGCGTCAAGTTGGCAAATCCAATTTCAATTTCTATGAAGCGAGCATTTTGCCTGCTTGTTTGAGCTGTGGTAAAGACCAGGGATATGCAGGCTAATCCTCACCATGTTAAAACGCTGTTCCTCTTAAAAAATGTAGACATGGGGGATTCTCTAGAGAGAGAGAGAGAGAGAGAGTAAAAGAGACAGGCAGACAGAGTGTTACAGTCTTTTGTAGCCTGAAGCCAAGAGGTGGGATTGAGGTTTATGAGAAGTGGGAAGGTTGTAGAGGTACATGTAAGGAGGGCTTCTGTTGCTTAAGGCCTTACATGTGTGCAGCAAAGCCCCTCTTTTTTTTTACATATTCAGCTACATTTGGCCTGTACAATTACAGCAGAATAGGGAGATGCTATCATGTACAGTGAGGAGTTTTGCTGGCCTGTTTGCATGTATGAGCAGGTGAAATGGCAATGCTTTTCAATGCAGATGTGATAAGTTGCATTCACATCAGGTGTACCTGTTGCTGAACCTTCAATACATGACTACACTACGGTGTGTTTCTCTCAACACCCATTCTCTGAGGCATGATCATTGCAGGAAAAATAATGATAGAGTGAAGTCAGTCCAAGGATAACCAAACAAAAAAGATGGTGATGGGCATAAATGTAATTACCTCTTTGTTTTCTTGGAAAAAGAAAAAATTTCATTGAACAAGAAACACACTCAAGGTTAGCTGCTGAGCTATGTTGTAATAAGGAAGGTCTTTAAAGGACATCTCTGACAGAGGCCTTTGTTTTTCTGCTGTTTTTTCCTCACTTCTCCCTTTTTTCATTCATTGCTTTTAAACAAGTGCCGTCTCAAAGACAAAAGCGGCGGAGTTGACCTTCTTTCACAGTTGAGATGTTATTGTTGATTACTGTAATTTAAGTTTAACTCAAAATTGCTGTGGGTAGGTGGTGGGGCAGAGGCTTACACACACTTGCAGGTGCATGCGCACACACTAAGAGAGTTCTTGCAGGCACTTCTTTTTAAACATGAGATATTAAGATAAAGACAATGGTACAGTAGCCACATCCTGTTCACTACAGGCGAGCGTGATATGCACACTTACTGTAAAGCATATACCCCCACCGTCCCGCACACACACAGACACACGCACACACACAACAAACATGCATGCAGAGAAAAAGCATAACACCTTTCTCCACATGAGACTCAGACACATTTTTTCTCACACATCAAAGCTTCTAATTTGAGAGTCCCTCATCTCCAAATGTGAATCACAAAGTGAAAGTTGTGAAGAAAGACAAGTTTTGCTACTCCTGATTAAAACACAGGAAGTAGCAAAACAACCATATTAAACATTTTTAATGTCAAATGTGTTTACTTCTCACATTTTATTTCCCAGAAAACTTTATATGAATTTATTCAGATCAGCTCATTTTATTCTGCTGTCTCTAGAAATCTATTTTCCAGCTTTTTCATGCTCTCTAGCAGTTTACCACAGCTTGACATCCTGTTTTGAACACATAGCACGCTTAGATAGCAATAGCAATAGCAATTTAAGTACAGCTTTTCAGATAGGACAGCTTGAATTGTGCCAGGGTATCAAGCAGTGGCGCTTCTTGACTGAGCATGAGGCTGAGGATCCTCTACCTGTACACAAACCATACACACAATTATATAAAGATAGCACGATAGGTAATATCAGGTCTCTGCGGAAACCAGTCTGCCTTTTTCTTGTGCAAAGTTGCCAGTAATTGCCAATATTAATTTATTTTCGTACTTATATTTTTGTCTTTAATCCTACCCTCCTACTCCAAAGATATTACCCAGAAGGCAAGATTTAACCACTCAACTAAATCTAATGCATTGCTTTGTCCTTTGTTAGCATTTGGCGGTAAATACTATTTGTTTTTTGGCAATTATTATTTTAAGTCAATTTTTTTTTTTTGTATACTGCTTACTCTCAGTACTTCTGAAGTTGTTAAAAAGCCACAAGCTCTACCCATCAGATTCAAAGTGCTTAAGTCAAAAGAGGTAGACACAGGGAAAGAGATGCAGACACTGAGAGAGAGACAGATGGAGAGAGAAAGTTCCAGCATTAAAATTCAGAAGATAATTACATCCGCTACACCCCCACCCTGTTGAGAAAGTGTTATGTTTAATAGTCTCTATAAAGAAAATAGGTTTTTATCTCACTCTCATTTTCATTAATTCCTAATTGGGGTGGGGGGTTGTCTGTTATTATTTCTTAGATTAAAATAAACATAGCCTATCCCATGTTCAAACCCATCACACTACACAGGCATGATAAGGACTTCATGCCTCTGTGAATAAATAAACAATTTCATCTCCACTGGTGGAATTAAGTTGCTTACAGCCTTAAGCTAAGCCACTCTGATTTATATTTATATTTATTTATATTTTTTCTCAAAAGACTTAAAAGCACATCCTCGCTTTTGCAAATAAAGTTCACCATTTTTTTTGACCTGCTTTATATGTATATCTTTAATTAGTGTCTTGTTTAGCTTAAACCGACTGATTATCGCATAGTCATGACCTAATTACTGCGCACGCTTCTTAACTCCAGCATAGTGCCCTGAGGAGCAAATGAAAGTTACCTTTAAAAACTTGTGTAATCATTAGCAACGAGCCTCCCTTAATCCCACTAAACATACACTTATCAAGCCCCGGCTGGCCTGTGTTTGCTGGGAAGGGAGAGGGGAGGGGTATGGCTGTCTGCAACGTGTTTATTAAAGACATTTATTAATCGCTGTGGTTAGAATGAGTTCATCCCTACGCTCCCAGTCTTTACTCATGTTCCACGGGGATCTAGACTGCTAACCTGCAAACGTGGGTACAATGGTGAAGTAGGTGTGGAAGAGACCTGCTTTCCTCTCTGGAGTCTTGTGATTGACTTAATGTGAATTGTAGGGGACAAGCATTATGCCCAGCAAACTTGCACATATCTAAACCTAAATATGTAGAGTAAAATGTGTACACTTCAATTTAACAATACTGAGCATCTGAATATACAGTATATATATGTTGTGTGTGTTGCGTGTGTGTAGTATGTTGGATACAATAAGTGTAGGGTGTGTGGGTATTTGGATTTAAGTGTTATTTTTCATTCCCTTTTAAAGAGATTATTGTGACATGTTGTTATCTATACACATCTACAATATACAAAAAACTGAGTACAGCTCTAGTTAATATAACTAAAATATATAAAATATCTTGTCCATTTATTATAATTTTATTTGGAGAAGCAGGAAGCAAACCCATTTCATAATCGGCACTATGCAGTCACTGTCTTAGACCTGGATAGGCTCACATGCTGGACCTCAGCTGATCCAACAAATCTGGTTCGGTTTCGTCTGACCAAAAAATGTAATGCCAGTATTGCTTAGGCTTCTTTTTGTGTTCTTTGGCAAAGTTTATTCTTGGTGTTTGGGGCCATTTTGTGAGCATTGGTGTTCTACTTGGACAGTGTCTGTAAAGGTTGACTTCATGCAATGCCTATCATACTTTTTGATCAGTCACCAATTTCCATAAATAATCCTTGTGCCAAGCGAAGAGCACTTACCCGTCTGTTATTCATGCAAGGTTGTGTAAATAACAAATTGTGCGTGGCATCATTTTTTGAAGATGGCCCATTTGCCTTCTGTTATTGATAGTGTGGCTCTGCATATACATGCTAACCACTGTAATTCTGTTTCAGCTTAGATTACTGTCTGTTCTTGTATTTCTCTCTTTTGTTCAGTTTCAGGGGTCAAAGGTTTATTCACTTTTGTTGTATAAAAACTTTAAAGTTATTTATGGCCCACATTTTCAGTGTAGTCTATAGCTGGTTTGTTTTTAATATTACATACAATCTTTCAAACTTTGAACTTTATAACTATTTATTATAACATTGCATATTTTCTGTATATGTTGCACTGAAATAAAAATTTAATTGTCACTCATCATTTTCTTACCTGAAGATGGTGAGGAGGGATGTGGGCTGTCATCCTGGACGCTTCCTGTCTGGGAATGTCCTCCTCCAGCTCCACTCTCTTCTGTTACATTAGAAGAACCAGGTGTGGTGGAGCGGCTGATCGACTGAGACTCAGGGTCACTGGCTGATCCACGACGTTCATCCAGACCTTGTTGCTGGAGAGCTTCTTCAATGCCTCTCCTGTCTTTGCCATGGATGCGGGAGTGAACAACCATCTGATGATAGGTTCTGAAGACCCGGCCACAGTCAGGGCACTCTGAAGGCTTCTCTTTCAGGCCCGAGAGGCTGTAGTCAATGTTTGGGCTTCCCAAGCCAGCCAGGGCTCCAGGACCCTCAGCACTACCATGGTGAGACATTAAATCACGGTGACTGTCAAAGCCTCTTCCATCCTCTTTCATAGATATCATGGTTCCACTAGAGGCCTTGGATCCTTGTAAGGCCTCTGAAAGCTGTTTCTGCTTGGAGCTATCATTGGAAGAAATCAATGAGTAGTCTTGTTTGTCCTTTGAGAATGAAGCCAAGGCCCCAGCACCACCCATCTCATCTTCCTGCCCTGCTGGTATATGGTGCGGGTGCTGCTGTGGTTCCTTAGGCATGAAAGCCCTATCCATAGTCATGCCACGAGCCATTATTTGCCAGGCTTGGTAACTATTGAGAGAATCCATCTCTGCCACTTTTGCAGCTGCCTGGAGGCGTTCCATGCAGCTCGACTTGAGTGGTGGCACAAGGTTGAGACAGCCCAGAAGTGATCGCTTCTCATTTTCACCCAGTCCATGGCCAATACCTCCTGCCATTGGCCCCAGCAGCTTCCCTAACATCTCTTTTTCCTTCATAGCTATCCCTGCTTTAGCCAACATCTGGTGCTGCTCACTCAGGCCCTGTTTATCTGGTGAAAGGAAACCTCCCTGAAGACAGGAGATGTAGCGGGAATAAAGATTGGCATGAGCTTCCTGTGCCAGATTGCTCATGCTATTGATGGCAGCCATGTCCTGCTCACTGGACTGAGGTGGCTTACTCTTGATGGCCAGCTTGTTGAGATGCACCTTCATATGGTTCTTGAGGAACCAGGGCTCCTTAAAGCGACGGCCACAGATTTGGCAGCAGTGTTCAAAGGAGTCCTTGTGCTTGCGCATGTGGCCCTTGAGAAACCAGGCTTGGCTGAACACCTGGCCACACACATCGCAGCGGAATTCAGTGGCCATCTGCATGCCAGTACCACCACCAGCACCTGTGCCTTGTGTGGTCTCAGCTGTGATGTGGGCCTTTTCCACGTGGCTTATCAGTTCCTCTTCATGGGATGCAGCAAACTCACACAAGGTACATTTGTAGGGTTTGTGGAGTATGCGGATGTGGCGGTCCAGCTCCTCACGCTTCTTGAACTTCCCTTTGCAGAAGGTGCAGCGGAAGCCTGTAGTTGGGTTCAGGGCCTGTTCATCCTGGATTCCAGCTGGCTTGGGTGAAGAAGAAGGCTGGGTAATTGTATCTGGAGTGGAAAGGCCAGAGTGGGGCAGTAGACCACATGCTGAGCCTAGCTGTTGCTGATGCGTGTTAGAGCTGCTATTGATGCCCAAATGGGGTGTTTGAGCTGTCTGAAGAAGACTACCACTGCCTCTCATTTGTTTGTCCCTCAGAATGGCCCTCTCTTCAAGCTCATGTAGCAGCCTATTTTCCTCTCTCACACGACCACGGCCCTTACCAAGATTGCCCAGCTTATGGGTGCGGAGGTGGATTTTCAAGTTACCCTTTTGAGCTGCCCTGTGGTCACAGTATGGGCACTTAAAGGGCTTCTCTCCTGTGTGAGTGCGCATGTGCAGTGACAAGATGCTGTTGAAACGGAAGCGCTTCCCACACAGTGGACAGGGATACTTCCTATTCTTGCGGGCATCATCTTCGATATCATTCATTTGGGACATAATGCCCAAGTTCTGGCCATTGAGAAACTGCTGCAGGTCAACACGTCCATTCAACCCACTCAGTGCACCTGCGTCAATGTCTCGGTTGAGCTGATTGGCTAGCAGGGCCATTTGACTGCTGATAGGTTGACTAGCCAGGGCTGTGTGGTGGGTCTTCTCATCCAAAGGTGTGGCTGCTTTCTCTTCAGGGATCTGTTGTGGGCGGTGTAGGTCAGGAAATGCGTGCCCTAGCTGGGCAGTAAGTTGGTGAAGCTTTTGACTTATGGGGTATCGGCCATTTAAAACTGCACTGCTCAGATGGGTATCAGCGTCAGGCACCGCTGATGACACACCAAGACACAAACTAGAGTCTTCCATCCTGTAAAACACAAAGAATAAACAATATTTAAAAGTTTCAGAAAAGAAAAAAATAACAAAACATTGCATTTTAGGCTTTCTATACAAAACTGTTCTACAGGTCAATGTACAAGCAGCTTGTTATAACCAATTCATTTAGTGAAACGACACCTACGCTGCATCACCCACTACAGGGAAATAAAAAGTACTGTCTTTGACGCACAAAGCACCGCATGAATTTTCAGCACCAAGGGCCTGAAAAAAGCTATGACTCCTTAGAACTTTTTCAAAATGTAACACCATTTTGGATGGAATAATTACTCAGTAAACACAGTGAGCAGTGTATAATTAAGCTACTTGTGCCCATCCTATCAGAATTCCTCCAATTACACGCCTTAATGAAACGAAGCAACGGCATTGTCGGGAAGCCACAGCAATACTACAATTATGATATTAACAATAGCACTTAAAACCAAGGGGTTACTCCAGTAAACACAACAGTCTTATCTTGGTGCCATGACACTCGTCTTGGCGCAATATTCCATTAAAGAGCTGCTCTACATTTGATGTGAATCACTTTGCTCTCCCTCTGCTTCTTTCTATTCCCCAATTCTTTCGGTGCCTGTTGTCTTCTCTCTGTCTAACTCTTTTAAAGTTTCCAGGATGGAAAAAGGTGGTTGACTGTGTTCTATAGTTTCGCAGTGCATCAGAAATGCACTCATTGGTACATGGTTGAAAAAAAAAAGATAAGAGATAAGCACACCCTTCTATCTGACAGAAATAAGCAGGTAGCAGTTACTTTGTTGTAACTGTTCTGTTTACTGCATGACACTGAACAATCTTGTAGTCCTAGGTTGTTGCTACTGAAATACTATAACTATATCACTGTTTTCTGAAAATCACTGAAAGTGTATTCATTTCATATGTGTAACATCAGTGAATAAATAATAAAAAAAGAATAACATTGATTTTAATGCAGATCCATCTGCTCTCCAGATGGAGAGGTATAAACATCTATCTGCACACATCCTCTGGCTGCTGGCAGGGGTCAAACCCTCGGAAACAATAACCACGCTTCTGCTTTGGTCAACAAAATATTGTATAATATCTCATTATGCTGATTAGTATGCTGCCTGGTAACAGTGACAGCTACTGTGCTGTAACGCATGATTATAATCATCAAAAAAAAAACATACGTTCATGGAAGGGTATGTAAAGCATGAGCATTAGGTAAGTTAACATTTAACAGAAAGTGGTATCATTTTTGACAGCTTGTGATTGCAATCTGGCAGTAACAGGGCACACACACTAGATATATTCACGCATGTTCTGTATAGACTTTACAGGCGCAAAGGGCAACTAAGGTTCTGCCAGACTCAGACTTCTGTTTCTCTCTCTCCACCTACAGTATGTTTCTAAAGCATGGAGGGCTCAACATTGTGTTTGGCTCATTTGTTTTCTAATTCATTTGAATTTTTTCTCTTCATCAGTAGGAGGTTAGTAGACATAAGGGGTGCCTGTTCTTTTAGCCACTGGCCTCTCCAACACACTGCTGATGGTGGATTCTTATCTTGTGGACATGAATTAGAGACTGTGACCAGCTTCCACTTGTGTTTAAAGGAATGTGACACTTGTGGGCTGCCCTTTGAATTTCTCCCCATAGTATCATAAAGCAATTCTACTGAATTCATCAAGAATATAATGGCCATGCTATGTTCTGCAGTCTCATGTGTAACAGCTAGATATGTTTCTGTCAAAGCCTACATAAATTTATGACAGATCTTATGATTGTGTTCTCATGTGACTTGAATAATGCTGTGCTCATCTAAGAAAAAAAGTATTATAAATGCCTAATAATAAAAAGTTTATACTTGAATGAAAAATATATATACATTCTGTGGGTTATATGTGTTCATTAATTATGAAAATAATATTGGGAGATAATTGCTAGGACAGATAAAACTTTGTTGGACTGTTTTAAATGACTTAGGTTTTAAATTGTATTTATGTGACATCCCAGCTTCCTTCACCAGGCATGCTTATATTAGAGAAGACCTTATTTGAATGGACCCTTTTTACAGAGGCGGCTGCCTTTTGGAATAGAAATCTGTGATTTAAACTAGGCTGATGAGCTGTTGCTCATTTGGGGAGATAGCAGCTTGCCCTTTTCTTCAATTTGATTTCTGCCTTTATCTTTAACATATAACAAAGGCAGATAGACAATGGAATAATGTGAAATGAACTGACGAATCCAGTTTGTGTTTTTTACAAACGTATCCTGGCTGACGAGCGTATGCAAATGAGGCACATTAATATGCTTGCCTTGCTCCCGAGTCATTTTATATTTTTTCCCCTGATTAAAAAGGACATTTCTTATGTGACATCCCCCCTCTGCTCATATCAACACACACATGCAAGGGAATTTGAGGGTGGTGTACAAGTATGCAGACACATACACACACAGGCAAAACCACACACTCAAACAGAACCCACTGACTACAGACAACAATCCAATATGCGAATGCCCTCTAAAAAACATGGTGAGCATGTTGCAAGTCACCCAGCACAATCAACAACTCAAATCACATCAACAACTCTTACCATTTTGAATTCATCTAGACTTTGTTACAAATCTCAGGAAATATATCAATCAAATATACAGACTAAAACAACTCCCCATGTAATGTTAAGGTAACAGCATTATGCTTTTAGAAAATCAATCCAAAGATTTGTCATTCTTACCAGTGGTATTAAAGAAGGACTGGGAGCCACTTTGTCCCTATTATGTCTCACTGTCTCTGCCATGGCTGTGTTGCCCATGTAGACATTTTATGAACAACACATCCACTCTGTAGCTTTCTGCTGCTACAATATCTATCTGCCGTTATTCTAACCTGTAGAACCTTATCACTTCCTGGCATGTACAGCAATGCTGCCTCATTAAAACTATTGGCTCCTCTGATACATCTAAAACCACAAAGACTTCCTTTAGCATTTTCTCACGATAGTTCAGTTGTTGTTCTTTATAGTTTGTGGCTTAATATTCAGCAAAGCACCACATGCACTGGCACACCAAATCCACTGTTCATCCATACATTTACACACACAGAAACAGATTTCACTTGGTTTCTCTTAATGCATTTTTCTTCTCTGCTCCTTTTCTCTTCTAGCCTCAGCTTAATTATAAGTGGTATCTGTAACACAATGGAACTGTATTTCAGTCAGCATTTGAATGTGCTCAGTTAATTTCTGTCTTATCAATAGTAACATGCATCATAAATGCATAAGGGATTTATATGTGCTCCTCTATAATTGTAATGATATAAATTATTGAACTATATGAAAGGCAGTTTCACTATTATAAATTTCAACCATTTCTAAAAAAAAAATCAGAATATAGTTTTTAAATTTAAAGGCCTGAGTTTTGTCATGAAACTTTCCTCTGACATTTAAGACAAGATGTAGGAAAACTAAAGGATCGAAAAGCCATTAGTTGGACTTTACTTTGTTATTTTGGCATGTATCGACACAAAAGCCATCGACTAATCACAATGCAATACCTCATTAAGTCCTAATGAACAAACTCATTGCATTAAACAAATCAATCATTATTAGCAATATACTGAATTCCATCATATTTGCACCAAATCATTAATGAGACGACCGGATTGGAGGTACAACAATCTGATGGTGAAGGGACAATGTGTGGGTATTTACTATATGGTACATGTACTGACAGTTGAATGCTAAATATTTAGTAGTTAAAGAAAAGTTATGAATGCATTTTCAAAGTACAAAAAGGGCTTCCTCTTCATTCCAAAGATCAATTATCACTTGGTAAAAGTTGGTTTACTTAGTGTCTTGGTAGGTGGAACAGACCAGATATGAGTTTCTGCCTGGCTTCTGCTTTGTTCGGTTGCAGGTGGTCTTTGAAAGGTGTCTAATTAATTTAATAAAGAAGCTGTCTTGTTTTTCTTCCTCGCTCTTTCTCTTTCGCTCGCTCTTTGACTTCACTACATTATTACTTTCTGTAATGAGACAAAAACAGTATGAATTGCACGTGAAAGACAGTCACCCAGCCCCTGCCAGATTCAGTCCTGACTCCATCCCATTCCTACAGCCTCTTGATCAAAAGTCAGAACACATAGCACTATCAGAAAGATGTGAAGTTTCAAAAATGGACTATTCTATTTAAAGTGTACAAAAACAGAGCTTTGGACATGACAAAGATCAGATGCAAATATTATATAATTACAGTGGTAATAGTAAGTAAATGTATGGGCTTATCCCCTGACCCTTGTCCTCCCAAAGGGCAAAAGGCTCATTAGTGAGGTGTTTGCAGTGGCCTGAAAGAACCAAGCACTGATTTGCTGGCCAAAAACACCAGTCGCTCACTGACTGCATTCTTATAGACCAATCTATATGGACATCTTCTAAAACAAAGCATTGGAAAAACAAAAAGAGGAGTGATATTTTACATGAACACAGAACACCCAACAATTATTAAAATCTTATGAATAACACTGAATTAGCATAAGACCCCGATCCACTTTAACACAATGAAAATAACAGAAAGGGAGCAAGGATTTGATGAGAGTAGAGACTCAATACATCAGTGACAAATATGAATGAACAGGAACCTGTGCCTCTCCCTCTTTCTCTTGAACAATATGTCTTTGAGGGATGTTTAAGAGGTCCTGTCAACAGGTAGTTCAACTTTCAGCTCATCCCCGCTGATCAGTGGGAGCCCTCCTGACAGCGAAAAAAGAAAGACACCGGGAGGGAGTGAGAGAGAAAAAGAAAAATGGTTTCAGTCTTTTTATCCGTCCGTCGCTCTGACAGCCTTGCAGGGGATGCCATGGGAGGAAGATCAATGCAGGACAAGCGGATTCCCACAGTTCATTGTTCCGGGCCAGCCAAATCATCTTCCCAAGACGGCCGAGAGCTCAAAGCTTCCCTTTATGATAACCATCCCTGGTATTATTCCCACTATGATGATGATGACCTGCAGATGTCTCTGTCTCCATGTGTGCGCATGAGTGTGTGTGTGCATGTACATCTGTGAACACCTCTCCCCTCCTGAGTGAACTACAATAGTGGTCACAGTGGCATGGGCAGACCCCTGCAGCCGTGAATAAAGCAGAGCAATGAGCACAGGATTAATAGTACCAAACATTTGTTAAGCAGTCTCTGTTTAGTGAAATACAGTGACGGGAGAGACAAAAAAATAAGCTAACTGACATGATAATGATAGTGACTTTGCCTCATGTAATGCTTATACTGTATCAATTCTGCTTTAATCCTGCAAATGCTGACGCTTATTCTGTTGTTACTATTGTTGAGTGGCACTGCACCAGCAATAACATTAGGCATTAAACAATATTTAGCATTTTTCTTTTTTTTTAGCAGCCTTTCAAAGCGGATATGAGGGAGGTGTTTTGTGACCAACAACCAGGTTCAAAAGTGTCATAGTGTTAAACCTACAGCAAAGCCTGATTATATAATCTTAAATAGGTGCTGATGTCATGGCAGATGAATAGTTTTGGTGGTATATCAAAATCAACCACAGTTCAACTCTCTGCACACCGACTTTACTGCAGAGTAAATTAATGGAAGTCAAATGCTACCTGGAATTTAAAAAACATTTTGATATACATGTAAAATTGTAAATAAATGTTACAATTAACCAGCATTTATTTATAAAGCATTTTAAAACAAATTTTGGTAGTAGACGCAAACAGAATCAATCCACACAATGAACAACAGAGGAATTGGTAAATAGAAAGGGAGCTACATGCACTGGCAGCCATAAGCAAGACTAATATGATGAGTCTTTAATTTAGCCTTAAAAACAGAAAGGTCAGTGATAGACTGAAACTCTGAGGCACTGGCTTGTGGCCTCAAGGACCCTGTCGGTCTGGTGGTAGGACAGAAGCTCATAGAATGCAAAGGTTTAAAAACAAACAAATTTTAATTAATTGTAGAAAAAAAACACCCACATTTTTAACCACTGTTTTAATTAAGATGTGTGGTCAATGGTCCTAAAGCGAATTAGAAGTATTCAAACTATCACAGTGATAAATAAAACATATAATAATAAACATACATTTATTCCATGTCAATCATAACACCAGTATGTTCTTTTAACATGGGCATTCAACTTTCCATGCTTCTCAGATCAACCTGCTCCTCAGCTTTGCTCAAAATGTGGCTCTTCTGTTTTGTAATGTGTCGTATAGATTTGCTCTGTGTCTGATGGCTAAACAGTTTTTTCCCGTCAAATCAGTCAGAAAACCAGGACACAATACTGTGTGTATGTGTTTGACAACAAATGGCAGTGTGGAGCGCTCACGCATGGTTAGACTGGAGGAAGAAAGAGGCCAAAAGACAATGACCACAGTGTATCTGTCACAGCTTACATCACTGGACACACTCTGTGCTGTATGTCAATGCTGCAAACAGACACACACACACACACACACACACACACAGAAATCTGTAGGTCACATTATGGGGCAGTGCTGCCTGCATGTCTCTGTAGAGAAACTGCAGTGATGACATACAATGTTCAAGCCTGAGACTAAAACAAAGTCGACTTCAGTCTCACTCTCAGTTCTCATGTGGTAGCTGTGAGAAAGAGAAAGTAGTTGAATGTCAATATGGCCTAAATAACAGAATATCAGAAATAATTGCTGTTTTCTTCCGCACATGCTGGGCGCATTCTGGTAGAGTTTTGCATAATGACTACAGTCGAGGCAGGGTGGTGGTGGAGGTAATGGTGGGTGTGTGGCAGTGGTGGAGGTGGTGGTAAAGGGAGGGGTTGTTGTGACAGGTGCTAAAATCAAACTAGGGAGGCAAGGGAGACAAAGGTTCAATTTACTAACAGGAGACTTTAATTGTTACACAGCTAATTAAGAGAAGAAGGATCTTTTTTGCACTCTCAACTATTTACTGAGAGCTGTGTGTGCATACATTGGGAGGTAAATTGTGCCTTCAAGCCAAGTGAGCCTATAGTAAAGAGTCACAGTGCATGTTTGTGTGTGTGTGTGCGCGCACGCGTGTGTGTGTGTGTGGCTGTTTCAGTATTTAGAGAGAGGATGGGGTGCAACCTCAACATACAACATATCTTTTCACAGCTTCTCTACTGTTGGGAATTTGGGACTTTCGCTTTCTTTTTCAACTAAAACAAAAGTCTATGGCTAATTAGCAGCACTCATTACAGGAAGCGAGTCAGGTAATTATTTTACATCATGCTGCCGATAATTGAATGATTCTTCAATGTCTGAATGTCTGTTTGAAAGTATCTCTTTCTCCTGTCCAACCCCCACCCTACCACCCACCCACCCCTTTTAATCCTTTCTCTGTCTTTGAGGAAGATAAGAGAGAGGCTGGATACAGGTACTGCTGCCATATGCTCTTGAATGAAAAAGCTCTTCTGTCGAAGCAAATGGGATTTTTAAATATTGAAACTGCCGCATGTCTTTTTAATATGACCGTGTTAAATCTCTCTTTACTCCATCACTTTGATAAACTCCGCTCTTTCTATCTCACTCCTCTCCCACTTTCTGTGTCTCTTTTTTTTGTTAATCTGAAGAGTTTGAAGAGAACTTTAACTGAGAAGTAGTTAAACTCATTATGTAACCAAGCTGTCTTTTTTTTCCTTAAGCAGCACACTTCCTGTTTAAGAAAGCAAACTAATCTTATCAAAGCCATCAGGAAACTGAGACTTCAGTGGAAATGCTTGTGATTCTTTGCATATGTTACAATATCTCTTAGTGGCTTTACAACTGTTATTGTTCTCAAACGCTTTTAGTGTGACTGGGGAAGAAGAGAAAAGAAAAACAATCACCACACTCTTCTTTCTCTCCTTTCACTTTAGAGTTACAAATGTTCCCTGAGCAAATGTGGCACGTATAAAATGAAAGAAAGAGAGAGAGACTGACAGAGCATTATCTACTTTAAGGCCAGGGTGTATTTATTACAGACTAATTGTAGCAGAGGAAGTGCTTTAGAGGGGTGTGCTCTCAGGAGAGAGGGCGGAGGGCCCGAGGGACATAAGAGAGCATGTTTATCTATCAGACTTCATCAGAAAAACACTGTGGTGACTGCTCTTAAGATCAGAGATGGGGTCTGGGGGGAGAGAATGGGGATGTAAAGGTTTACAGGAAGAAATAAAAGAAATGAAAGATGATGAAGAGAAAAAGAGTGAAAAAGGAAAAGATGTGCCAGTGAGCCAGCGTTTGCATCGATGCCAACAACTCGATGTGAAAAGCAGCAGTGATTAAAGCAGGAAGGACAAGTTGGTGAAACCTCAGAGGAATTTTTTTTTCTGCAAGCCCCTGTGTGAACCAAACTACAAAACACACACACACACACACACACACACACACACTGAATTCATGCATGTGCAAAAAGTACAGAAAACAGCCTATGCATGTTTGTGTGTGAACAATGTGAACATCTTCTCCTCTCAAGATTTGAATTGTAAGTCCTTTAAACCAAGGACAGCTCGTTAAACATCATATCTGTAAAGGGGCAGGTTAGGATTAAAATGTATGATTAAGATTAGAACAAACTTGAAATTATGCTAAATAAATGTAGTCAATAAGTTATAGTAAATGTATAGTACCAATGTCTGGTGTATATAGAGTATTTCCATCTCTGAAGGTATGCTTTGGCGTGGTCCTAGGATTCCTTGCGTCTGTCTACACCAGCGCTTCAGTTTGGAGCATTCTGTCCTGGCCAACATGCATTTTCCTCATTTTTCTCTGCCCTACCTGACCTTCAGCATTATCACTGACTTATCTTCCACAACAAAGGCTACAGTATACACACTCATTAAAAAGACAGAACACACACACCAACATTCTTGTATGTGTGTGCATTTGAGGTGAGCTCAGTTCATTAAGGCACTATACAGTGAAAAATGACCCTGTGTGAACTTCCACACAGACACACACAGTCTCTCACTTTCTGGATTCAAACTTATACAAAAGAGACTCTCCTGTAACTCTCCCTTTACACACATATACACTTGCATTTAGATTATGATATGTTATAATGTATTGGTATACTATGCTGTAAACTGAATATATTGTAATATGCAAAACAAACAGGGAAGATGTATTATATACTTTCCACTCTGATGAGGTGCTAACCTAAAAGAATGCATTACTGAAATCAGAAACAGTTCAGCTGTGGCCTTCAGGGACGAGTGATTTGTGTTTATAAGAAACTCAACTGCTGTCACTAGTTGCTAAGAGTGGATGCTAAGAGTTCTTTGAACTTTGCAAATTTTATTATTTATGACAGAAATGTCTTGACATTTACAGTAGCATTATGAAAATTTTGGACACCAATATTCCGACCAAGACAAGCTGGTTAAGTAGCCGGTTGCTTTCTGCTTGTGTCTGTCACTTGATGGAGCGCTGAAGAAGCTGAATCAGTTTCCTTCAGTTTTACCACATATATACACAGCATGCCCTCCATAAGAGCCAGAGCAACCTCAGGCTGCTGGATGTGGGCAGTGATGGCAGGTGGAATTGGAGTGTGTGTGGTTAGAATCTGCATGCCCTCTGCCATCCCCACAACCCCTCTTCCTTTCTGCCTCACCTCCCTGGCAAATCCCCCCTACCAGCCCCACTTCTCCCATCCCTCTCCATATTTTCTCCCCCTGCATCTGATTAAGTTAACAATGTGGTGTTATTTGCATGCTGATTTTGCAGACCCCCACACCGCCCTCTACCACCACCACCCACTCTCTCTCCTTCTCCCTCACTCTCTCTCTCTCTTTCTTTCTCCTCATTTCTCTGACAAACAAGAGAGGCAGGATCAGAGTAATGTGATAGCACAGCAGCCAGCCAACGCAATCTGCCTCAAAGACCAGGTGTTCGCAATCCACCTCCCTCTTAATTCCTGCCCCCATCATTTCTCTTGTTTTTATTCCTGTTATTCTTCTCTTTTCTTCCCTCCCTTAGTTCTTCTTCATCTCCTCTCATCTATCCCTGGTGTGTTTATAAGGTTGTATTATAATCAAATCTGGAGCGAGGGAGGCCTGTCTTTTTTTATTAATTATAGGTCGCAGCTGATGTGAATGTATTCCGAAAGCATCTTCAAAATAGGTCGGCGGTACAGTTTGCTATTCTTATCACATTTAAATGTCAACACGGTGCAAAGCCCTACAAATTAGTTCAGGCAGGCTTCAACCCCCATTTAACATTTAAAGCGCTATTCTGTAGGGCTCAAAGAGCGATTTAAATCAGTTTACACACACACACATATATACAGAGATAGCACTTCGTCTTTCAAACTTCTCATTTCAACACAGACATTTAACTGCCAACCTTTGCCTGAGAGAATTCAGCACACCATGGAGAGGAAGAGGAAGGCAGGATGAGAGAACAAAAAAAGAGATATAAAGCAACAGAAACAATGCATTAGCTTTTATGAATAATACATTTGCCTGTCATTCCGTGCAGAAAAGATCCAGGTTTTCAGCATCTCTGCATAAATTCACTGTCCGAATGAATAAATCAGAACGAGGGGACATGTTCTTGAGCTCTAGCTCTATCACTGGTAAATAACAACAATGATTTGAAACACATCTGTTCATATGCTGTGCCAACTAACCCCTATAGAGCAGCACAAGACAATGGAAGCCTAGCACTGTTGTTCTACATATTGGTGGCTGGGAATACCAAATACAGTTTACCCATCTTACACATACACTCAGACACACAGTTGTATTGATACAAACAAACATAATCAACAAATAGGAATCACGTACAATCCACCATAAAACAGTCGACATTAGTATCCTTGGCAAAACACAACTGTATTATCCCTCTTTCAATAAAAAATCTGAGATGGCTTGCTCTGAATTAAAAGCTTGATCCGTCAGACGTGACAGCAGGACATAATTGAAGGAATATAATATTAGTGAAGTTAAGACCCATGGGCTGAATCCCAGAATTAGAAGATTCTTCAAACTTTTCTAAAAGCCATAACACCTCTTACGTTTAAACTATGAACCATTAAACACAAATCATAGACCCATCGAAGAGGTTTGCTCAATGTCACAAAATTTTCTTTTATTTATAAATATCTTTGCATGGCAACTGCACTACAGTAAGCTAGCAAAAGGTTTTGGTTATGGAAAATAAACTATTGCTAGGATTAAGAACTGACGTATGCTTATAGTTATGCAACCCTGTAACTTACAAATAATAATAATCATAATGCTAACTTGCAACATTTGCAAACTCTAATGCCATCTGGATTGTATTCATAAATACAAAGAGAAATTTTATATTCTTAATAAACATATCTGCCAGGTCACAAAATGTTGATACTAAACATTTTGGTAAAATATTCACTGACAGAGCATTTTATTTATTCTCCTCTTGCCATACAATGTCTGTCCATAGCAACTAAAACATGCTTTATTTAATTGTAATACTTTTGGATTCATCGCAAAGCACTCTCAGAAAGATTGTGGTCGTATTTAAATATTTGAAAATCACTGACTTGGAGCACCAGTCAAAACACATTCACGTTATTGACATTAAACTGAAACCACATTCTATCTCTAATCTTAACTAAAGTGTTATATTTACTAAAGTAAATATAACCATGCATGGTCAAAATCACTGCAATTTGCATACCCACCATCCAGTCATACAAAAATGCTGTACATCTTTTACAAACAACATTGTATGTGGACATGATTCAGGCAGAAATTGTGTTTCTCACCACAATATAATTGTTAATAACATGTTGTGGACAGCAGTGGCACAGTAGTGGTGCAGAGATTAGCACTGTTGTCTCTCAGCAAGAAGGTTCTGGGTTCAAATCCTGTTTGAACTTCGGTCTCTTTTGTGTGGAGTTTGCGCCTGCATGGGTTTCATCCAAGTACTGCAGCTTTTTACCACTCATCAAAGACGTGCAGTTTGGGGTTAGGTTAATTGGTGACTCTAAATTGCCTATAGGTGGGAATGTGAGTGTGGGTGTTTGTCTGTCTCTGTGTGTCAGCCCTGTGACAGACTGGAGGCCTGTCCAGAGATGTACCCTGTCTCTTGTCCAGTGTCAGCTGGGATTGCCTCAAGACTTCCCCTGTCCCCTAGAGGTACCACTAAAAATGGTAGATAATAGATGGAATAATCAGTATCAATGTAGTAAATGAATGAATTTGCAGTGATACTGGTTTGTGTCTGTTCAGGGATGATTTCAGAGGAGAAATGGGTAGTTGTGGAGTTGTGGAAAATCCCCTTGATCCTTTACCCATAATACCTTAGAATCTCTGTTGTTACTGAAGAAAGTGTGGTTGAAAACTCTGGAAAAAGCTTGTTAGTGGATCTTCAATTATTACTTTTTTCATATCACTTATTTTTTGGTCCAATGTTAATCTGAATGAACCAAATACAAAAAATGCGGCAAAGTAAAACTTTCGACTGTGGTTCAGGGGAAAACAAAGTCTGTGTCATCAGCCTCTTAAAATGACAAATCCTTCAGTGTGGTTTCGTGAAACAACAACACACTGCAATCAAAACCACTTTCTCCACTTTTGACCTAACTGTTATGGAATTGCCTCTGAGTAAAGTGTGTGAAGTATGCGCTTCCGCACAGCACAAGCAAGAACCCCCAGGTCAGAGGGGTTAGGACAAAGGAAGGGGTGATGTGCAGCCTTGAGGAGCAGTTGGCCCTGTCAAGCTGTTTCATGCCATCGAGATGCAGGATCAACTAGAAGTCTAACATAAACACACACACAGACACACAGAGCCCTGGAGCAGCAGGCTTGTTATGAGACTTGCTTTGCATCGTTACACTGCTGACCCCAGTTGTTCCAATGACTGTATGAATGTCTATGAGGGAGCAGCTCAAGCAAGCAAAGCAGACAATCACTGATTTAGATAAGCCAGAAAACAACAAAAGTACCTAGAAGATATTCTGAAACTTTACAAAGTCAAAATGGTGATCCACTAATACACTTCTGAGTGCAGTCCATTTTAGTTATTTATTAGTTAGTCTTTCGTTACACTATATACGCATTAGTATATATTAGGTAGCCTAATATCAGAACAAGAGCCAGTGTAGGGGTCACAGAGAGACTTCAGTATCAGCTTACAGTTGCCCTATTACATCAGCATAAGTAACTGAATCCAAAGAGCTAACTAGCTTATAAGAGACCCAATCCCTCTGACTGGCTTTCCTCTACCTCTAGGCTTGGCTAAGACTCTTTCCCATCCAGCTCAAAGCACAATGCTCTATGGGTGTGCCTAATGTGGACTCGCTGAAATGTCAAAGCATTATATATCCTTTTACGCACAGAGTGGCCCCTAAGGGTTTAATTGACTATGCTGTAAAGTGAGTTTGAGAGCCGCGAGAGAGTGAGATGAAGATGAATATGTTTCATTAGAGGGCAAACAGAGCCTGATGGCTGAAATTGGCATTGAGAGAGGAGGAAGAGTCTAATGTGGATGAAAAATACATTTATCCATTCACAATCCACAATGAAATGTACATGCATAGCTGTCCACTCCTTGGCTAATCACCGTCAGTGAACTTACCAGGGTAGCAATTCATATTTAACGTGTTCTGTTCCCCATCTCTATCCTTGCTAGAGAGTCTTTTGCTGAACCAAACAAGGAAGGAACAAACTTCCAACAACTGCCTGGCAACTTCAAATACTTATCAAACAAAGACCAGAGCAGAAGACAGAGAGAAGAGAAGGGGCACCGCTACTATCCCGCGGCCTTCATTTACTAATTATACTGAGTACCTGCTGACAGGTGGGTTGTCACAGTGTCTGCTTAGCCATCCAACTCCCCTCATCTTCTACCTTTCAACATCCCACCATTTGCCATCACGTGCTGTTGAGAGGAAGCTCCTTGCACCTCCAGGCAAGCAGAGGAGACAAGAGAAAGGGAGAATAAAGAGGAGAAGGAGAAAGATACTGGAGAGCTTGCCTTCAAGACTGAGGCTTTGATTTGGAAATCATTTAACAGTGACAAGACAGTCGATGGAAAGTTTAGCAGAGTTAGATGAGGAGCTGAGGGATCTATCTACTGGTTTGTTGCAGGAATAGTTCAGCGGAAGTTTTGGGTCGCCTTTGGTGACATGACTAAAGATATTTTGTAACCGGATAAGAATTATACTTCTTTATTACTTCTACCATATTTCTCAGTCGGTATTGGATAAAATTAAGGGCTGAAGTTTTTGATAACATTGCAAAATAAAGGTGCAAACTTTTTTACTATGTGTCTCTTCAATAGCTTCTACTTCTCCTGAAACACTTCTCCTGAAAGTTTGAAGACAGGGTGCCTACACCCACCAAGACAGCCCCCTACCCATTTCTCCTCTGTCTTGCCGTTTCAGAAACTCAGCCAGCCAACGAACACAGCTGAGACAAAACATAACCATAATGGCTCATTAAAGGGAATGGAGACGACTTAGGCAAACAAAGCAGCCTTCACTGGGCTGTCACCGAAACTCCTGTGATGGTACGTCCAAACTCATGCTGGTGACAAGGAGGCAAAAATGTCTCCCGCCCACCGAAACTGGAGTGTTTTGACTGCACTCAACATGTCTCTATTTGTTCTGTGACAAACCTAATGTGTGCACAGCGAAGTGACAGACCACTGTGCTTCAGGGAGAGGAGAAAAGTGTGGGTTCATCCTGTTCGTCTCTACTTTCTTAAATAGGAGGTGTAATTCAAGAGGTATGACTCAAGCATGATTCACATTTCACACATTCATTCTCCTCATGCAGTGCAGTGACCCCTTGCACCTTGTTTCTTCATAAAAGTCTCATAAACTGGTAGTGAAACTAGTGAAAGCACTCTGTCACACAAGCAGAATGCACACACAGACACACAATTTGATTCATGTCTCTACTATTCTTTTAAATAGTGAAGACAAGGTGGTTCAAATCCCTTCTGTATTACATTCAAAAAGCCTTTTTTAAAATAAGAATTAAGTGCTACAGCGCTGCATAGACAGAAAGTTTTGAGTGGGATCACAGACCTTTCATGGCAGAAATATATTCAGAAAGATAGTTTATTTCTCATATCAAACTTATGACACAGGGGAAATGAGTCACTGTCGATCAATAATCATTAGCAATGTGTGATCTGTATAGTCTCTAGATTTATATTCTACTGAAATTCTTCCACTTTTTTGGAACATTTTTCTTTTTTTCTCTTTTCTTTTTTTTTGATTGAGGTTAGTGTACACAGCTAATCCCAGAGGCCTCCACTGACCCAGCACCTACTGCAGTGAAAGCACAGTCGTATCTGCTTAGCAATCCCCCAGTAATTAAGGAAGGCTCGCACCATGCCTAAACCTCTCCCTGACACACTGTTGTGTCTGCACAGCATGGAGACAAGGGGTTATAAGAGGCTTAAGGCTCATGTACCTGCTGCTCTGTGTGTATGTGTGTGTGTGTGTGTATTTGCATGACTATAGATTGTGAGGACCAGTTTGTGTTTTGTACCATGGGAGAGAGAACATTTTGGCTGGTCCTCACACATTCATAGTGCACCTGGAGAATTAAAACTTTAGGGTTTAGAGTTAGGATGGGATTAAGCATTTAGTTATGATGGTTAAAGTTATTATAGGATAGGACGTGGGTAATGCACTATGTCAATGAGTGTGCTAATAATGATAGCTGTACAAACACGCCTGAATCTGTGTGTGTGTTTCCAAAATCAAATAGACAATAAAAATAGTGATCAAAAAGTGGAATTAACCACCTTTACTGTTTTTAATTACTGCCAAGTCCACCTCTGTGCAGGCAGCACTATAAATACCCTCCAACACTAAAGAGACCCTGAAAATCCAACTTGTAAATGAACGAACACACACATTTACACACAGACTTTTCACAGAATGACCAAAAACTGAACCCAGCACTTCTCAGAAACTGGGCCAAACCATATGTCCTTCTGCATATTTTGGGATCAGACTAATTCATTTGGATGACAGCATAAAAAATTATATCTTCAAAAAAAGAGAGAGAAATAGGAAATTAGGAGACAGCAAGAACAAAAGAGACAGAGTAAAGTGACCCCAGGAGGGAGGGCCATGGGGAATACATGTGATGAGTCCAGATCTTAAGAAGAGTTCCAGGAGAGTAGAATAAGGTTGAACTTCAACAGAACCAGTATCCAGACAACACTGCAATTCACTGAGTAGAATTTTTTTGACACAGATAAAAATGATCTGTAATTAGGACTAACAGCACAAAAAGCAAGTTCAGAGATAATTGTTTTTTTCAAGTTTGTGTGTGTAGTTGGTTTTGTGTGGATTCCCGGGATGGCAGAAGTTGAAAGAGTGAATAAAAACGATAAAGAACAGGAGATGGAAAGACTTTAAGAGAGAGAAGTGAGGCAAAACATCATAAGGCAAAAAAGGCAAAAAAAAAAAAGTAAAAAACACTCACTCACTCACTCACACACTCACTCACACACTCACTCACTCACACATATCCTTTCATACTGTGGAGCAAAAAGACTTGTGTTGTCGCTGTATTTGACAATGTTAAGGCCTTTAATGAGTCTGACAACTGTCAAACTGGGCTAAAGAAAAGTCAAGTCTGGCGTAGAACGATGGAAAACAAGATTCCATCAGAAGAAAAGCATGAGAATAAAATTTTAAAAAATGTCTATGGTGGCAAGGCTAAACAAAGATATTCCAGAAATTAAAGACGTAATAATGTGAAGAGGTTGTTTTTCTCTTATGTTGTGTTTCAGGAATATCTTATTTGCCTGCTGTTCCTACTTATTCTCTCTGTATGTGATATGACAGGATTCTCACAAAGTCAATGTGACATGTACCATCATAGCAAACTAGATTAATATAGTTGTTTAATAAAAATGCAATGATGACTAAGCACCAAAAATAAAGTTGTGGCAATTTCTGTTGTCACTCATACCTATTATCTTCACTAATCTGCCAGAAGAGAACAAAAATATCTTTGAGATAATACATTCTTAAAAAGTTTTTAAAATATTTTTTTCTGTGCACTCATGAACTTATGAAGAATTTGTTCTTGTATTTCTTTTGCTGTTATAATGTGTTTCGATGGATAGCTATGCAGAAGTAGATAAAAATATCTCCACTGAAGAAGGAAGATTTGAAAGTTTCAATGGAAACAAATGTGAAACTGTGAATATAGTATGAAAGGTATGGTATATCCATATGCATGTATGTAAAAAATCACCCCCTAACTCAGACACATAGTTATATCCATTTTGAGGCTGTTTTTGTCTATTGCAATTGAAGGGAAATAAATTATACATATATAAGAATCTACATGTCAAATGTGCAAATAAAAATATGCACATTTATGTGTCTGATTAATTCACAGAAGTGACTATGAAGAAGTAGAAGTAGAAGTGCTTTCACCTCTGTAAACTATATCTTATATGTTTTCACTTTGCTGCTTAAGGCCTGCATTTGTATGAGTGCATTTCATAGAGTAACATGAGTAACATGACCTGCCATCAGAAGGAGGGACAGAAGTAGGCACCCTGAAAAAATTGACACACAGGAAAGACTTCAACAAAGGATGAGAGTGATAAATGCAGTTGTTTTTTTCTCATCTCAGAAGCATAACAGTACACATAAAAATATTAACAATGAACTTTTTTTCTTATTAATAAAATGTTATTTTCAAATCATTTTCTGTGTGGGTTTGTGTGTGTGAGAGAGAGAGAGAGAGAGACAGACAGACAGAGAGGATGCATCTGATTAGTGTTTAGTGATTATTATGGTGGGAATGCTAATATAAAGTATGACGGTTATATAAATTAACCAAACCTATATTACTAGGCTGCATATATGACTTTACAAAACTTTAGCTCTCAGCTTAGTGGTCTGAATGAATAGATGGGTGTGAGGCAAAGTGAAGGTTTACCATTTTTGAAGACACATTAAGATGTTGAAAGAAAAGTGTAGAATGCTGCTTAAGTTTACAGCAGACATATCTGTGTAAATATTAATGCATCTGTGTTTGAAATGTAACAACCTCATATGAGTTATAAAAAGTGCTTAAAAATGTCATTTTGAATGTATGCTTGACTGTCAAAATAGGAAGAGGGAGAGGAAGATGGGGGGAAGTGGACCTCAGAGGCCATGGGTAACGCCATACAAGGTGGAAAGCGGAACACTCACTGCACTGCTGCCAGCCATACCATTTGGGGTCCCAGTCCAGTTTAAGTGACTAAGCCAGTGGAAGTCTGGCACGGACACTGCCAGAAGGGCAGCTTTTGACATTATCTGCGGTCAGATCAACCTCTGCCCTGAAGATGAAAAGACCTTGCTGTAGTACTGTTTCTATTTTGCTAGTCACTAGTCAGGTCCTACAGTAGCCCCTGTTCAGCTCATACACACCTTCAACTACACAGATGCAATCAATTCTGTGCTTGCCTACTGGAGACTGGAGCAGGGTTTAAGGAAGAAGCGCTGTTAAATCTACAAGTGGAACGAGCCAGAGGTTATACTGAACATGACATGGTGTAACACATTATCGAGGGTGCCCGGTTACCAAAAGGCCATATTGGACTACATCAAGACAACTTTGGAGAATGTCCCATTTCTATACGAGGGATATCCAGGAGGTCCTTATAGGAAATGATGGGAAGTTGCGAGTGGGGCACAAAGATGGGGAGCTGCTAAGAATGTGAAAACACCTCCTGAACCTTTTGCAGTTTTTCCAGTTGATGAATATCATAAAATATCATATCATAAAACTTGTTACAAACCTGAGTTAGTTATATTTCTAAGTTAAAAGCAGAAGGTATTTCTTGCTACGCGGCAGAAGACACATACCTTTACTTGATTAAAATATGGTGTTGTAGTTTTACACATAAAGACACAATGTAATACAGCATCATTAAAATTAGAAATCTACATAAAGAGTGTTGTAATTTCTGATTGTGCAAACACTAAGCCATTTCTACTGAAAAAGAATTTTTAAAAATCCACTAGGTGGATTTGAACTAGAGATTCATATTTTGGTTAAATTAGTCTTCTCCAATCTGAAGTCAGTGCCATTATGTCAGAAAACATAACATAATTGTCTTTCAGTTGACAAGAACTAAAAATACACAGACAATAGCTATGAGATGTGCAGAAGCAAAAAGGAGAGAAAATGTTTTGTCTTTCAGCCGTGTTTTCACTCCACTTTCCCACCCCATGCCAGTGACTGCAGAATAAACGGATATGTGAATTAAACCCCATTGTTTTAAAAAGATCTGCTGCTAAATTTAGGCACTGCTCTTATTCTCCCTCATTGTGAAAGAATGTGCCAGTTATGTTATGTTTGTGTGTTTCATTTTCTTCTTTTCCTTTATCCCTCATTATCATCTCGGGCTTCATACATATCATGTTGTTTGAACAAGTGTGAGTGCTGTATCTGTGCACGTGTCAAGGCAAAAGAAAGAAAAACACGTACACACACATATAGTTCAGCCATGCGATTTTTGCAATTAGAAAAGACACAAAAATAATTATTCTGCAGAGCAGTCAGTCAACATATCCTGAGTCGACGATGCACGGATCACATGTTTAATAAAAAAGGTTAATCAGTTGTTAATCAGAGGATTAATAACTTGTTATTTTCTTTACAAAACCATTAATATTATGCCATAAATATTTAATGTTGATAGTTTTTTTTGGGTGGGAGTGACAGCATGGGGGGGTTGATATGTGCTTGGTGATGCAGGGCAGAGTGAGCAATATCCAGGCATCAATGTGCATTAATCATGCTTTGGTGAAGACAAATAAATTCATTCATGTTTATTAATACAACCTTGGAGAAAACAATACTCTTTACATTATTCACTGAGTTATTAATAAAGGATTTATGAACAGGAGGAGCACAGGACAGAGGTTGGAGATCAGGAAGAAAGAAATGCAGACAAAAAAGGGAAAGAAACAAGAAAAGGAGACTAGAAGTAGGAGGTCAGAGTCTCAAAGCCTGAAGCAAAAGTTCATTAATGTTTAGAATAGAAGGGACACATTTATGTGTGCGTGTGAAACAATGAGTGGTCTGGCACTGGAAAGCTGGGGGTTAAATAGATTTTTTTTTTTTTTTTTGCCCTGACTCTTTTTCTCCTTAACAAATTACCCTGCCCGTTTGCTAATCAAAGCAAAACAAATATTGCTTTTCATTCGCTCCATTTGTTTGAATGAACATACAGACATTCCCAAAATACTCATTCCCAGCTCAAATGTAATTAAATTGTGCCTTTAGTGAAAACATGCAGTGGTACTCCAATTAGTTGTGTTTTTGTCGTCGGGTAAAGACGGAGAATGGCAGTGGGTGCGCCCCGGGCACCTCAGTGTCCCGAAATGGAAGTATGTCTTGGTGGGTGGGATGGGGTTGGGGGGAGTGTGTTTGTTAGACAGTGTTTAGGTTCACAATGCCGACTGCAATTACAGAAAAACAAGTGTTTGAGGAGTTGGTGGATGATTTGCTGATCTGATAACATTTAGTTTGTTGTGCTGTAAATATGCCATAGCTGTCTTGATGAGCAGTGCCTTTCCAATTGTTTAAGATTATCTTCTTATCAGCAAGCATTATTGGGGCACCTCGTTGCCCCACTAGACAGCAGACATTAGAGACCTGATGAGAGGAGAGGAGAAAGGCCAGCTCTCTAAACATCTACTCATTAAACTAGTTGTTTTTAACTCAAACCTAACCATGCTATTTAATGCCTAGTGTCATCTTTAACAATAGATGGTGACTGTGTTAACTGTTTCCTTTCTTATTAATCCCAATATTAGTCCTGATTTAATACTATATGTTCTAAAAAAGTGAAGTAGCTAAGTAGCTAAGTGTCTTTGGTTCTCTAACAATTTGTTACAACTATTAATTGTGTAAGAAACAAACGGAGACAAACTCCTTTGTGCGAAATCTTGATTGGCTACTTGTGAATCTTATTGTTTTATTGGTTTTAGGGTACTATCTTCTGCAACATTTTTCACCCATTTAATTGTAATAGATGAAGGCAGGATCAAGAGGAAGTTAGTGTTGAAACAGTGTTTAATGCTTGGCTGGGACAGCAGCCATTAGGAAACAATGCAAAACAGACTCATTTTTGAAATGAATTTCATACTGTATAACTTCATTTGAAGAAACATTACAATGCTTAAAAAACTTCAAATATATTAAGTTTTCTGACTCTAAATGAAACATTTTAGCTAGTAGGCCACTGCATGTGTGAAACCATGTGTCCTATCTCCTTTCAATATTAACTATCAAATAAAGGAAAACGGCAGAAATTGACAAGGACAAAAGAAGAAGAATGCAATAGTTACAAATGACTATGCACATAAAAAAACACGTGTTCTACGTCTGCTGGCTTTCAGTAATGCCACAGAGATATCACATCAACATCAGTCAAAACTATGGGAAAATATGGGATAGGTGTGTCTGTGACTGTGTCCATCTTATGTTAATGCACAATGTTGGAAGACAGGTTTCACACACTGCCATCCATCTGTGTATCCATATTCTAATCAGTCTTTCTCGCTTTCACCATCTTAAATGCCTTCTTTTTCTCTTTTGTTTTCCCTTTGTCTTAAGCGCCAAATTGTGTTTTTATTGAAGGTCTATATGGATCGCACAGCAAAATGTCATCCATCAAGCTGTCAATGAATCCATCCTTTCATTTAATGATCAGTCTGCCTGATATGCATTTTACATGGCTCCATACACCTATAATGGGAATCAATGGAAAGCAAATAACGCTAGAAGCCAGTAAGCTGCATGTCTGACGGACGGATGTGGATGCCGGTTATTTGTCAATACGCGCAGCTCTGCTCTTATCCGTGTGGCTTTGTACTGTTTTCGCTTGGATGATTGTGGCTGCAAAGGTGGCTCACTGTGGGTTAGAGACTGGCTATAAGTCTATACTATCCCGCTGCTACATTTTCCCAATTGCCTTGTCTTTAAAAAGAGAAAAGAAGAGATTGAGTGAAAGAGACAGAAAGAAAAGAGAAGCTGGAAATGATGAAGGCAGAAAGAGAGAAAGACAATTAATACAAAAGGACAAGAAAGAGATGGAGAGCAAGAGGCTTCAAAAAAAGAATGAAGTAAAAGGGCCAAGAAGGGAGAGTGAATCTGGGGGTGGGGAAATGGCCGTTCGACGTGGTTTCAGTTAAATACTGATTTCATCATACGAATGGGGAGGAAGGGGAGGTGGCAATGGTGGCTGTGGCAGCTCTAAAACACATAACTTTTTACGAAGTGAAAATCAAATATTAAAAATGACAGGCCTTATAAGTGTGCTGAGTGAGCTCGGGTCACGGAGGGAGGGAGGCGCGGGCGGCTTGTCAGCTACTATCTGTCAGGGCGAATTAGAAACAATCAGGGCCGAGTGAAAGGGAAGGTGATTGTTATTAAGCGGCGGGGCCCTGCGAGCCGGCGCCCCAGATGTGGCCGTGCATATAAAAGAACAGGAAGCCGGCAGTTTAATTCAGGAAGCTTGTCGAGGCGAGCGAGCAATGCCACAAAGGAGGAGAAGGAGGTGGTGAGTGCTTGGAGGGGGGACAGAGGATACAAGGGGGGTTGGGGCTTCTTGTTGCTAATGTGCTGGAAGTTACTTTAATAACATATTAAGCCTTTTGTGGACTTGTGAAAGGATGGACCTTTTCTTTGATTTTTGTCCTGCTCATCCATCTCTGTCCAGCCCACCTGGTGAAATGGTGGGTCAGCACAGAGAGAGGGCAATCGCAAGAATCACATGTGAAATCTAAATAAGTCTACTTTTAACACACACACGTACATGAGCCAGGTGGGGAGAGACAGCCAAACCCATATATCAATTACAACCCCCCTCAAGCGGATGTGTGTGTGTGAGTGCTCCCGTCTCAGAGCCCAATGCTCCTGAATACTCTTTAAATCTTTTTTTCTTTTATAATTACCTGACAGTCCCTCTGTGTCTCTCCCTGAGCTTCTATCAGTGTTTGGTCCATGTGCACACACTTTTTTCTCATGCATGCTCATAACTGTGATAGACAAGCACATTGGTGGACATAGACATGACTCGATTTTGGCTCCTTTGGTAGTCCTGTTATCTGTCAAGTTGCGCGCCCTACTTCTCTAAAACTCCTGAGACAGACATCAATGTCCACAGACCGTGATCGGGGAGAAGGGGAATGAATGAAGTGAGGGTTGCTGGGTAAGTTGGGAGATGAGAAAGGGGGGAGGGCTGGTTGATGTGTACAATATGTTCGGCACAGGAGGGTGGGGGTATGTGAATGATAGGAAGAGACAGAAATCTGCCAAGAGGCTGCAGACTCAAAGGCACATTGGCCATTGTGACACTTTGAAAACCACATTGCCTCACAAACTGTGAACTCACTGGGTAAAAAATAAAAACTTGATGTCTCAATTTAACTTTTCATTTGTTGAAAGGACACCAAACAATACCTGATCACATAATTAGGAACAATAAAAACACAAGTACTACCAGAGGCAGATTTAGTAGAGGCCTTGTTTGACCATACTAGGAGCCAATCAACGCCTACCTCCGAGACAGAGTCAAGTGGATCCATTGTCGCTCAAATAGTTTCACTTAACACTGGTTACATGAAATCAATCGGAAATACAGAAGAAAAAGAGCAGAAATGAAGGAGTTGTTAAGATGGTTTCTTTCATATAGTGCTTCTGTCTTGGAGCATGAAGGGCTTTGATTTCTGTTTACTTTGTAGTGAGAGATATCGCAAGAAATTATCCCTCCCCTTAAGAATCACTGATCATCCAATAGGTTGATATAAAGTGGACTTGTCACATGCGCTCTCTCTCTCTGTCTGTCTCTCTCTCTTGGTCTCTTGTCGTCTTTATCATGGTGATCAGTTGAACGCTCGCCTAGCATGAGCAGTCTGTGATTTCCACCTCCCAGGTTTTTCTCCCCATTGCCGCTGGTGGTGTAGCGGAGGTTAAAGTGTTAAACATGGAGCTGCTAAATGTTCCCTAAGGTGATAACATTCAGTGTATATACAGTACAATCCTGTATGGTGACTGGAAGTTACTGCTGAGTGAAGAAGCAATGGAAATGGAGAGAAAAAGGCAAGAGGGAGGGTCACAGTGGGGAAACTGAAGGGAAATAAAAGAACGAGCAGGAAAAAGGTGAAAAAGGGCGAAATGAGGGGTAGTACAGAAAAGGAGCTGGAAAATGACTAACTGCTAACCCAAAAATATAATAAACATAGTCATAGAGGACACTAATGTCACGCTGTTGTGACACTGTAAACATGCTGTTGGTGAATGAGCACAGGTGCAAGCATTGTTTGTGATTACATGGATATAAATTGAACTTTTCAGTCATTTCATCCATTTATCTATTGTTATTTCACATCTTCAACAACTCCTGGCAATACTGTGTATATAACAGCACCTAGGTACCTGTGAGCCACTGATGTCAAAATAAATGTGTCAAGTGTGAAATTTCATCCTTGAACTTGAAAACAGTACTTTGACAAAATAACCTTAACTTGACTTCCATTTAATAGCTTTTCTTCTTCAGCAAAACTGAATGTAGCTTATGGGTTTAGAGTTTTCCTGTAGTTTCTCCAACCTTTCACTGATGTAATAAACCAGGAGTCAGTGAATGGCTGCAAAAAGGCCAAAGATAAACCTTGAACAAAGCTGAGGTGTAAAATTTTGGGATTAAACTACTAAGTGGATCTTGAGTTGTCAAATTCTTTGACTGTATGTGCAGAGTATATGCCTTTGCCTCATATTATGTTTTTTACCTTAGAGCAGGCATATGGCAGCAGTCTATGCAAGCCCATAAGGAGCATCACATCACATAATGACTGAAGAGTTGAATTGTACTCAGGTACTGTACAGAAAAAGAAAGTGCCTTTAAATGTGTCATATGAAAGGAGAATGTCAAAGAAAAAATGACATATATATGTGATATCGATGTTGTTGGAGGAGGATCAAATCCAATTCAATCCCCCTTTTTATACAGGAGGCCAAATCCAGGCCATGTCTAAGATTTCACAACGATTAGCAAGGGAGGGATGGGAAGGATGTGTACTAGAGAAGTATTAGCCATTAATCACCAAGAAAGAAGGGGGGGGGGAGGAGGGGGCGGAGGGTGGGGGTTGTGGGGCAGGCGGGTGTAATAAAGAAAGAGAGGACCCTCCAAGCATGGCTCAGCATGGGACGTGTAGTTTTGCCGTCTGGACTTCCAGGGGTCTTGTGTTTTAACAGGACAGTGGCAGTACAGGAACTTTCAGTCCTGGGCTATTAGAAAAGGAGTCAGACATTTAAGACCAAAATACATACAAAATGTTATTGCCAAATTCATTGACATATCTGTATGGATGAATTGGATTTAATCCTGTTTATAATTGAACAGAATGTAAAGTTTACATTGCTGAGTATTGTGTCTGTCATGACAGCTGGTGTTTAAGTATCTAATCTTGATAAATGAGAATACTGGATGTTGCTACTCTGCATCTACAGTATTTCTTTTTGTTCCTCATCAACATGCAACTCTACTGTCCGTTTTGAAGCTTCATATATTACGAAACTGAGCCAAACTGAATACAGAACTCCAAATTTGGACTTGTATGTTGGGCTCATTTGCAGTCATCTGTCAGAATGACAGTTCAATGTCAACCCAAACACACATAAAATGTTCATATGGTGTCTTTTTCCTGGACCTGAAATGTGAAGTCTGGGAAGAGAATCTAACACCAAATGACTTGATAAATCATCTTAAATCGAAACCTGTCATTTTTTTTTGCAATTTCAGCACCCCACAGGTTATACGGGTTACAAAATAGGTTGTCTGTCATTACCTAAAAAATTTGTGTTCTGCTCTGGCTCACCTGCTGGCGGAAAACAGATTCATATGGCAGTTTTCTCATCTGCCATGAGTATCATTAAGAAATGGTTAGGCATAAAAGCTACTTGGTAGGAAAAGAATGTGGTCATAGTGAAAAGAAACCAATGTTGACTGGGGGGGTTACACGTATCAGTCTCCTGTGTCAAAGTCACATGCTTCGTTGAGCAAAACATTTACCCAACCTCTTTCGCAAAGAGGTTTTGTGGCATAAAGTCACACTATTTCCATCATTTGCTTCTGAGAGAAAATAGTCTTTATTCACACAACCGTAAGAATTTACATGTCAAGACGATGTAAATGTAGGTTTGACGAGTAATTGTAATAAAAGCTCTATTTACTAATGTGTGACCAAGTAAAACATTTAGATCACATTAACATGGCAAACTCATCACCACTGTCTGTTCAAGGATAGACAGGGTTGGCTTTCCCCCATTTAGAACCACCTGTTATTTAGTGACTAAATTACATATTTATATCACATAATAACAACTAAACCATGACAATTGAGCAACTCCATTCACTGAGGCAGGACATGAAATGTGCCTGGAAACACATGTCACTGGACCTGATGATGAAAACTTCTTGTAATTTTGGTGTTTCCACAGTAAAAAATGAATCTGACAACCCTATGAAAAATTCAAAAATTAAATAAAAACAATGTATAAAAAAACATTTTGATGACAAATTACGCAGAAAACACCATTTTATAAACAGCTTTGAATATTTATATTTGTAGGCATTTCTAAAGTACTGATTTCATGAAATATGGGCCCAATGCGTTGATAAAGGACAACACAGGTTTTAAACACTGGCAAACCTTTTTTAAATGTTAGCCTGCTAATATTTCAACTAGACCTTCCATGAGTAGATAAAAGTGAAGGAGTTTTGCTGGACGACACTTTATGTATAATGTGACCGGTCTTGTTATATTCTAGTGTGAAACACACGTATAAGATGCTGTCAATACCTCCCTTCGCACTCCTCTTGGTGGGAGGCAAGGTGAAACAGGGTGACCATAAAACCAGAATGGCCTTCACTTAGTGTTTCCTGCATCCCCTTTTCTATCTCCCTCATCCCTCCTCCCACACCCTACACCTATTCCTCTCTTCTTATTTTTATTTTTTTTCTGTACTATGAATAAATTTAGTCTGTCCCGGACATGAAAATGTCAAATACCTAAAATACACCTAGGCTAAATAGCATATTAATTTTTAATGCCTGCTCATCCTATGCTGCTATTCTCATATCAGGCCTGTCTGCCAACAGCTGTTGCTGGCTCTCTGGCTGGGAATTTATCATCCATCTAACTAAAGTAGGGGAGAGAGGGAGAGAATTAAAAAAAGAGATGGGAGACATTGTTCAGAAGACAAGGAAAAGGGGAGGGACAGATCTGTGTTTTCATGGATCCCTAGCTTGCGTTTATATCACCCACACCTCGCAAGTTTCTTTCTTTGATATATGAGTGGGATTCAATTACACTAATGCCAAACATAAATTGTTCAACATTCGTTCTTTTTCCCCCTTCGCGGTGTGTTATAGAGCAAGCCTCCCCATACATAAAAGAGAAATAAGGAGCAAAGTGGTGACATTGACGCTGAAGGTAGTGACATTGGGGAGAGCAGGAGAGGGAGGCGAGATGCACTGAAGCAATGTGCCAGTGTGGGTGTTGAATGCCACCCATGTGCGTTTTTAGGTGGCATGTGGTGGATGATTATCATAGATTATCACAATCCAGATTGTTACAAGTTCTGTCTGCGCACATAGCAGCAGTGTACTGTAGCTGTGTGACTGTCTGTGTGTATGTGTGTGTGCTTTGGTTTAAGACAGCGTGCCTTTGGGGATAAGACTAAATGGTGAGTGAATGACGAACAGTTGGAGTGTGTGAGTGTATGTGTGCATTTATTTGTGTGTATGTGTCTTGTTCTTTTATCCTTACAGTGTGAGAAGCAAATATATGGGGTTTAGAAAAATGTGACAAAGCTTTAAGTTGAGGACATTGTTGGTACAGTCTAAGGTGTATGAATTGTGTGTGAACTTACCTTAACACACCAACTGCATACTGGAATGCAACCTGTCTGTTAGGATCAAGTGAGCTCTCACTGATGCTCCTGACTCACTTCTGCTTACTGGATTGGCCACCTAGAGGGAGAAACAGCGGAGGTTTCAGATTAGAGGAGAAGGTGATAATGAAATATAGACAAGAACAGGAGAAGAGAAAGATGGACAGGGGATACAGCAGGAAGAAGAAGACAGAGATAGGAGGAGAGGAAGAAGAAGATGAGGTGGGGGAGGGCTCGAAGTCAAGATGACAAAATCTAACAAATTCAGCGAGCAACGCTGCAGAGGTCAAGGGAACGCAGTCGAAAAAGGTTAAAGATGAAATCAAAGCCAGCGTGCTGTGGTGCCCGGAGGCACAGCTGAAAATCTATCCCTCCAAGGCAAGGCCACCGCTGACGCGAGGCAGACAAGAAGCTAAATACTGCACGCCACTCGGGGATCTTTCATTTTCAACCGATCAATAAGGGCTTATATTTATCAGGGCCTCTGAGCAGCTGCCACGTCTGACAACCTCCACTTCATTTTTGCACTCCTCCTCTACTCGTTTCTCCTCCTCCTTTTCTTCCCTTCCTCCTCCTCCTCCTCACCCCAGCATGCCAAATTGGGACCCATCGACCATGAAAAGGGGCAGAGACCCTGGATTGCCATTAACCCCCCTTGTGTCACTAGACTGTCTAACACACACACACACACACGCCCTGGAGATACAATTCTGCTAAAAGTGTGTCTCCCCCTTCTTTAACGAAACATGCCTTATCATTATGGCCTTGGCACAGACACCAGCACCTCTTCATGTCTTTTGTTCCTCAAGCTGTCCATGCCACCCAAGATATGCACAGACACAGAGAGAGACAAACAAACATGCACTACCCTGCCACAACCAGATTTAACTTTTAATTTCCATCATTTTGTAAATATATTTTTTTGCCAAATTTATTTCATATAGCAAAAATATCAAATCCCAAATTACCACTATAAATCTGAGTAGCATTATGAGAAGCGGAAGATTGGGTTTAGGGGTCTGAGTTAAAATAACTTGCTGCCTAATCATCTGCAGAACAATATTTGCTGTGAGGCATTCTAAATAGATTATCGCTAGTCCATCTGTGTCATCATTGATTTATAAGGCATTAAGCTGCTTGGGGAAGAGATAGGGCCTTGCTTTCTCTGCTGTTAAAGGGGCTTCTTGTCGAAATCAGGGGCACAGCAATGGAACAACTGTGGCAGTCATCTAACCTCCCCTTTAATCATCAGGCAAGAGGAAGTGAAAATAGGACGGGCATATCTGCTTTTTTTTTCGAAAGGAAAATATGAATCCAAATTTTCTGCATCTCTTTTTGTTTGCCGATACAAAGAGACTGGGAGGAGGGGAGGAAGTACAGGAAAAATAATACACACAGAGAAACAAATAGCACACATAAACACACATGCACATACACACATGCAGAAAAAACAAGGGACATCATTAACATATGAATGCTATATGCAAATGGTAGGGAGAGAGCAGATGTTGTTGCATTTAATTGACCTATATGTGAATTGCATCCAAACCTTTCACTTTGTTTTCTGGGCCCACTGAGTAGAGTTTTGACTGGCTTTTTGCTACCACTCAATATATGAGCAGAGAGCACAGTGATTTCAGCAGTGTTTAAACATAAAGACGGAAGTGATTAAAAATAGAGTAGAAAAGCATATAATTCTAGGGAAAACAGATGTCTTTGCTGAAAAGTCATTGTTTGACCCTGGTTATTTTTCTGTCGTCACTTGAAATTTTGGCCAAAACTTAATTTTACTTACGGAGATGGCGGAAAGCAAGTACACACAATATTATTATTTGCTGTATATTATACTGTGTGGGACACTGTCCATGATATCTGTATTTACAGTATTTTTGTTGAAGTACTAATTCTTAGGATTTCAGTCCTGATTTATTTGGTGACATCTGTGGTTACTGGTGCTCACAACACAGTATGTTTTAATGCTAATTCATGTCCCAGCAATCTGCTGATAATGGTATTTAAATATTGCCAGATATTTTTTTTAAGGAAAAGTAATTTCTGCCTGGATTATGTTCACCAGTTGATCCAAAATGCTGCAAACAGGACTTTGGCACCACAGACCTGCATTTGTCTCCTGCAAGTGGTTAGGTTAAGGCTTAAAAACATTTCACTTCAGGTCAGATTGTTGTTTGGTTAAAAATTCCAGAAGGAAATACTCCCTGTCTCATTTTTCAGTGTTAACTATTTGTAAAACTATCATTTTTTTCTAGTTTTAAAAAAGTGTTTTGCTTAAATATACCCTTTGGGCACAGATGGTTGATTACTTACATGGATATGGGTTACATGTATTGAGGGTTTACACTTAATCACTAACATTGCTGTTGTCTAGCCCAGTGCACTAAGCTTTAACTATAGACTGTATCATCTACTCAAATAAACATAAAAAATATGCAAATAGTAAAACTAATATAATACTTAAAGCGAGTGGCAAAGTCTCTCTAACCAGGGACAACCATCTTTTCATGGGGTCCTTAATAGCTACTCAGCTAATCACTTATGAATTGATTTGTTTTATTAGTTTTAAGGTGCTGTCTTTGGGCCTATTCACAACCGCTCACATGTATTCAATGAAGGCATAATCAGAGGCAAGTTAGTGCTGAAATAACACACAAAGAATACAAAGCTTATTTGATATTGCAATTTTGTATGTATCTGAACAGAATTTACAGGAGACATTGTTGGGCCCCAGAGTTGTGTTGAAATTAGGTGTTAAATGTACACACTGGCTTGCTGCATAAATTATTTCCTGTGAATCCTTGTGCATGTGTGTGCAATTTGAATACTGCAGGAAGAAAGGCAGACTTTGACATGTATTTATGAGAAACACTATATAAATTATGTAAATAAATAAAAATTCCCATAAATAGTATCAAAGCTGGGATTTGATATCATGAAATTTTAAGGGTTACATCTCTCTGCTTTCTACTATGGATAAGAGTACTATAAGGGAATACTTTGATATTAAGGTAATACTAGATTTACTTATTTTAAAGTATCAGTTCATTTCTTCCATTCCTTGAATGCATTCCTTGAATGCCACTTGAGGCCCAGCTAGTGATTTTAAAAAACTAGCCATCTTTGACCATCAAATCACCCAATTAGATTTTATTCTGCAGGTGGAGACAGACAAAAAACAGATAGAGGAGGAAAAGTCACACATTTTACTACAATGTATGGGTGAGCCATGAAAAACACAGATGCTATTTTTTTTAACCCCCCTCACCCACTCACACACATATACCACCCGCCTGCCTCTCCATCCCACCACCCCCCAATTCTTGGGAATGTCATTAAATTGTATTAAATAGCCTTTTGTCCAGAGGGCAAGGACCACCCGATATATGATAATACATTAAGGCCCCAGTGTAGCAGCCACTGAGCTGAAACCATCTTAAGAACAAGCATGGTGTGTGCCATTGTATGTGTGTGGATGCATGAGCATGTGTGCAAAAGAAGTGGATGGCAATATGGGGAGAAAAAAAACTGGAGAAAGGAGGCGAGTTGGGGTAGAGGAATAGAAAGAGTGAAATCGAGAGAACGAGAGGGGAAGGGAGAGAGAGAATGAGGTGGTGTGGCTGCCTGCCTGCGCATGTGGCTCTCTAACAACTGTGACACATACTAATAGAAACATACCTAATAAATTACAAGCTTTCAGGGTCTGGCAAGCTGACATTTTCTCTGTGCGCGGGACAATTTCATATCTGCGCCGCAAAGTCGAGGGGCTGCTGGACCAAATTGCATCACAGAGAGATGCCAGAGGATTAGCATAAAAATTAACACTTAAATTTCAGCTTATTGTCAACCCCACTCCTGCACCGGCTGCCTCACAACAATCAATTCCTCTTAGAAATCTGATTAGATTGCATGACGCTTATTATCCCAGTCATGTCTGCCTGCCCCCTTCACTACCACTGCCACCATGACACACACATATACATACACAGACACACACACACACATACCAATGGCATAGTCAGACTTCCTAGACTGCCCAGACCATTTGTGTAAATGGAATTAAGGAGGAAATAAATCCATAGGTGTGGTATTTCTTATGACAGATGACGCCCTATCTGTCTGAGTGTTTATTTTGTGATGTTGTGTCTTTAGTCTGCATTGAAATCCATCCCAACATGTTAACATAGTATATTTTGGAAAACAAGTTCATTTGAACTCTCTTGAATGCTTTGCTATAGCCGTGGCTGGCGGTCAATGATTAAATACGGTGGTTATTAATTTACATTTTCCTTTTCTTGGTAAATGGGGACAGCATTAAATTTAAGTCTTTATATTCCAACCTTGCTGATTTTTCTAAGTCTTATTAATAATAAAATGCCACAGTGGTTCATATCATTTCATGGTCTTTCTTTATTTCCACCTTACCTCCTTTCAAAATAAACTTGGTCACATCTTATCCATCTACAAAAATACACTCATCACAAATAGGTTATGTTTACAGCAGAGAGCTGGGACGATGATAAAAACACAGCTCTTTTGGAGATCTCATGAGGCTGTCGCAATGAAATATTTGTCAATAACTGTTTCTGTTGAAGCACATTGCACAAGTATGTACTAAAAGCACAGCACACGTTGGGTGGCTTTGGTAAGACTCTTTGTTTAGACAAATGGCATTTCATCGCATCCAGATGTCTTTAAGCTGTGTTCAACCACCATCACTGCTTTCCAAGGCGCAGGCTGAATGTATACAAACATCTTCTCATAACTGCATTCCTCATCTGGGCCTGCAAGCGTCACAGTGCTCGTCACTGAACTTGGAGGACAGCCCATGGTATGGAGACTTAACATTTGATATTTGGATTTTTGAGGTAATCCTCACAGGGGCTGAATCTTACACTTAAATGAGGGCTTGATTTGTTTAACTCAGTTTTAGGTAAAACACACCCTCCCACCAATCAGGAAAAAAATACAACTCAAGCCTTTTTTAAGGGGATAAAATCAGGTATGGAGCTTTTGCAGGATAAAACCAGATTTCAAAGCAATGCAAGTTACACAAGTTATCTGAATTAGAAAGCACAGGACAGGAAAAGCATACAAGTGGCATGGAATGAGTTACACCCTGGCCCGGACAGGCGTTATAACATAACACTGGTACAAAGGGTCCTGAATAGAGACGCCCACAGGGTTGAGAGAGGGAGAGAAGAGAGAGGCAGAAGGAACAAATCGTCTGATGTTCTAAGTGGATAACAACAGCTCCTGCTATGCAGCAGCGGAGGCACAGAATAATTTAAACCAGCTACCCAGCTACCCCACCCCTCCTTCCCTTCCCTCACCCCCTGGCCACCACTCTATTCTTATGTTAACACAGTTAAAGAGGAGTGGGCCACCCAGCAGCAGAGAGCAGAAACTTAAATCCATGCTTCAGGAAAAATAATCCATCTCTCTGCCTCTCTTTGCAATGTAACTTTACTCACTTACACACACACATATACTGCTTAGTAAGGGAAAGGCTGAAACAGATACAGAGTGAGAGCACCAGTACATTTACACTGCCTTTAAAGCATATTACTTTTCAGACAAGAGTTTGAAGAATAATAAACTGGGTGCTTAACTGGGCTATTTTTCCTTTCAGTTAATGCCACACAACGGCAAGGCGGGGGCAAGAAGAATTCATAAGTCTTTAAATGCAGAACAAACACTGCTTTCTTTGTTGAGTGTAGAGTACTGTTTTTTTTTTGTTTTGTTTTTGTTGTTTTTTTGTTGTTCCCCTTCCCTTCTTTTTCTCTCTATCTTTCACTCTTTTCCAATCTCCAATCAGAAGAACTGCTGTTGTGTTTGGTCTCCAAACAGCACATCTGAGGTACACACCTCGCTGACATTTTATAGGTTCAAATCCCCAAGAATGGGAGAGGGAGAGAGTCATATTTTATATCGGCAGTTTATTTTAACGGGCGCATGTAATTAACGCAGCATGTCCTCTATCTCCCAGCCATCTATGCCAAGGCCTTTATTTAAACAACTTTATTGTGAAATGTTTGCGTTCTCAGCGTTCGGCCAGGGCCCACACACAGAATATTATTTCATACTTCAAGGGGAGGGTGGGGAAGTGTGTAGGGGAGCTTTGGATAAGTTTATGCTTTGAGCGGTTATTGTTTTTGATTACAGCAAGACTCTTTTTAAAATGGATCAAGTCTGGTAACCTTGCACACACACATATACAAACACAAACACAGAGTCTCACACATCTACCAACTCACACTGAACTTGTGAGAGGCCGAAGAAGAACCTGTTTACAGAAGGGGTGTGTAAACCTGAAGCCTTTGCCTGGGCCAAATGTACAATCTCAGTGTGATTTATGAGACTAAGATCACACTATTTATGTCTAAATGAGACTACTTGTTTAATGCCACTGCTTGGGTTTTTTTTTTTTTTTTTGGAGTGAATGCTTGTGCTTTTACAAGGTTTAATGGAATTTGCATGTTTACTCATTGTCAGAATGACCCAGAGTTAACACGGCCCTCGGCATACACAGGTGTTTCTCACAGGCTATCAATGCACCTTAGAGGATCACAGTGATATGAGCATCATATCCACACCCATGTGTTGAGTATACTGTTGCATGCTGTGATTGTCTACTAAGGCAAATCCCATGCTGAGTATGTTGTCTATAGTGGTTTCACAACCTTTAACTGTTTTCTCTATAAAGCTCTTGATTTAATTACTTGTTAGTCAGAAGTCACATTTGTATTTTAAATGGAGATGGCTAACATGGTGTGATCTGTCAGCACATTAGCAGCTACATTTCTACACATTCCTACACTTCTGATTTGCCCTGTTCTTTATTTGAATATATTGCAACAGCTGAGTTGGACACTGGACCAGAGACAAATCTATACTGAATCCAGACAATAAAGCACATGTTTATCTTATCTTTATTGTGAGGTCTTGCACATCTTGTGTCCCAAAGTGTCCCTAATAAACACAAGCCATAAATGCAGATTAAAACTACATTCAAGCTGCATTATAGTTTTAAAATGAGAATGCAACCCATGTGATAATGTCCAAAACAGTTTAGGTCAGCATTGAAATATTTCAGATTCAAGTCATTGGCCTCCATGAAACACAGCCGACATTCTATTCTTATCATATAATAATAGAGAATCCATGCTTATAGTAGAATATCTCCAGTGCATTGCAGTGCCAGTGGATTATCATGCATGCTGTCCAGCAGATCACATGGATCACGGACTCACTTAAGGATGCTATGTTTAGTAGATTCTGCTTTTAGAGCACAAGAGAGACTGACAGGAAAAACCTGTAAGAGAGGGGGAGCCAGCAAATCCAGCAAACGGTTTTCAATAGGTTAGTGTGAGAATGCCATGGGCACTGCTGGGTACAAAGACTTCACACACTGCAGCATACGCAAATAGAGGTACACAGAGTATAAACACATGGATTGAAGGCCAAGCAATTTGCTTTTGCCACTTTAACACACTGTACAGTAGCCTCATCCCATCTTTTGTGTCTTCTGACATACAACTACTAGTTTATTTTCTTATGCATACCCAGGAAAAATGGGACCCAAAAATCAACAAGTTGTATTGGAAAGGTTGGTCACACTTCACCCGTCCTGCAAGGCATGCAAAGTGGCAATTTTTCTACTCATAAAAAAAATCTGTGTCATGTTATGACTATGCTTTTTACAATAACTAGAAATTGTCTGTACGTTATTTTCCTGGTTACATGGTGCATCTATGAATGATCAGACAAACTCCTGCATTAAAAACACCCTAGAAAAATAATGAGTGCAATTTTATTGTGATTATTATGATATTTATTATGATATTCAAATCCAAAATATTCTATTGTGATGTTCAAGCCATCCTTTGCCAAATGAGATTAATATGCCACATCTCATGCTAGTGGTTTCAGAGTATTACCATAACTATAAGCCTTATTCAGGTGGTTTTAGATTAAACTATGTTTGCCTATTCTAGCCATATTTTATTTGTAACATGCAGATCCTGGCAAATCAATTAGCAAATTCTTAGCAGGTGGATGTTTTGCTAAAGCCAAATAACTGCACACAAATCCCATAATCTTGCCAAAGTTTAACTAGGTAAGCAGTGTTCTAGTGGTCCATGTTTGAGAGATATGCCTAGTAAAGTGTAGTTTTAGCAAGTTACTAAAACACTGCTAACTCCAGGGCTGTTTTTGTCTGACCCTGACCACTGACCTGTGGAGGTCACAGGTCAAACCCTGACTGTGACCTCTGACCTCCAAGAAGAAAGGAGTAACATAGAAAGACCTTTTCCTTGTAACTGTCAATCAAGTATCACATGCTTTAGAACAATAATAGCAATCGAAATGATTGTCTGTTGAAGAGCAGTTTTTAAATGTGAGCTTTTGGTTCAACCAGCAGCTTCTGAGAACATAAAATACAGCCTTTGAAGCTGGTACCTACTGGACCATACTGCGTCAATTTTAAAAAAGGTCTCTGAAAGCACCTCAGTGTCACATGACTGGTTTTTAAAGTAGTGGTTCATTCCTGCAGCAGTGAGAAAGAGGTAACTACCAATTTTTGCTATGATAACCTTTCAAGGTACATACTGGGACTTTAGGGGACTGGGGACATATTGTGAGCCAGTGCTTTACAGTGCAGATCTGATGTTTCCATTTCAACATATACACATCATCTTGGAGCACGTTGGCTGAAAGCAAACAGTTTTTGCATCTAATCTATATGCAACATGCATCTGTAGACAAAAATATGTTTCTAACTTTTTAAAAATGTTTAAAAGGGCTTACTGTCACCATTAAATCCTGCACTGTATTAAATGCTGGGTGATATTATCATGATGAGAAACACATATGCAAAAACATTCTTATTTTCCCAATGGATTCCAGTGAGAACGGAGGAATCTGCAAAACCATTTTCCTCCAGAAGGAGCCACCAGCCTGATCCAGGCTTCCTTTTACACTGTATATATGATGCCTGTTTTGCTGCAATAGGCCCTGTCTATTTACTGTTATGCATAAATACAGCACTACACTTCCACATCCACTGGCTCTGATCAGACAGACCAACGTGTGTGAGCAGGAGGAAAACGCGTCCTTAAATTAAGCTTATTTTAAGTGGACCTGCGAATACAGAAAATTACATTACTTATGGAAGTTTAGATCAGCAGATAAAGTAAAAAAAAAAAAAAAAAACCCACAGTTTTACATCAGACCAAAGGCAAACGATAATAGAAAAGTTTTCTAATTCATACAGCCTATATAGCTGAAATGATCAAAACCATAATTATTTATGTTTCCAGTGGAGTTCATTTTTGCTGGACCAGAACTCTTAGCTTTTCAATAAACTGTGGGCATTAGTGAAACATTTGTCTCCTGCTTTTTCAACCTTTCCATCCTCATTCCTTCTCCTTGCTGTCATTTTCCTTTTCTTGCCTTTCCTCTCTCTCCATTCAGCCCTTCCTCAGTCTTCTCTTCCCCTCCCCCATATGTTGTGGTGTAAGAGGCTATAAGGGGATAAAGTGAAGTGTAGACACTTCTTTAGCCCAGCGGAGGCCAAACAGATCGAACACAGAGAGCACCTAGCTGGTGGGTAAGCCACACACTAAGAACTCCGATCCCCTCTGTCGTTTCTTATACTGTAAGCGTTTCTTCTCCTATACTGCCGCCTTCTTTTGATTTTACCCATCTACTTCTTTTCCCAGTGAATCAGATGTGTTGAGTTGGCATATTCTTTTACAGATATGACCAACCACAGTTTACATGCTTTGTATTGCAGATGTTTTCAACCACTGTGGCTATGTTGGCTGAAACAAACTTAAGGTAAAGGTGATGCATGATGAGGAATACGTCTTTTTAAAGTGTAATTGGTTTACTAATTATTTGAAGTTATGCACAAGCTTTCTCTTCCTAACACATACAGAAACACATTCCCTAGGTGCTCTCCAGCCCAACAAGTAGGGGTAGTGGCCATTCACCAGAGTTGTATTGATCGTACCTGTCTCCACCAAATGCTCTACTATGTCATTCAAACCTTTTCAATTTTTAATCACCAGCTCCAACATCAGAACAAGTCTGTGTACTGCCAAGCCCACACATACGTACTGTACATGCACAGGAAAGAATGCAAACCCACAACCACACACAGCTGCACATGCACACAAAAACTTAAAAACATGCATAAACACCCTTATAAGTCCATTCCTACACTCACAAGTGCAGGCACACACACACACATACAGAATATACAAAAACACACATGTAAGCAAATAAGAATGTTTCTGCAGACAATTCAATGCAGAAATTGTTCTTTCAATTCCACCTGACAAATAATATTAAGATCTACATACAAACTGAGGCTGTGTTTCTGTGATGGTCTGTTGGTGTGCGAGAGAGAGGAACATAAAGCCATGTGTTATCACCTGGCCCCGTCTTGTGCCCAGCCTCAGACTGTAGCCAGCTTTGACCTTGGGCTCCACCATATTCATTACATCATTAAGTTACCTCTTCATTAACTTTTCATTGTTTATGGAGGAGGCATTGGGAAGGAGAAGAGATGGGGTGAAGTGGTGGTGGGGGCTCTTTATAAAAAAAAAAAAAAAAAAAAAAAAACACCTTATCCATGGCTGCGCATCTGGGCCTTGTTCTGCCTGCCTGAGCGTCCCTCCCCTGCAGTGTGATGGGGGTGTGATCTGAAAATTAGACAAGAGGTTTTGTGGAAGATTGTTGATTTGATTCTCTAAACTAAAAAAATGGGAAAAATTGTAGGGGGAAATCAAGGGTAGGGTACTCTCTCTGCCTCAGTAAATACTGCTCTAGTGTCCTTGAACATAGCACTCAATTGCAAAGTAGAGGTCATTGTTCAACTCAGTTTTAGTAACCAAGGTTCAACCTGGAATGCAGATCAGTTATGGTCCAAATTACATTCTAATCAGAGTGGATAGCGTCCCATTCTGTTAATGTGGTCTTTGGATCTACATGTCAGTAAATCCAAGTGGTTTCAATCCTGTGGTGTGTCATAATCGCTGGAGGGAACATTTTGTATTTTTTCAGGTTACAGTGTACATCTGTAGGACATGCATTGCTGATAGTGCCCTCGCAAAAAAAGAAAAACAACAGCATTTGTTGTTTTAATGAACACCCAAAAAAGACATATGTGTTTGTGTTCAATTGACAAAGCCCTCCAGGTGCCACAGAAATTACAGCTCTTGTTTTCAGGAGCTGAAGTGACAATGGTGTGACGCTGTTATTGGGCCACGAAGCCGACAGCCAGATGATGCTGAGGTGGATGGGAGGATCAACAGAAGATGTGTAGGTGTATTTGTGTTAATGGGAAGCTCCCATTGAAACTATGTGTAGCTGTTTGGAGTATGAAGGAGAGTGTTAGTGACAAAGAGCAAGGAGCTAAGTTGAATTTCAGTGGATAAATGCAGGTTTCAAATTTGGTATTTGGCAATGTACTTAATCTCCTTAATGTGCAATGTGCCTTTTGCTCACAATTTTCACTTGTGAAAATAAGCACTTACAATAAAAATGACTCACAATTTTATGATCTGTTACCATGAAACATCATCTATCTGAGATCTGATTGTGAGCATATTTGTGAGTACTGGCCTTGTAGCCACCAGGCGCTGTTGTGCTTCCACACCACTCTGGCTTTTTGTCATTAGCGATGCATCGCCCTGACCGCAGACACAGATTGTGTTTAAAAAAAAAAACAGTCTTTGCCAGCCACCATCCACCATTGCAGGCCAATTATAAATGGCAAATCACTATACAGCATTGCTCATTCACGCTCCCCCTCACTCTTTTTAACAGCAATGCCTGGCCAGACTCCACTGCTTCTCTTGAATAACATGTGTAGATGGCCCTTTGTGTTAGAAGCTGCTGGACGCTTGTTAGTTCACACTTTTTCAAAGAGAGAGCTTCTAAGGGGAGAAAGAGCAAGGGCCGTTTATACTTTATCACCATGAGCTTTTTTCAGGCATGGCAGTGTGATCTTAATTTGGTCATCTTTCCTGAAGACTTTCATCAGGTGACATGAGCTAAGGTCAAATTGTGTTTTTGATTGTTAGGTAATAGTAAAATGTAAAATTACTGCCCAGCTGCTCTGTGAACAATGTTGACCAATTACTGAACCCCGAACCTTGCGTGAGAGCTTTGTGCTCAAAATGAATATTACAAAAGAAACCCAGGGATCACTTCATAAACCCAGGGATCACTTCATAAAATTTCAACAAAACATTCTATACAATCTATGTTTAAGTTTTAGTTACTCTCAGTGAAGATGTTATGTAAAATTTGCTTTTAATGAATTTTTTCAGTCATATGAAAAAAAAGAGCAAAACATTTGTGTCATTTTGCAAAACTTAAAATTAAC